>NC_138219.1:4414966-4737466 GCF_964194415.1 Vipera berus
AGCAAAAAAAGGAAAGGGGTGGAAAAACGGCAAAAAAACCCACCAAAATGCCAATTCCAAACAGCAGAGACCTTAACTATCCTTAAGGCAATGGGGGAGGGGGCGCCGAGACCCTTCCGCACATACAAAAGAGTGTCCAATTTTTTAAAAAAATCCGACCCCCCCCCCCAAGCCTTGCTGTCCTGTAAACACGGGCACCCGGAGAGGGAAAATCCCTGCTTTTCCGCTATACAATTTGCTAATTTATTTATTTTTATTTTTTAAAAAAAAGGAAATGCAGGGAGGCATGGCATCATTTTGGCTTTAAAAGGGGGAAGGGAGGGGAGGCTTCAAAATCCCCCCCACCCACCCGTCCACCCACCCATATTCGTACTTCCTAACAAACCCCGATCTGTCAAGCTGGGAATCGTAGCTGAGCAAGCAGCAAATAACGGGAAAAGCTGGCTTGCGGCGCTACCCTCGAAGAACAGGCTCGGCTTCCCCCGATCTCTGGATGGGGAGTTTCGGGGGCGGAAGAGGAGGAGGGGGCGGCTGCAGAAAACGGGGATTCTGGCATTTGACGAGTCTTTCGATTCTTTCCGAAGAGCCTCGCAGCGGCGAAAAGCGAGCCTGTTTTTTTTTTGGGGGGGGGAAAGAAAGGGGAGGCGCGGGAGGGTCGCCAAGAAAAAAAAACCGGGATCGAGCGATCCGTCGCAAGGATGCTGAGATCCAAACGTGCGGGAGGAGAGCCGCCCGCGCCGCTCACACCTTCCCGGCCAAGGTGAGGTTATCTCTCAATGGGGAGGGGGGGGGCGCGTGGAAATGGCGCGCGGGGGGGGGGTGAGGTGGGGTGGAGGGAAGAGAGGAAGGATGGAGAAAGGGAGAGGGCAACCCGGGGAGGCCAGCCGCCTCCGCCGCCCCCACCCCCAAATTACCCTCCTCCTCGGCCCCTCCGACGCCCCCCCCTTCCTTAGCGCACCCCGCCGCCGCTTCGCCCCCACCCGCCTTGCTAAGGAGGAGGCGCGCAAGTCGAGAACCCCCCCACCCTCCTTTCCTCCCTCCCGCCCCGAGAGGGGGGACCGCAGCGCCCGCGACCCCCCCCCGCCGCCGCTTGGCCCTGCCGGCCTCCCCGGGGGGGGTGGTCTGCCGGAGCCTCCCCCCACCCCGAGATGCCCGGGGACGCAGCGGAACCCCACCCACCCCGCCACCGCGCAAGGGCGCAGCCGCTGGTACCTGCGCGGAGCCAGACGGGCGGCGGGTCGGAGCTGCGCCTGGCGAGGATGCTCCGGAGACGGCGCGGGGATTTGGGGCGGGGGGGGCGGCCCTCGCGCCCCTCTCGCTGGTCGCCCTCCTCCTCCTCCTCCTCCTCCTGCTGCTGGTCGCCGTCGCCCGGGCTGCTCGGAGGAGGAGACGGTCGCGGCTCCCGCTGCAAACCGGGGCGGCAGCGGACTCCTCCTCTGGCTCTGCCGCCGCCGCCAAAGCGCCGCCCCGCCCCGGCTCCTCGCCCCTCCTCTCGCTCCTCGCCCCGGCTGGCCCCAGCGGGCGCCGGAGACTTCGGCCGGGCGGCGGGATTCCCTCCCCGCCCCGCCGGACTCCGGCTCCCTTCGCCGCCGCCGCCGCCGCTTGCACACAGCCCCGGGAGCGCGCACGGGATGCGCGCCCCCCTCCCCCCGCCTCCCCACCTGCTGCCCCCGCCCCCTTTTTTTTATTCCATTTCTATCCCGCCCTTCTCCGAAGACTCAGGGCGGCTTCCAAGCTTAGCAGTAGCCTTCATTCTATGTCTATGCCTGCTTATTAGGGCTTTCACACACACCCCAAGCGGCATTATTACAAAGTCAGCTTAATTGCCCCCAACAATCTGGGTCCTCATTTTACCTACCTGGGAAGGATGGAAGGCTGAGTCAACCTTGAAAACAGGAGGAGGATGCTGGGTGCTGTAGTACAATCTGGACTACAGTTGATGGGCTATATTGGGCTGAATCTGGCTTTTACCCCAAAAGCCTAAACCCAGCACTGCGCAGAGAGCTTTCAGACCAAGAGTATAGCTTGTTTCTTGTTTTTTTCATGGGGGGGGGGCGGGGAGAAGAATCAAGCCAGCATGGGAACACAGCCATAGAATCAGATACAGCTAGTCCTCAACAACAGTTCATTCAGGGATAGTTCGAAGTTACAACGGCACTGGGAAAAGTGACTTATGACCGTTTCTCACACGTATGACCCTTGTAGCATCCCCAGGGTTACATGATCAAAATTCAGACGCTTGGCAACTGACTCATATTTATGACGGTCGCAGCGTCCCGGGGTCACGCGATCCCCTTTTGCGACCTTCTGACAAGCAAAGTCAATGGGGAAGCCATTAACAACTGTGTTACTAACTGAACAACTGCAGTGATTCACTTAGCAAGGATGGCGAGAAAGGTCGTAAAACGGGGCCAAACTCACGTAACAAAGGTCTCACTTAGCAACAGAAAATTTTGGACTCAATTGTGCTTTAAAAACGCCCAAGATTCCCTGTTTTATCAAGCTGGGCCCATGCAGCTGCTACTTTCCCCTCGGATCAAAAGAGGAGTTGCAAACCTACCAAACATTTTCTTCAACTAAGAAAATGGGGGGCTATGGGGCTCCCTCCCCCAAAAGTGCAAATTTGCCCTAATACCGTGTCCTAATCTTGCTCTATCCCACCATTTCTGATCTGGCTGCTTTAAGAGGCAGTCAGAACTGGATCGGCAAGAGAGTGGGTGGCTAACTTGCCCCCTCCTTCCAGCTCCTCAGGCCCACCCGATTTTCCTCCAAGGAGACCTCCACCACCCCATAAACCAAGCCGCCCCATCCTCAGCTGCCTGCTTGGACAACCAGCCCAGCTCTATTCTTCCCACCAACGTGGTGTGGAGCGCTAATGCAGTATTGATCTGCAGAGGCTCAGCCAAAGGCTGACAGTTGCATGAGATGAAATGAGAGGGACAAACCAGCAAGGAGAGGGTGGGGAAAGGGGAAGAGCAATGGGGACTAGCAACTTGGCTCCGCAGTGCCATGGACCAGCTCCCCTTGCAGCAAACTTGGGCCCAAAGGGATGGGCCCATTTTTCAGTTCGCTTAGGGAAGTGAGCCTAGCCACTCGCTGCAGAAGAGGGAGGGACAAGATTAAGAGGCAAAGTAGAGCAGAACTTAACTCTCGGGGTTTCCCCATTTTGGCAACTTTAAGACGTGTGGACTTCAACTCCCAGAATTCCCCAGCCAGCTGTGCTGGAAAAAAAATGGCAGGCAGGCATATTACTATCTGTGCTGGCTGGGGAATTCTGGGAGTTGAAGTTCACGCTTCCTAAAGTTGCCAAGGTTTGAAAACCCTGCAAAGTTTGGAAGCTTAGCTACGGAGAAGAGAGAGAGAGAGAGATTTATTTTGTGCATTTTCTTTTTAAAACTTGTTTATTGTTCCCATCAGAATTTTTCCACACTGCTTGGTGACTGTATATTTTCCCTATAATTTCAAACAAAGCAGCAATTGAAATACACAGCTCGCAAACAATGAAAGCAGAGATAGCTGACTGACAAAATAATGAGCGTCAGGGCCTTATCCATGAATAAAGCACAACTGGCTGGGTTGGCACATTGCACTGAACCACAAACAAGCAACGCACACTAGATCTTTAGGCAGCTGTTCTAACTCTGATGGGTTAACCCACCTGTTCCCAAGAAACATGGGAAGGATTTCTCCAAACCTAGTTAGTTTCTGCGGACCTCGACTTACAACCAGAACTGGGACCTGTTCAGTGAGCTGTGTTCAGTTTTACAACCATTTTTTTTCCACCACGGTTGCCAGTCGCTTTTCTCAGTTGTAACTTTGGTCGCTAAATGAATGGTTATAAACTGAGGACTATCTGTAATTATCTGGATTTGCAGAAGATGCTAAGCCAGCAGCCCAGATCAGAGACCCTGTTAACCTACTGCATAAACAGATCACCAAGGTTCAAAGCCACCCTATGATTGCCACATAAGATGTTATCTCAATGGATCCAGAATGGTCTTACTTGGTTAAGCATGTCGTGTGAATGCTCAGGTTGACATTTCAAGCCGCCTGAGTCTTTTCCGAGTGCAGCTGACACAATCACAACACACACACACACACACACACACACACCACTTCGGTATTTCACTTTCTTTCGGAGCCCTGCTCAACCGGGCAATTTGGCCACGGATCAAAACACCCTTGGCAAAAACTAACAGATTAGTAATGAGCTTGAATCATCGCACGTTTCCTCACCAGCATAACAAAGCTGAGCGTCTGAAAATCAGCAAAAGGTTGTCCTCGTCTTAGCACCTCCACTGAGCCCAAATTTTATGTCGCTAAATGAGACGGCGGTTACGTAGGTTCTGTCCCCTTTTGCAACCTTTCTTGCCACGGTTGTTAAGTGAATCACTGCAGTTGTTAAGTTAGTACAGGTAGTCCTCGACTTACGACCACAGTTTAGCCCAAACTTTCTGTTGCTAAGCGAGACAGTTGTGAGTTTTGCCCCGTTTTGTGACCTTTCTTGCCACCGTTGTTAAGCGAATCACTGCAGTTGTAAAGCTGGTAACATGACTGTTCAGTGAGTCTGGCATCCCCATTGACTTTGCTTTTCAGACAGTCTCAAAGTGTGATCACATGACCCCGGGACACAGCAACCGTCATAAATACGAGCCAATTGCCAAGCATCTGAATTTTGACCACCGCAGTCGTTAAGTGTGAAAAACGATCATAAGTCACTTGTTTCCGTGCCCTAGTCACTCCAAAAGGTCACTAAACGAAAGGTTGTAACTCAAGGACTACCTGTATTAAAACACTGCTGAGCAAAAGGATTCGATTCCACGATACGCTTTTGTTCCAAATGTAGAACTGTATTAAAATCTCCTCTTTTTACCCTCAAATCCCCCATTTTATTAGACACAGAGATTGTCGTCTTTTTTTTCCTCCCCTGCACAGATGAGAAGAATTTAAACACAATTCTGCCCTGAGCAGCATTTTTGCAGTCACTGGCTTACCTTCACGCATGGTGCTTAACTCAGATCGAGAAAAATTACTTGCCAAGTTCCCATAATATACACGAAACCTCCTCCTTCGACCTAGCCCAGATTAAAAGGAGGCAGCCTGTGAAAAGGCAGTTATGTTTCTAGCTAGGTTAGGTCATCTAGTCCAACCCTCTGCTCAGGCAGGAAACCCTATACCATTTCCAACAAATGGCTGCCCAGCCTCTTCTTAAAAACTTCCAGTGTTGGAGCATTCACCGCTTCTAGAGGCAGGTAGTTCCACTGGTTAATGCATCTCCAAGTGATGATATGAGATTGGGATAGCGAATGGAGAAGGTGCTGGACCAGGAGGGGGAAGGACCCGGGTTCTAACCCCCTTTAGTCGCAGAAGCTGATTGGCTGAATTTGGGCCAGTCCCTCCCTCTCAGCTCAAGAGCCAATCGGGTATGGCGTGAAGATATGGGGGAAGGAGAGATCCAGATTCTAATCCCCCCTCATCCATACAAGCTGCTGGGGGACTTTGGATGGCCCAACCTACCTTACAAGGCTGTTGTGGCCAAAAATATGTGCACTGCCTTGATCTCCTGAACGAGCAGCAGGATAGGCATCTAATACAGGGGTCTCCAAGCTTAGCGACTTTCAGACTTGTGGACTTCAGTCCCCAGAATTCGCCAGCCAGTCCACAGGTCTTAAAGCATGCTGGCTGAGGAACTCTGGGAATGGAAGTCTACATCTTTTAAAGCCTGCTGGCTGGGGAATTCTGGGAGTTGAAGTCCACCCATCTGAAAGCCTGCTGGCTGGGGAATTCTGGAAGTTGAAGTCCACCCATCTTAAAATACATTGGCTGGGGAATTCTGGGAGTTGAAGTCCACCCATCTGAAAGCCTGCTGGCTGGGGAATTCTGGGAGTTGAAGTCCACCCATCTGAAAGCCTGCTGGCTGGGGAATTCTGGGAGTTGAAGTCCACCCATCTGAAAGCCTGCTGGCTGGGGAATTCTGGAAGTTGAAGTCCACCCATCTTAAAATACATTGGCTGGGGAATTCTGGGAGTTGAAGTCCACCCATCTGAAAGCCTGCTGGCTGGGGAATTCTGGGAGTTGAAGTCCATATGCCTTAAAGTTGCCATGCTTGGAGACTCTTGATCTAATAAATCAAGTGGGAAATCCTGCACAATCCTGTCTCCAGCGCTTGGCAGGCTTCCCACCTCTTCAAAGCTGCCTTTCCATCCAGAAACAACTCCTCAGCAGCTGTTTCCAAAAGGGACGTTTGGGCAGCCTGTGAGGCTGGAGAGAAAAGCAAAAAACAAAAAAAAACCAACTTCCCAGCACACTGGATAAAAAATAGAAAACCTGAAGTCCTTTTAGCATGAAAGGGAAATTCTGCAAAGGGATGTCAAGGCTCATTGTAGCCTCGCACACATCCATCTCACTAAAGTGAAGCCAGTTTTGAGGTCTCACAATAACAATTTACGACTACAGTTGTGCCGGGAACTTCCATCGTTAAGTAAGGCAGTGAGTCACACCTGATTTTATGACCTTTTGCTGTGGTCCTTAAGTGAATTGCCACAGGTACAAGGCAAATTACGTGGCCATTCAGCAAATCCAGCTTCTTCCTTTGGCTTGTCAACAGCCAGCTGGGAAGGTCGAAAATACCAACCAGAGACCCCAGGATGCTGCAACTGTTGTAAATATATGCCGATTGTTAAGCTCCTAAATTTTTGACCTCATGATTGCAGGGATGCTGTGACACAGTCATAAATGCAAGGACTAACTCTAAGTCACTTTGTTCAGTATCGTTGTAACTTTGAATGATCGCTAAACAGATGGTCGTAAGTCAAGGACTACCTGTACCCAGCAGCTTCTATGGCTGAAGTACCAATGTTAAGATGTGTAGACTTCAACTCCCAGAATTCCTCAGCCAGCATGCTTTAAGAGGGGTGGACTTCAACTCCCAGAATTCCTCAGCCAGCATGCTTTAAGAGGGGTGGACTTCAACTCCCAGAATTCCTCAGCCAGCATGCTTTAAGAGGGGTGGACTTCAACTCCCAGAATTCCTCAGCCAGCATGCTTTAAGAGGGGTGGACTTCAACTCCCAGAATTCCTCAGCCAGCAAGCTTTAAGAGGGGTGGACTTCAACTCTTACATTCACTAATGTCCAATTCTCCGGGACTGCCAGGATAAGTCCCTAAATTATTTTTTTTTGGCAAGTGTTTTCAGAAGTGGCTTGCCATTGCTTCCTTCAAAGGGCCGAGAGATACTGACTGGCCCAAGGTCACCCAACTGGTAATGTTCCCCAGGTGGAACTAGAACTCACCATCTCTCAGTTTCTAGACTGATGCCTAAACTCAGCGTTTCTCAACTTTGGCCCCTTAAAGATGGGTGGACTTCAACTCCCAGAATTGCCCTAGCCCACAGGTCTGCAACCTGCAGCTCCGGAGCCACATGCGGCTCTTTCAGCCGTCTCCTGCGGCTCCCAGTCCTCTGCCATGTGCAGTCCAAAAAAAAAAAAAGTGGGACTAAAAAGGTACAACCAATCAATTCAAATATGCAGGGTAGGTGCATATCTCGCCTTGACTCCACTCTTCAGTCAAACCCTGTTCTGCGCATGTGCGCATGTACGCACATGCGCACACAGTTTTTGCGGCTCCCAGTTTTTTCTTTTGTGAGGGAACCGGTTCCGGGTGGCTCTTTCACTGTTTCAGGTTGCTGACCCGTGCCCTAGCCCGTGTGCTGTCTACGGAATTCTGGGAGTTGAAGTCCACCCAACTTCAAGGGGCCAAAGCTGAGATCTGGATTGTGACTTACAAAGTCAAAGGTTAAAACTGAGAACCTTTTAGACAGGACTAGGGTTGGCAAGTCCTCACCATTCCCAGGACTAGAAGGAAAAAAATAATATCTTTTCCTTGATCACCAGCTATAAAATCCATTCTTACTCACTTCCCCAAGGCCATCTTTAAGACTTAAAATGAAAAGCAATTGCTGCTCCGAATGGTCTGGGTCCCATTTTTCGGTGCCTGTCAATGCTCAGGCCCGCTTCCCTACCTAAGATAACCCAGCTCAATAAAGAGGGAAGCGGCAGATATGATTTATCCCGTAATCCAATCTTAGCCATTTGCAGAAACGAAATTTGTAATCTAGTCTCTGCTAAAATGATTAAAGATCAAACGCTTGTCAACAGGGGGAAAAAAATGCAAAATGATCCCAAGGCCTGGAACGAGCTCCCTTGAAAGAGTGCAGACAGCTTTCTTAACGCCAGCTTCGTCCAGACGGGTTGGGATTCAGTGTTGGCAGTGGATTCTGGGTGTTGCAGTCCCCAAAAATACGAGCATCACGTTGGGAAGAAATTCATTTAGGACCATTTACGTCAGGGGTGGGGAACTACGGCCCCCTTTACAACCTGCGGACATTTGTTAAGTGGAGCAAGGTGTTCCCCCCCAGGTCCAAAGCCCCCCCCCCCCACTCTGCTGTTGTTGAGAAGAGCTGTGAAGTCTCCATCCCAGTTTCTGGGGAAGGTTTTCATTTTGCTTGCTATCTTTTGTCCTATTGATTTCACTATAATTTCTTCGATTGTTATGAAACATCCAGAGCTGTTAAGAGTCAGGCGACACACGAGTTTAATCAGCTCAGTTCAGTTCAATCCAGTCCAATTCAATTCAATCCGGTTCAATAATTTGCACAGTACAGGTAGTCCTCGAGATACAACAGGTCGTTTAGTGACTGAAAATAAATTGACCGCCTCTTTGGGGCAGCCCCTCAAATACCGGACAACTGCTATCATGTCACCTCTAGTCCTTCTTTTCATGAAACTAGGTAAAGTAAAGGTAAAGGTTCCCCCGCACATGGGTGCTAGTCGTTTCCAACTCTAGGGGCCGGTGCTCATCTCCGTTTCAAAGCCGAAGAGCCAGCGCTTGTCCGAGGACGTCTCCGTGGTCATGTGGCCGGCATGACTAGATGCCAAAGGTGTACGGAACGCTGTTACCTTCCCACCAGAGTGGTCCCTATTTTTCTACTTGCATTTTTATGTGCTTTCGAACTGCTAGGTTGGCAGAAGCTGGGACGCGTAACAGGCGCTCACTCTGTTATGCGGCACTCGGGATTCGACCCGCCAAACTGCCGACCTTCTGATTGCAACCGTTCTTCGTATGTTTTAGCCTCTTAAATCATCTTTGTTGCTCTTCTCTGCACTCTTTCAGACACTCTACATTCAAACATCGTCACCTTGGACGTTGCGGGGATTTCTCATGAAACTACCGTATTAACATCTTGGGCTTTTACCCACTCAGTAAGACCTTAAACATGTTGTGTGAAGCTATCTTAATTTAGGGTTAGGATTCATTTTAGTTCAGATTTGAAGCCTGTCTTGAAGTATTTTTTTAAACAGTCCTAGTTTAAACCTTCTCCTCATTCCTTAAAAAAACAATAAAGCCCCTTTTAAAACCGTTCAGGATTTTTAGTGTACTGGTTTTATTCTTTTATTTTGAGGGATTTTTTTCCCCTTTATTCTTTGTTTTGTTTATGGCTTGTTGTTTTGGTGGGTTCATTAAGTCTTTTCAATATTTCATTCCTGGATTCACTTGTTTACCTTTTTGTATTTCTGTAATCTGTTTTTTTGTCACCTTACTGTAAAAGTGTGATAAAATGGATTTTTTTTTAAAGAAACGTATTTTAGCATACTGGTAAACACAATCAAACTCTTTCTTTCTTTGTCTCAGCGAAATACATTTTTTGACTCTTCTGCACACTTGTGTGGGTGGGGGAGGATGGTAATTGTGGTCTAACCAATTGCAAAGGTATCAGTTTGGTGAAGCCTGGAGAATTTTGCTTCTCTTTCAGATTTAAATTACAGATACAATTACACCAAAATTGAGACAAGAAATTCTCTTGCTAAGCCAGGCAGTTGTTTAAATGCAGTTAATTTTACGAGCCTTTTTTTTCTACCATGGTTGTTAAGCGAATAATTGCAGTTGTTAAGTGAATCATGTGGTCGTTAAATGAATCTGGCTTCCCCCATTGACTTTGCTGGTGGGAAGCCAGCTGGTGATCATATGACACTGGTATGCTGCATACATGCCAGCTGCCTAGCGTCTAGTGATCAAGTAATCGTGTGGATGCTGCAATGGCCATAACTGTAAGGACTGGTCATGCCACTTTTTTCAGGGCTGTTGTAAACTTTGAAGGCTTGTTAAATGAGCATTTGCCCAGATGCCCACACAGCATCTGGTTTTCGAAGAAATAGGCTAGCCCTGAAAAAGAAATCGTTTGTTTTCCAAAGCACCTGAAGGCAGGACAAGAAGCAACGGATGGCAATAATTAAGGAGAGAAGCAACCTGGAATTAAGGAGGAATTTCCTGATAGTGAGGACAATTCATCAGTGGGACAGCTTGCCACCAGAAGTTGTGGGTGCTCCAACACTGGAGGTTTTCAAGAAGAGACGGGGCAGTCGTTTGCCTGGAATGGTATAGGAATGGCTTTAGCAGTAGGATGGACTAGAAGACCTCCAAGGTCCCGTCCAATTGGTTATTCTGTATTCTACCTCCTCTGCCCCAACCTTTGGCCTCCTGGTTACTGCTAACCTCCCTCCCGCCAGACAATCCTGATCTCTTTTTCTTCTCCTCTGGAAAAAAACTGCAAATTGGCTGACTGAAAGGGGTGTGCGAGTGTGGAAATGCAGATTCCGCCCCCCCCCCCCGCTTGCTGATGTCTTCTTGGGGAAAAAGAGCAAGCGAGGAAATGCCAGCTTGGTTTCTATCGGAGCCAAGCCCACCCCCTCGTCCTGCGATCAAATCTTCCCCCACCTCAGCCTGGGTTCCCCCTTGCTTGAAATCGAGGTGGCGGGGTGGGTGGGTTTCCTGTCCCGTCTCCCCCCCTACCCTTCTGCCAGAAAAAGCAGCAGGTGAGTCGGCAATCACAAATGCCAAGTCATAAACAAGCAGGCCCTAGGAAAAATAAGCGGCAGATTCTATATCCCAATTATCCCAGCACATTTGCTCATCAGAATTCAGAATAATATCTCGCACGGGCCCTGGCCCCGGCTTCTGGAGACTGGCTCATGGCAGAAGGCTGCCTTCCCCCACATTTCTGCCTCAGCTCCCCCAAAGGCCACGTGTGTGTATATATAGCAGCTCTTTCCTCCAGAAAAGAAGGCACTCCCATTCACAAGACAGCCTTTTGTCAGGCAGATGGCAAAGAACAGATGGGAAGGGTGTCATGGGTTAGGAAATGCCTGCCTCCCCTCACCCCCCCCCCTTCTGCTGCTAGAGCTGGTGCTTCCCACACTGATAAACGTTTCTGGGCACAGTCTTGCATGAATGAGTCGGAAGGAGGCCCTGGAGGTCATCTAGCCCCACCCCACGCTCTAAGCAGACCGTGCTTCCTGCTTCAACCCTGCCACGGCTGTCTTTTTCCTCCACCAGCAGCTTTGTGCACATGACGTGCTTAAAAAAAACCCAGGCAACTGAAAAATTGCCTGAGTGCTGCATTCACAACAGCCAACAAACCTGGATTGGAAGTTTTGTGACGCAAGGGACAGATCCACTTGGTTTAATGTGGAGCTCTCCAAACTCGGCAGCTTTAAGACTTGTGGACTTCAACTCCCAGAATTCCCCAGCCAGCATGCCCCTTCTGACAGAGGAATTCTGGGAGTTGAAGACCACAAATCTTAAAGTTGCCGAGTTTACAGACACCCCCCCCCCCGGTTTAATGGACTGTGCAAACTACAAAAATGGATGAATTCTGTAACCTCTGACCCGTGTTGTGTGAACCCTGGCACAATAAAAGTTGTGGCAAATGCCCAGTGAAATTACAGGTAATTCTCCATTTATAAGCATTCATTTAGCGACCGTTCTAGGTTACAGTGGCACCAACAATAGTGACATACAAGATACAACCTTACGCCTACGACCATCACAGTATTCCCCATGATCAAAATTTGTTGCCAAGCACTATGTATTTACGACAGTTGCAGCATCCCCATTTGACCACAATCTGCAACCTTCCCAACTGGCTTCCAGCAAGCCAAATCAACAGGGGAAGCAAGATTCGCTTAATGACCACATGATTCACTTAACAACCCTAATGATTTGCCTAACAACCATGGCCAGAAAGGCGTAAAGTCAACTGTGACTCACCCTAATAACTGCCTTGCTTAGTAACAGAAATTTTGGTCTCCGTTGTGGTTGTAAGTCAAGGGCTAGCTATCAGACCCGGGCAAACTGATAAATGAATTAATTAATCAATTAAATAAATACTGTAAATAAATAAATAAATTATAAATGTCAAATTTCTCTGGTATAACATTTTTCAGACACATTGGATTAATTTAACTTAATTTAATTTAATTATGGGACTTATATGCCGCCCTATCTCCCGAAGGACTCAGAGCAGCTAAGAACAATAAAAACAATAAAAACAATGAATAAAAATATTAAAAGAAATTAAATTTTACAAAGCCCCACTAAAACCAGTAAAAATTAAAAACATGATTAAAACCCCCAACGTCAGTCCAGGTCAGCCAGTTGGAAAAGGTATGTCTTTAGGTCGCGACGAAAGGACCGGAAATCTGGGGCCATCCGAAGTTCTCAGGGGAGCCGATTCCAAAGGGCAGGCGCCCCGACAGAGAAGGCCCTCCCCCTGGGGGTCGCCAGCCGACATTGTCTGGCCGACGGCACCCTGAGGAGACCCTCTCTGTGTGAGCGCACAGGGCGATGGGAAGTCATTCCTGGCAGCAGACGGTCCTGCAAATATCCTGGGCCTAAGCCATGTAGGGCTTTATAGGTAAGAACCAGCATCTTGAACCTCACCCGAAGGGCAACCGGCAACCAATGCAGCCCACACAGGAGGGGTGTAATATGGGAGTATCGGGATGCTCCCATCACAACCCGGGCGGCCGCATTCTGCACCAGCTGAAGCCTCCGGGTGGCCTTCAAGGGCAGCCCCATGTAGAGAGCGTTGCAGTAGATTAATGTCGCAGCTTCTTTAACAAGAGAGGCAAAGATTGAACTTTTTTAAGATTTAAAGTACATTTAAATAATATTTATTGCACTGTTGACTTCCTAAATCTAGGAATCTGGTCTAGAGCAAAATATATTCTCCAGAGCAGCCATATCTATAAATATTGTCCAATGTTTTCGAGAAATAAAGTGCTGTAAAACTTCTGTTTTACAAATCCCCTTTAGCAGACGTGGGATGTAACAGACCAAATCCGATGCACCCAAGTATCAGAAAAGCCCATTATTGGGATTAATAAAGTGGAAGAAACTTAAATTCACTGACATACATTGAGATACTTTATATAAAATTTACGTAATTTAAGGGAGATTTAAACAATTTTACATATATTATCAAAATATGTGAATGTGTGTGGCGCATATTTAAAAGAAAGTATACCATATCAACTTTATATATAATATGTATATTCAGATTGGACAGACACTCTGCCTTAAAAATGGTATGTTAAATTGAGTTTTTGCTGTAGTTGCAGCCATTAACTTTAATCTGGTGTTTCTCAACCTTGGCAACTTTAATGTATGTGGACTTCAACTCCCAGAATCCCCCAGCCAGCATAGATTGCTTCTCTTCTTGTTCCTTATCCTGCCTTCAGGTGCTTTGGAAAATAGATTGACTGACACACACACACCCTCTGTGACAGTCCCTCAAATATCATGTTACCCCTAGTTCTTCTTCTTATTAAACTAGACAAACCCAATTCCTGCAACCGTTCTTTGTATGTTTTGGCCTCCAGCCCCCTAATCATCTTTATTGCTCTTCTCTGCACTCTTTCCAGAGTCTCAACATCTTTTTTTTTATATTCCAAGTGTTTTATGTTTAGCATAGAACCAGATTTCCTGCCCAAAAGCAGAGATCGTTTTCCCATATGATGTGAGACCCACTTTGATTTATGATCTCAAGCACTGGTGCCTCCCTTTACTTCCACCAGAAGAATTGCTTCACCTTTTAAGGATGCTCCGTCCTGTGGCTTTTTCATCACCCTGTCCCTGAAATCTGCAATTTTCTAAACCAACGTGTTAAACTTTGCTTCACTGCAAAGAGGCAAAAAGCCCTGGGTACAATTAGGAGTGGATGATAACCTTGTTTGCTTGGGCAATTTTTATCCCTTTTTTGGGGGTGGGGGGGAAAATCTCTTTTGGCAATTTAAAAAGGGAATCAGGCAGACCTGAAGCAATATTTAAAATCTTGGGAATAAAATAAGCAAGAGAAACCGTGCAATTTCACGCAGGTAGCCCTCACCATTCAGTAACTGTTTGAAGTTACAGTGGCACTGAAAAAAGTGACCTATGAGCATTTTTCACATTTATGACCCTTGCCGCCTCCCTGGGATCACAAGAACTCAGGTGTTTTGACTACTGACTCACGTTTACGACGGTTGCAGTGTTTGAGAGCCAGGTGATCACATGTTGCAACGTTCTGTTAAGCAGTCAGTGGGGAAACCAGATTCGTTTAACAACTATGTGAGTAACTTAACACCAGTGTGATTCACTTAACAAATGTGGCAGGAAAGGCTGTACAATGGGGCAAAATTCACTTAACTGTCTTGCTCAGCAATGGAAATTTCTGGCTCAATTGTGGTCGCACGCTGAGGACTACCTGTATTAGCAAGGATCCATTTTTGCTTCAGTTGGGTTAGATTTCACTCATGGATATTTACTATCCGTTTTTCCAATGCTGAACATTTGCCAGTTTTGGCCTTGCAATCTGATTGCATCGGCTGCTCCATTTCTCCAACGTCACTCCACATTTTCGTTTTGCTACTATCAGCCCCTCTCTTAGGAAATTGTGATATTTTTGTGATGTTTTGATGTATGTTTTCCGGGATGATCTTAGCAAAAACATTTCGGGTTTCGGTTCTGATTTTATTTGTAGGTTTTTTCCCCCTGAATATTTTACGGTATTTCTTTCTAGTGCTTCTGAGTGGCGTTTTACACAATCTCAACATATGTCAACATGGGCCTCTTTCCAAGGATTGTCAGATACTTCTGTCATTTTTTTTGAAAGCTACCCCTTGCATCAAACTCCGCTCCTGGTGATTTGGTGGATATGACTGTGTGGTTTTATTGATTTATTCAATTTACATAGCTGCCTATCTCACCCTTGTAACTCTAGGCAGCTTACAATAAAAGACTTTTCCCTGGCAACAATACTCATTTATTCAATTTTGAGGATGTGTGACTCCAAAAAGGGTCTGAGTGGCTTGCAAAAAACAAACACCAATACTACTATTACTAATAATAGGGTTTGAAGTCCAACGAAATTGGGGACTATCATGTTAAAGGTGAAAAAAGCCAGCAAAACTTGACACCCTGAGCTGGGGGTCACCAGGGAATATCCACTGGAATCACAAATGATATTTTGTGCCCTTGACTGGCAAAAGCAATTAGGATCAAGCACAACTTTGGAGGGTCAAAGAGGAGGAGCCTCAGTGCCTGTAAGTCAATGATGCACAGCAGAGGTGCATTGGGGGAGGGGGGGTGGAAGAAAGCAAGAAAGGGGAAGCAAGGAACTGAATATTTGGGTGGGTGGGTTCTGACTCAGCCCAGCCACAAAGTGGACGGGCAGATTTCACCCTGCAAGGGCATTATTTAGTTAACCATGGTTTTCTGCACAAGCTAACATCGTGCCAAAAATGTCTTTTGAGAATTGGCTCTTTAAACCTCTTGCAGATTATGAAACTATTGGGGAGAGCGTTTCCCAGGGCAAAAATATGGAGGTCTTGCATTTATTCAGCGGCACAGCATCCAGAGCACGTGAGTGTGCAAATAAAAAAAATCTCGTCTCAATATTCTGTACCATTCCTGGCTTCCTACACCTTCCAATTAATGAGGAAGAAATATTTCCCAAAGGACTTTGCTCCAGCCTGGAAAGCATTTGCAGCCGGCGAAATCTGATAGACAGATGTGACATTAAAAAAAAAACCCGATCCAGGGTCCTTAATCATCTCTGGTTAAAAACAGCAAGGTGAGAAATTCAGGAAAAATTCTCAAGCATCTCCAGAATATGATAGAAAAAAACAGAAACCGCTTTTTTGGGTGATCACCTTTGGGGGATAGGCCCACACCCAGACAGGTTAGGATGGTCTGACTTTGAAATGTTGAGCACACAATAACAGAGCTGGAAAGGAATTTGGGGGGGGGGGGTCTTTTAACCCAACCCACTCTTCAAGAAGGAGATCCTATCTCATTTCAGAGAAATGGCTGTCCAGCCTCTTCTTAAAAACCTCCAGTGATGGGAGCGCCCACAATTTTTGGAGGCAAACCATTCTGCTGGTTAATTGTTCTCGCTTTGGGAAATAGGCTGACCCCCCCCTTCTTTGTTGCAGCCCCCCCAAATATGGGAAGGCTGCTAACATGTTACCCCTTGTCCTTTTCTTTTTCTTTTTCCCAGTTTTCTTCTAAATCATGCCAGGCTGAAGATGCGCAGTCCGCTTTACTTCCGGGGAGCAAAACCGCAGTTTTGAGTGATGTCAGTTCTTGCCCAAAAATGTTTCTCGGATGGTTTGAACTGAGAGAGAGAGAGAGAGAGAGAGAGAGAGAGAGAGAGAGAGAGAGAGAGAGAGAGAGAGACGCATTTTTATTTTGGGCAAGAGAGCTGCTGCTGCTGCTGGTCGTTTATGCCAGATGCAAGTTAAACAGCGCCTCCACATTACAACGGCAAGGTGGGCAATAGCAGGGTGCAATTATAATTTAGTAAACAAGGAAGCAACTATACCAAGTTCTCAACTTAATGAATGAAAGTGAGATCGGAATTTCCGTCGCTAAGCAAGGTGGCTGTTCGGCGAGTGGTGCCCACTTTTACGACCTCTTTTGCCACAAGGAAGCGAATCGCCGCAGTTAAGTGAATCACATGGTCGTTAAAGAGAAACCAGCTTCCCCCATTGACTTTGCCTGGTCAGAAGCCAACCGGGGGGTGGGGGGCGCGATGGTAGTCATGTGACCCCGGGACACTTCAACCACCATAAATACCTGCTGGTTGCCAAGCAACCAAATTTTGATCATGTGACGGTGAGGACACTGAGATGGTTGTGTGAGGACTGGTTGTAAGCCACTTTTTTGTCAGTTCCATTGTAACTTTGGCCACGAAATAAATGGTTGAAAGTTGAGGACAGCCTGTAATGGCAGTGTAGAGATGATAACAGCATAACAGAGTTGGAAGGGACCTTGGAGGTCATCTAGTCCAACCCCCTGCTCAAGCAGGAAACCCTATACCATTTCAGACAATTGGCTGCCCAGTCTCTTCTTAAATGCCTCCAGTGTTGGAGCACCCATAGCTTCTGGAGGCAGGTTGTTCCACGGGTTAATTGTTCTCACTGGAAATTCCTCCTTAGTTCTAGGTTGCTTCTCTCCTTGATTAGTTTCCATCCGTTGCTTCTTGTCCTGCCTTCAGGCGCTTTGGAGAATAGCTCGACTGCCTCTTTTTTGTGGCAACCCCTGAGATATTGGACCCCTGCTATCATGTCACCCCTAGTCCTTCTTTTCATTAAACTAGACATACCCAATTCCTGCAACCGTTCTTCGCATGTTTATGTTTCCCTTAACCACCTTTGTTGCTCTTCTCTATGCTCTGCACAGGCGAGGTGAAAGCAAGGGCAGAAATTATTCAGCATCGTTAAGCCTGAACCCGTTTTCACATCCTGCCTTCTTCTCATCCCCTGTGTAGAGAGAGTTTCCTCCTTTAAATTTCTGGGAGTCTACCTCTGTGAAGATCTGACCTGGAAAGTTAACACAACCCAGGTGGCTAGAAAGGCCCAACAGAGGCTTCACTTTCTCAGGGTCTGGCGGAAGAACAGGGTAGAACGGCTAATGACCCTCTTTTACCGGTCTACTATAGAGAGCATCCTCTCATATGGTATTGTGGTTTGGTATGCTGGTCTAACAGCCGCGGACAGGAAAGTATTACAGAGGGTGGTGAGTACAGCACAAGACATTGTGGGCTGTTCCCTGACACCACTGGATGACCTCGCCAGGGCTCGTTGCCTTGGAAGAGTGAGGAAGATTCTCAGGGATGACTCACACCCTGGACGCTATCTCTTTACTCTCCTACCATCCGGTAGGAGATATAGGAATATAGCCAGCCGTACCAACAGGCTGAAAAATAGCTTTTATCTGTGGGCTGTTAGGCTTTTAAATGGGACTTTACATTTTAATTTTATCTTAATTTCTGTACTTATTATATGTTATTGTTGTTAGCCGCCCTGAGTCCTTCGGGAGATAGGGCGGGATATAAGTCCCATTAATAAATAAATAAATAAATAAATAAATAAATAAATAATAAATAAATAAATAAATAGATAGATAGATAAATAAATAAATAAATAAATAAATAATCTTATGCAGAATTGACTTGGGAGGCCGGTGTGTGGTGTAGTTGGTTCACATGGGGTGGTGGGATGGAGGGTTTGTTGTCACTGTGTGTTGGGGGGTGGGAGCACAAAGGGAGGCTCAGCTAATCTCAATGTACACATAGTTGTACTTTGACAATGAAGGTTTATTACTATAATAATGAATTTTCCAGTTTCTTTCTTACCTGCTAGCTAGACTTGAGAATGCGGCCGAGGAGCTCCAGAGGGAATGGTGCAAATAGCTGCGGACGGCTTGGAGAGGCCTTGCAAATTTCCTAAGCCAACTTCCTGGACTTGCAACCAGGAGACCGAAGCAGGCTAGGGTCAAATGATGGATTGTCTCCCAACCACCTTGGAACCCCTGGGCGAGCCAGAATCATTTATCATTTTTAAAAGTCATGGGTTGCTTTGCCCGGAAGCTCAGAAAAGGCCGTGCAAGGCGATCAGAAAGAAGGACAAAAAAAAAGAAAAGAAAGAAAGCACTTTTTTCTGATTTAAATATGGCCGGGGGCATTTAGTGACAATGAGTAAGAACACTCACTTGCAGTTGATTGGTTGAAGAGAGCCGGCCATGAAGCAATCTGAGCCGTGATTGGTTGCTGTGAGTGCCAAGGGGGAGGTCCCTTGTTTCCCGCCTTTTTCCTCTGCCTGGTGCTCTGTAATTTACCTCAGGATTTCCCTGCTGTGTTGATTTACCTGACAACGCTCCTGTTTGCCTTTCTAGTTTGCTGTGTATATAGCTCTAATATATATATATATTTATTTATATCAAAATACAAGTACCCGTGTCAGCCTCTCTGACTCCATTTGGACACAATTCCCTAACAATCCTCGACTTACAAGCCACCATTGAGCCAAAAGTTCCTTGGCTAAGTGAGACAGTTGTTAGGTGAGTTTTGCCCTCCATTTTGGTTTGGGTTTTATTATTGTTTTAACGTATTGTATTTATTGTTGTACTGGGCATTATGTTTAATCTTTTCTTAACTTTTGTATCTTTGTATTTTAGTATTTATTGCCCTGTTCACCGCCCTGAGTCCTTTGGGAGAAGGGCGGTATACAAATAAATTATTATTATTATTATTATTATTATTATTATTATTATTATTATTATTATTATTATTATTATTATTATTAGACCTTTCTTACTACGGTTATTGTCATTTATTTATTTTATTTTGTTTTTATGCTTTTATTTATTTAGAAAAATTTATACTGCTGCGCAAGAAGACTCAAGGCAGCAGTGGTTATGTGACTCACTGCAGTTCTTAAGTTAACAATATAAATTTATTTTGCTGAGGGACAAATTTGTTAGGTGAGTTTTGTCCCAATTTACGACCCTTCTTGCCGCCGTTGCTAAGCAAATCGCTGCAGTTGTTCAGTGAGTAACCCGGTTGTTAAGTGAATCTGGCTTCCCCATTGACTTTGCTTGACAGAAGGTCGCAAAAGGGGATCACGTGACCTCGGGACACTGTGACCGTCATAAGTACGAGTCAGTTGCCAAGCGTCTGAATTTTGATCATGTGACCCTGGGGACGCTGTGATGGTCATAAGTGTGAAAAACGGTCATAAGTCTCTTTCTTCAGGGCCATTGTAACTGCAAATAGTCACTGAATAAATGGTTGCAAATTGAGGACTAATTGTACTTCCTTTTAAATGGCTACAAAACAACAGAAAAATATTTGCACACCAGTGTGCGTGCGCATGTGCATGTGTGTTTCTTCTGTTTACCTGTATTTCCATTCAATCCCAAAGGGAGATGATGCTGGAGAGTAAATTCTCCCAGGAATGATATCCTGGGAAACCTGGCCAGCCAGGAAAACTGGAGTATAATAAAAAAAAATCAAGTCTTTTTCTGTGTTTATTGACACGTGTGTGTGTTTTGATCAAACCAAACACAACCCATAAGATCTTTCTTGTGGACCATTCTGATTTTCTCCCCTCTTCTTAACCTAACAAGGATAGTGACTAAGCAAACATTATGCAGCTCCTGGTTGTGAATAGACTTCTGGTTCTCTCCTTCAAAAGTTGTTTGCAGAAAGCCGGTTTGATCCCTGACTCTAACAAATAAAAGCTTTATTTGAGGTGGGAAACGAGGCACGGCGATAAGCAAGCCATCAATATTCATTGGACTAAAGCTACGGCAGGAAAATACAGGAATTGGACCTCAGCTCTGACGTCCCAGGTGAACGGCAGAGAGTGTGGCCCCTTCCAGACTGGACAGGGTAATAAATCAAATATCCATTAAGACAGTGTTTCTCAACCTTGGCAGCTTTAAAATGGGTGGATGTCAACTCCCAGAATTCCCCAGCCAGCATGCTTTGAGATGGGTGGACTTCAATTCCTAGAATTCCCTAGCCACGCTTTGAGATGGGTGGACTTCAATTCCCAGAATTCCCCAGCCAGCACGCTTTGAGATGAGTGGACTTCAGTTCCCAGAATTCCCCAGCCAGCATGCTTTGAGATGGGTGGATTTCAACTCCCAGAATTTCCCAGCCAGCATGCTTTATGAATGGGTGGGCTTTAATTCCCAGAATTCCCCAGCCAGCATGCTTTGAGATGGGTGGACTTCAATTCCCAGAATTCCCCAGCCAGCATGCTTTGAGATGGGTGGATTTCAACTCCTAGAATTTCCCAGCCAGCATGCTTTATGAATGGGTGGGCTTCAATTCTCAGAATTCCCCAACCAGCATGCTTGATAGGTGGACTTCAACTCCCAGATTTCCCCAGCCATCTACATCCTTTGCACAGTTCTGATCTTTAGAGGTATAGGTCAGGGGTGTCAAACTGCTGGCCCACGGGCCAGATGCGTCATGCCGAAACCACCCACCCCATTGTCGGCAATGGAAAAAATGTCTCGCTATGTCGCGACACGTCACGTGACGTTGCAAGTTTGACACCCCTTGTATAGGTAGTTCTTTTTTGTCATAGTTGTTAAGTGAGTCATTGCAGTTGTTAAATGAATCAAGCCTTCGTTAAGCTGATCCAGCTTCCCTCATTGACTTTAGTTGTCAGAAACCGGCTGGGAAGGTCACAAATAGTGATCACATGACTCTGGAACAGTGCAACTGTCATAAATATATGCCAGTTGCCAAGCACCCAAATTTTGATCACATGACTGTGGTGATGTTGCGACGGTCGTAAGTATGAGGACTAGTAGTAAGTCACTTTTTCAATGCTGTTGTAACAATGAACACTCATTAAATGAATGGTTGTAAGTCAAGAACTACCGACATAGACACATTTTGGCATAGAATATCTTTTCCAATGCTAAAATCTAGTCTCTGGGGCGTATTTCTTCACTCCCTGTTCCCTCACTGCTGAGAGTTGATTCTAAAAAGCAAAAACTACCCATTACTTAGATACCTTCAGTGCCAATTCTAAGGCTGGTATTTCTATCTTTTGCCTTTAGTTTGCTCTTCTTTGTATTTAATTTTTGTCTTGTTTTTTTCCACTGGGCTCCTTTTATTACTAGAGCTCGGAGGACCTTTGCATTTTTGGCTATCAGAGTAGTGTTATCAGCATCGTGCAGGTTATTGATGTCCCTTCCTCCAGTCCTAAAACCCTGCTTATCTCCTTTCCATCCTGCTTCTTTTAATATCTATTCAGCATAAAGGTTGAATAAATAAGGGGAGAAAATACAGCCAGTCGCTCCTTTGCCAACTTGGAGCCTGTCTGTTTCACTATGTTCTTTCCAGACTCTGGTTTTCCTGCCTATTTATAAGTTTCTCATGAAGACAATAAGATTTCCTTCCTTCCTTCCTTCCTTCCTTCCTTCCTTCCTTCCTTCCTTCCTTCCTCCCTCCCTCCCTCCCTCCCTCCCTCCTAATTTCTACAGTTATGTTCAGAGATTCTCATTTTTCTGAGCACACTCCAGAGCTGAATGTGATTGACCTAATCAAAGGCCTTTCTGTACAAGTAGTCCTCTACTTATAACCATTCATTTAGCGACAGTTCAAAGTTACAAAAGCACTGAAGTGAGTTATGACCATTTTTCACACTTAGGGCCATTGCAGCATCCCCATAGTGACTAGTCACATGATCAATTCAGGCACTTGGCCAGTGGCATGTATTTCTGAATTCAGAGATCTTTTGAAGGACTTCCTTTGTTTTTTCCATGTCTGTTTTGATCCTCAGTACCTTTACAGATGTCGGCGTAGTACTGCTTCTTGGCTCTTCTAACACCTCTGAAACTCCCTGTTCCTTTTGAGATTGTAGTCTTTCTTGACTTTGGCTTCTCTGCTAGGCAATTCTATAGTTTCCTTGGACATCCAAGTTGCTTCCTTCCATTTCTTCATTTTTGGCAGCCTCTTTTGCTCCTTAAATTTCTACCGTATTTCCTCTGGTTGTCTGTTAATGAGGCTCAGCTCTTCAAAGGGGCTTCTGATGTTCTTGAGAACAGTGGGCTCAAGATCATATTGTGAAAACTGACTGGCTTTCTTTTTCTGTTTTAGCTTAATTTTGAGTTTGGATGTGAGCAGCTCATTCCTGTTCATAGTGCCTTGGTAAGACCACACTTGGAGTACTGCATCCAATATAAAAAAGATGTTGAGATTTTGGAAAGAATGCAGAAAAGAGCAACTAAGATGATTAGGGGGCTGGAAGCTAAAACTTATGAAGAACAGTTGCAGGAATTGGGTATGTCTAGTCTAGCGAAAAGAAGGACCAGGAGTGATATGATAGCGGTATTCCAGCGTTTGAAGGGTTGCCACACAGAAGAGGGGGTCAACTTATTCCTCAAAGCACCTGAAGGCAGGACAAGAAACAACGGATGGAAACTAACCAAGGAGAAAAGCAACCTGGAATTAAGGACAAATTTCCTGTCAGTGGAACAATTGCCTTCAGAAGTTGTAGGTGCTTCATCACTGGAGGTTTTTAAGAAGAGACTGGACAGCCACGTGTCTGAAATGCTATAGGGACTCCTACTTGAGCAAGGGGATGGACTAGAAGACCTCCAAGATCCCTTCCAACTCTGTTATTCTCTGATCCAGAGTCAGCACCTGGCCAGGTCTTTGATCCTATAATTGAACTTCACCTCCTCTGAACAATAATAGACTCAATTTAATTTCTAGGTACTCCATCTGGCGATGTCTTTGTATACCGGTGTCCTTTTAGTTGTTTGAAAACAACGTTGGCTATGAATAAATTATTTGGAGTGGCAGAAATTAAGAAGTCGTTTCCCCTGCTTCATTTCAGTTTCTTAATCCATACGGTCCAACTACACTTCCCTCCCTCATATTTAAAACTTTGGCATTTCGGCCTCAAATCACAAGTGCCATGTCTTGCCTGCATGTTCTGTCGATTTCAGATTTAAGTTCATCGTAAAACTCATCGACTGCCTCTTCCCCTGCTTCAGTGGTCAAAGCATAAACTTGGACAGTTGTCATGTTAAAAAGGGGTCCATGAAGTTTAACTGATATTATTTAGTTGTTGATTGCACTGGTCTTGCTGTATCCTTCATCATATCAGAAGAACAATTTGGTGTTCCAACTCGAGCCACGATCACACGAGAATAAATAAAAATGAGATCCAGACAGCTGTGAGAAAAGAAGAAATATTTATTCCTAAAAGCAAAACAGAGCTAGGCTGCAGAGAAATGGGTTACAGCACCAGATTTTTATAGGGGGAGCTTGTCTGAGGTGTCACATGCTGATCCTAAGGTGACACTTGAGGGGCATGTGTATCTGCGTATGTAGACATGTTTATTCTTGTGAATGTGCAGTTCCTGTGGGAAAGATAATTTAATTAACTCTGTTTTTGCAGACCTTATCCTTTGATATGTGGATTAGATCTGGGTAACTTATTTGGGGGTTTGAGGAAGTTTGCTTTTTTTTTTACTTGATTTAGTTTCAGCTTCACCATCAATTATCTAATGGAGACACTGATTCTCAGACCATTATGGATTCTGTTAATATTTTAAGGGAAGATGGAAACAGTGTAAAGAGTAAAATACAATTTTGATATAAAACTTCTCACAGTAACTATAAAAAACCACCCTGTTTTCTCTTTGTTTTTGATCTCCTAAGTCAGGGGTCTCCAAACTTGGTAACTTTAAGACTTGTGGACTTCAACTTTCCCCAGCCAGCATGCTTTAAGATGTGTGGTCTACCTGTACAGGAGCAGTTTATCATTGCTTTTCCTGCACAGCATGAGAGAGCCTTGCTGTTGTTGCTCCATTTGTAATTGCATCCTTTCGTGGCCCTCAGCCCTTCATTTCATGACCCCCGAGCAGGTCAGAAAAGTCAAAATGGTAACCATGATCGTGTGATCAAAACTCCACTTGCCTTTTATGTACAATGCATAAGAGCAGAGTTCAATCCCACTGTCTTGGTTGCCATCTTAACTTTTCTGACATAGCCTGCAGACCCTCCTGGCTCTCCGCCTGCATTTGGAAGTTTGCAGCAAGTCTCATTTTGGGGCCTGCCAAATTCACCCAGTTGCTGCATCCAAGATGGATGACCAGTTGTCCCATTCCAATGCCCCTATTAAAATGCCAGGCATCCTTTTGCTGAGATATTTCTAGTCTTTCTGAGCTGCCTTATCTTAAACATTGCATTTTCACTCTGAAACTTTCACTTTTGCTCTCCCTAATACTCTGAAGCTGAAGAGTATTAATACTCTGAAGACCCCATAGCAGATATGGTGGCACGTGCCGGTGTTCTAATTTACTCTAAAGTAGGTATAACCAGGCTCACAAGCTGCAAATGGCCACCATACTAAAGGATATGTAATTACAGGGCATGCAAAGTGCCTTTTTTAAAAAAAAAATACATGTCCCTTTTTAAAAAAGGCATTCAAAGTGCATTTAAATATTTAGCCTTTAATGGTTGCAATTATTGTTCTGAAAATAATAAAAGGCTGTTGGGGGAATGCAAAGGGGGTGGTGGACAGTTTAATGGGTGTTTTATGCCCTTTTATTAAAAATGCAACCAAGCTGAAATTACACCGAAATTGTTCAGACTTATAAAATGCAGGAGTTGAGTTTTATGCATTAATTATCAATGAGTAATTATTTGGCCGCAAATAAATTATTCTATATAACTATGCAATAGTGGCAGTGAAAGTTGGACCATAAAAAAGGCTGAGCGCCAAAGAATTGAGGCCTTTGAACTATGGTGCTGGAGAAGACTCCTGCGAGTCCCTTGGACTACAAGGCGATCAAACCGGTCAGTCCTAGAGGAGATCAACCCTGACTGCTCTTTAGAAGACCAGATCCTGAAGCTAAAACTCAAATACTTTGGCCACCTAATGAGAAGGAAGGACTCACTGGAGAAGAGCCTCATGCTGGGAAAGGTGGAGGGCAAGAGAAGAAGAGGACGACAGAGAATGAGGTGGCTGGATGGAGTCACTGAAGCAGTAGGCGTGAGCTTAAATGGACTCCAGAAGATGGTAGAGGACAGGAAGGCCTGGAGGAATGTTGTCCATGGGGTCGTGATGGGTCGGACACGACTTCGCAGCTAACAACAACAATAACTATGGCTTTTTTCTCTCCGATTCCTGATTTTTTATTCTGCATTTGTGCCATAAAATTTGAAGCTGCAGAGGAGTGAAAACGATCTTGACACCTCCCTTAGGCTGAAATATGCATGCAAAATGCAGAAAGTAGAACTAGCAAATTGCTTGTTTATCATGTGATAGAAACTTAGTTTATGTCTCAGTGGCTATGTTCATATGACATATTTAACTAGGCCTAAATTTGGCCCCTGCATGAACTGGATTTACACATTAAACCAGAAGTTGACTAATTTGTGGCCTGCTTGCTTTCTGAGCACAGCCACAACATTTAATTAGATTTTGAATTTAGTCTGTGCAATCCAGACAATTAAAATAACCTAATGAACCATGACTGGTTAAACTATGAATTTCAGGAGGCCTGTCAAGATGAATAATGACTATTGTGATCTTGAATGACCCAGTGAGGAATTCGTTCCTTTTTATTGATTACAGGTAGTCCTCAACTTACAACCAGAATTGAGCTCTACATTTCTGTTGCTAAGTGAGATATTCGTTAAGTGACTTTTGTCCCATTTTACGACCTTTCTTACCACAATTGTTAAGGTGCAGGTATCATTAACGTGATTGTTAAGTGAATCTGGCTTCCTCATTGACTTTGCTTATTAGAGGGTCGCAAAAGGGGATCACATGACCCCGGGACACTGCAACATCACAAATACGAGTCAGTTGAATTTTGATCATGTGACCTTGGGGATGCTGCAATGCTTGTGTGAAAAATGTTCATACAGTAAGTGATGGAGCACCCACAACTTCTGTAGGCAAGCCGTTCCTCTGATTAATTGTTCTCACTGCCAGGAAATTTATTTATTTATTTATTATTTATTTATTTGTTTTTATAAACCGCCCTTCTCCCGAGGGACTCGGGGCGGTGTACAGAATAAGGTAGGTATACAGAATGAACAATAGTGAAAAAAACAATAGTAAAAAACAAACTGGGACCCCAATTCGAGCTATCAGGCCAGGCCGGACTGCTGGAACAGGTAAGTTTTTAAGTCGCGCCGGAACGTGCGGAGGTCGGGGGCCATCCGGATTTCGGTTGGTAAGCTGTTCCAGAGGGCTGGCGCACCCACTGAGAATGCCCTCCCCCTGGGGGCCACCAGCCGACATTCCTTGAGCGGTGGCACCCTGAGGAGGCCCTCTCTGTGGGAGCGCACAGGACGGTGGGGTGCTGACATTGGCAGAAGGTGCTCCCGTAGGTAGTCCGGACCCATGCCATATAGGGCTTTGTATGTCATTGTTAGCACCTTGAACTTCACACGGAAGGCAACTGGAAGCCAGTGCAGCGCACGGAGGAGAGGTGTGATATGGGAGTATCGGGAGGCTCCCAAGAGTGTCCGTGCCGCTGCACTTTGCACCAGTTGAAGCTTCCGAGTGGATCTCAAGGGCAGCCCCATGTAGAGAGCGTTACAGTAGTCTAGGCGAGAGGTCACAAGAGCATGGGTGACTGTACGTAAGGCATCCAGGTCCAGATAAGGCCGTAATTGGCGAACTAGTCGAACCCGGGAGAAGGCCCCCTTGGTCACAGCTCCTATGTGATCTTCCAGGGAGAGCTGTGAGTCGAGGAGGACACCCAGGTTGCGGGCCCTATCAACAGGGGGTAGTAACTTGTCCCCGATGTTAAGGGATGGGATGTTCTGAGTATCCTGGCTTGCCGGTACGTACAGCCATTCAGTCTTGTCCGGGTTCAGTTGAAGCCTGTTCCTCCCCATCCATTCCCGGACCGCTTTCAGGCAGCGGGACATCACGTCGAGGGCATCACTGATGTTGTTTGGAGTTGAGATGAAAAGCTGGGTGTCATCAGCATACTGATGGTACCCTACTCCAAAGCTGCGAATGATCTCGCCCAGCGGCTTCATGTAGATGTTGAACAGGAGAGGCGAGAGGACCGACCCCTGAGGGACTCCGCAAGCGAGAGGCCTCGGGGTCGACCTCTGTCCCCCTGCCAGCACCGACTGCGAGCGACCCTGGAGAAAGGAGGAGAACCAACGCAGAACCGTGCCTCCCAGTCCCCTGAGGCGTCGCAGCAAGATACCATGGTCGATGGTATCGAAAGCCGCCGAGAGGTCTAATAAGACTAGGACAGAGGAATGGCCCCTGTCCCGGGCTCTCCAGAGATCATTTATCAGAGCGACCAATGCCGTCTCCGTGCTGTAGCCCGGCCTGAAGCCCGATTGGTACGGGTCTAGATAAACCGCTTCATCCAGGATCTGAGGGAGTTGGTGCGCCACCACGCTCTCAACAACCTTCGCAAGGAAGCGAAGGTTGGAGACTGGACGAAAGTTATTCAATGAGGCTGGGTCCAAGGTGGGCTTCTTGAGGAGAGGTCTCACCACCGCCTCCTTCAAGGCGGTGGGGAAGTGACCCTCACTCAGAGAAGCGGAGATGACCGCCAGGAACCAGCCTCGTGTCCCCTCTCGAGCTGCATAAGCCAGCCAGGAAGGGCACGGGTCCAGTAAGCATGTGGAGGAGCTCAACCTCCTCATAATCCTGTCCACTTCCTTAGGAGTCACAGGATCAAATTCCTCCCAGATGACGTCGACAAGACTGTCCATGCCTTGTTCTTCCAGCTCAGCCCAGTTGGAGTCCAGGCCGGTTCGAATCCGAGCAATTTTATCCAGCAGATATTGACCGAATTCCTCGGCTCGACCCTGCAAGGGTTCCTCCCTCACCTCTTGGTTCAGTAGGGAGCGAGTCACCCTGAACAAGGCAGCCGGGCGATTATCTGCGGACGCGATGAGGGTGGAAAAGTAGTTGGATTTTGCCACCCTTATCGCAGCGAGATAAGACCTGGTGAGGATTCTTAATCGCAATCGGTCAGATTCGGATCGACTGGATCTCCAACGGCTCTCTAGGCCCCGTCTCCGACGCTTCATCTCCCGGAGCTCCGCGGTGAACCATGGGGCTCGCTGGGATCTGCGCCGGGTCAGAGGCCGCAAGGGTACAACTCGGTCCAGAGCCTCCGTGGCTGCCTTTTCCCAGGCTTCCACTAAGGCATCCGCCGAGCTGTGAGCAGGGAGTGCATGTGCGTCCCCAAGCGCTGCCTGGAACCTATCAGGGTCCATTAGGCGCCTAGGGCGGTACCATCTGGTTGGCACCGCGCATCCACGGCGGGGGGTGGCAAAGGGGAAGTCTAGCCGCAGGAGGTGATGATCGGTCCATGACAGGGGCGTGACAGTCGTGGCACCCCCACCGATATCATCGCGCCACCGTCCAGACAAGAACACCAAGTCTGGGGTGTGGCCTCTCTCATGAGTCGGTCCAGAAATTATTTGCAACAGGTCCATGGCCGCCATGGAAGCCATGAACTCCCGAGCCAGATCGGACGATCCTCCCAGGGACGGTAAGTTAAAGTCGCCCAAGACCATGAGTTTTGGGAATTCAACCACCAACCCTGAGAGGACATCGAGTAGCTCGGGCAGGGCTGCCGCTGCACGATTAGGTGGTAGGTATGCCAGCAGCAGGCCCAACTGCGCCCCCGGGCCGTATCTCAGTAGGAGAGACTCACACCCGACCATCTGAGGGACGGTGGTCTCTCGCGGGCTAAGGGATTCCCTGATGATAACTGCCACTCCCCCGCCCCTCCCATGGGTCCGAGGCTGGTGCAGCACCTGGAAACCTGGCGGGCAGAGGTCAACCAGAGGGACACCACCCTCTTGGCCCAGCCAGGTTTCCGTGATGCAAGCCAGGTCCGCGTGCTCGCTCTCCACTAGGTCACGAACAAGGTGTGCCTTGTTAGCTACGGACCTGGCATTCAGGTAGACCAGCCTTAGCATAGGAGGCTGCACACCTTCGCTCCCGGGTCCTCCGGGGAAGTACAGAGGGTTGGAGCGCCTCACCGCTTGTACAGAGCGGAGATGACACTCCCGGTGACGATACAGCCCTCTGTTTGTGCACCTTCTGCCGTTCCCCACCATCCTGGGAATAGGATGTTCGTCAGTACGCCATTGGTTATTGTCGGCGACTGGTCCTCGTTTCTCACCATCGCGACTGGTCGTAGGCCTGGCCTGCGTTATGGTACCCGGAAGGCCTGCCTTCCCCGAGCAGCCATACTCTTTTCCCGCCCCCCTCCCTAACCCGACAAAAAACTTAACAAGAAACTTAACCAGGGGCCTCTTGTTGGTCTTGTGATGGAGGCCCCTGACCCTGCCTGGCCATCTCTCAGAGGCCCAAAGGTGGGGCCCGTCATCGAGGTTTGATGTATTGAAGGCAGGACGAACCCAGGAGAGGAGGGAACTCCTGAGGGCGAGTAGATCTATGCTAGAATATTGAAGAAGCATAGGGAGCATTGTGGAGCATTGGGAAGGCGGTCCCCTGGGTGGAGCATTAGAAGGAGGGTCTAGTCGGGTAGGTGGGTATCTGGACCGTCATCCAACCACTGCCACTTGGTTGGGTGAACCCCAGAAGCAGGCCACTCCCCATCCTTTCACGATGGGTTGTGATTCTGCTTCTGGGGGTGGTCCAGGACCCACTCTGGGTGAAGCATACCCCATAGAGCTCTCACCTCTATGGGGCTGCAGGTGTAGGACAGGCCACTCTGCCACCGTGGCTTACACCCAGGCCCATCATGTCCTGTGGGGCGAGGGAGGGCAGGGGGTTCGGAGCTGGTGGAGGCCAGATGTTGATGGCCTCGGTGGTCTAGGGGTTTTCGGTGAGTTGGTTGACCGGGGACTGGAGAAGCTTAGCGCCGCTGTCAAAGGCCCCTCGGTGGTGGTCGATCGGGTCCGCATAGCCGGTCTGCGGCACCTCCTTGATTCCAGGGAGATGCTGCCATTGTTCAGGAGCTGGCCAGGAGGTCGAAGCAGGGCAGCGACTCCGGTCTTGCTCAGGGCGGTTGCTGCGGCTGTCTCTTCCGCCGCCTAGCTGATCCATTTGATCCGCGGGGACTTTCCTGATCATCCCAGGTGCCGCTGTTGCCCAGGGAGGCATAATAGGGAGCCGAGGGTGGAAGCACCGGCCCCACTCCGGATGGCTGCAGCAGATGCAGCGGCTCAGGGGCGGGTTAGAGGCGCCCCATCGCCACTGCCCCCGCCGGTGTTCAGGCCCGTGGGGAGATGACAGGCTAGGGCCCCGCGGGGTTCTCGCCGTCGCCGTCGCCGTCCTTAGTTCCAGATTGCTTCTCTCCTTGGTTAGTTTCCAACCATTGTTTCTTGTCCTGCCTTTTGGTCCTTTGGAAAATAGTTTGACCCTCTTGTCTCTGCAGGAGCCTCTCAGATATTGGAAGACTGCTATCATATCACCCTTCCAACTTCTTTTCACTAGACTAGCCATACCTAATTCCTGCAATCGTTCTTTGTATGTTTTAGCCTCCATCCCCTAATCATCTTTGTTGCTCTTCTCTACACCTTTTCCAGAGTCTCAACATTTTTTGTATGTTTTGGTGACCAAAACTAAATGCAGTATTTATTCTAAGTGTGGTCTTATTAAGGCTTTGTAAAGCGATACTAACACTTCACGTGATTTTATCCTATTTATCTATTTATTTATCTACTAAGAGTAGATCTCACTGGGTCGCCTTTGGGGCCTGGGCCAGACAGTTGGGATATCAAATCATCTTGGGGGAGATAGATTCACCCAGAGACTTCTGTCTCCCAAGTATCAAAGACATCCCTAGAAAAAACATGTCTTATTTCATCTTTCCTTCATCCACTTAACTTGTAAAGACAGCAACAGCAGGACTCCAGTTGCTGACGGCTTTCCTCTCATCACCGGAGCTATCCAGCCCTAATCAATATTTTTCATAATTCTCTTTCCCCAGCTTTTTATTTTTAAATAGAGCTGTGCTTTCTGGTCTTCTTTCATATTTTCATTAAACATTTTTAAAGACAGTAGATAACTATTAAAGAAGAAACAAGAATCAAAAATAAAATGCCTGGGAATAGACAAGGGATTTTAAAAGGTCATAGGGATTAGAACTGTCCAGTGTAACCTTAGTTAATTATGGTGAACTGAATATATTATCTTTAAAAGACAGAAAATTGGTTTTAAGCTCTATGGAGAATGTTAATCATAAGACCCACAGTCAACCCAGTGCAAGTTATTATAATAGGGAGTAAATTCAACACGTATTTCTGATAGTCTATTCTGATTGAGATAAACTAAAACTAAAATCTAGCATCTATATATGGAATAACCCAAATTATGGATGTAGTGCAATTCCAGATGTGACCCAGGACCGGTTCCCTTTTCTCTTCCAACAACTTTACGCTCAGCAGAACTACATCAGCTACATTGGAAAGCCATACTCAAAAGCCTCCAAGATTCTTTACACTGAGGTCCTCAGACTTTGGTGGTAGTCTGTTCCTCGCTGTGGAAGTTCTATTGTCCTTCACTGCCTCTTGTAGCCTTTTTTCTCCTCCCTCCCCCCCATTCTTCCTTTTTGAAAAGGAGATAGTCAAAAGGCCATCGTTCTCTTTTTTAAAGCAATCAAGGAACACTGAGAGTGCTGGGGGTCTTCTGAGCATAAACGGACAACTGAGCCTAAACAGAACTTTCTGCTGTCTCTTGGCTGTGGCAAGAGTGAAGAAAGAGTAAAAAGGAGAAATTTGGTCTGAAGATTATTGCCAGGAGCAGAGGACGGTGTGACACCAATATTGACAATGACGAATAGTGATTAGGGAGCATATCAGTCAGGTTGCAGAAGGAAAATCAATGCCGGCTTAATTTTCTACTCCATCCTCTCCTTTCAGCCTTGGCTAAACTTGAGCAAAATTAGGGGGGGGGGAATCTGCAGGCGGTGCTCAACTTATAACCATTTGTTTAGTGCCCCTTCAAAGTTACAACAGCACTGAAAAAAGTGACTTATGATCAATTTTCTCACTTACAACGTTTGCAGCATCCCCGTGGTCACGTGATCAAAATTCAGACGCTTGGCAAGTGATTCATATTTATGACGGTTGCAGTGTCCCGGAGTCATGTGATCCCCTTTTGTGACCTTCTGACGAGCAAAGTCAATGGGGAAACCAGATTTACTTAAACAACCCTGTTACTAACTTAACAACTGCAGTGATTCACTTAAAAACCGTGGCAAGAAAGGTTGTAAAATTGAGGAAAACCTACTTAACAACTATCTTGGTTAGCGGCAGAAATGTTGCATTCAATTTTGGTTGTAAATCGAGAACTACCTGTACTGCTTTCTCTGTACTGTCTGCTTCGGGAATATAGATGTGCAACTTAGACGAGGGGCTGAGGACCACATTTGGAGATGCGTTCACACAACACATGATTGCACTCACACGTTAAGCTTGGTTGGAGTGGGTTATTTTTTCCCTGGCACAACTTTTTTTAGGGTTACTTTACAGGCAGTTCAAAAATATACAGGTTAGTTCAGGAACTGGATTAAAAGTCTCATATGAAGGTGACTTTGGGATTTGAATGACATACAACAGCAGGTGTCTAGGGAATTCTGGGAGTTAAAGTCCGCCTCTCTTAGGAGTTGCCAAAGTTGAGAAACACTGTTCTAAATCAAGGAGGGTGTTTTGAGTAAAACATTTTCAGATGCCTGGACTTCAATTCCCAAAAATCTCCACCCTGGCAATGCTGGCTGGGGAATTCTGGGAATTAAAGTCCGCCCATCTTAAAAATTGCTAAGGTTGAGAAATGCTGATATTAATTGGTGTAATCTTGCTCCACATAGGGAGTCTGTGATTCCCAAATTCCTTGACCCAGTTACAGGGTCTGTGTGCTATGGAGACTGAAGTCAGCTAGCGACTGGCTAAGTTTATAGTGGGAGTTTTATAATTCCTAAATTAATTTTTCATATTTATTACAGGATGGGGAATGGGAGTTTAAATTGTGAGATTGTGCTGGCAGAATCACTGGTAAAGATTTGTCTGGGTTAGCCTAATCCAATTTTCTGACCCTGAGAACAACCAGAGACATTTTTAAAACACTGTGGAACAAAAACAGAATTTTCAGACTCATTTTTCAGCAATCAAGGGCTCCAGCTTCATGACTAGATGGGGGCAATCCTTTCCCTAATTCAGCCTTTCTTTTGCAAAATATGTTACTTGCAGTGGTTTCTGCACTTATCCTTTCTTACTGTATGAATCGATGATGCCTAAAGCATTTTTATTTTCCTTTCAGGAGTGAAAACCTTTTGCCAAAAAAAAAACCCTACAAAAATGGGGAACCACAAAGCAGAAAATTTAAGGAGGAACAGAGGTATGGAGCAGGTGTCAAATTTATTCTAATTATCATTACATCTTTGAATCCAGTTCTTGATACAAATATACACACGTTTCTAAAAGGCTTTGGGGTGGGGCAGAAACATCTCCTGATTACCCTTGCCAAAGTGCTTTCAAAATGGAGAGGCCCCATTCCCCAAAGCACACGCCCCACTTCATTTGGGGAAGAGGGGGACGCAGAAGAGCCGAGGATTCACTGGCAGACCGGCTGGGGTCGCTGAGAAGGACGAGGTGTTTCTGTGAAGACAAACCACGAGAAGTTAAGCTGAAAGTACGAGATTCAGTATCTCCAGTTACAGGTAGTCCTCGACTTACAACCACAGTTGGGCCCCCAACTCCCGTGGCTAAGCAATGCAGTCTTTAAGTAAGTCATGTCCAATTTTACAACATTTTTGCCACAGCTGTTCAGCGAATCCAGCTTCCCCCATTGACTTCCTTGTTGGAAGCTGGCTGGGAATTTTGCAAATGGTGATCAGGAAACACCAGAATGCTGCAATCCTCATAAATACGTGTCAGTTGTCGAGGGCCCCGTGGCCATGTGGCCAGGTTTGCTTAAGGACCACATAATTCATTTAACAACATGGCGATTTGCTCGACAATTCAAGCAGAAAGGCCATAGAGAGTTGAATACTTCTCACTTAACCACATTCTTAGTGACAAACATTTCAGTCCCCGACATGATTCTGAGGACTACCTGAAGTACTGGTAGCAGTACAGGTAGTCCTCGACTTAAGACCACAATTGAGTCCAATATTTCTGTTGGCAAGTGAGAGATTTTTTGAGTTTTGCCCTATTTTATGACCTTTCTTGCCCCAGTTGTTAAGTGAATCACTAAAGCTGTTGAGTTAATAACTCAGTTGTTAAGTGAATCTGGCTTCCCCATTGACCTTGCTTGTCAGAAGGTTGCAAACGGGGACCACATGACCCCGGGACACTGCAGCCGTCATAAATAGGAATCAGTTGTCAAATTTTGATCACTTGACCATGGGCATGCTGCAACAGTCGTAAGTGTGAGAAATGGTCAAAAGTCACTTTTTTAGTGCTTCGAATGGTCACTAAATGAATTGTTGTAAGTAATGTAATGTCTTAAGAATGTAGCAGGCATGGAAAATAGCCTTGAACGACTACAAGTAATGGTCAGCAAAGGGTTTTGAGCCAGGCCAAGAAATAAGTTGAGAAAATGACTCCGACAGAAGAGGGGGGAACCCAGGAATTGCTTGCAATCCTTACCTCATGCTTGGATTCCAGGCCCTTTGCTGACCTGATCCGGTCTCATAGCTTCTCATCAAAAACCCCATCTTCCACAGCCTGTACGTCTTCCTCCTGGATTTCTGGGGGGGGAAAAACAGCCCTAAGGATAAGTCAAATGCAAACTGGAAGACACTTTTGTTCCCTTTCCATCCCCTACCCACACCCCGCCAAACACACCAGCAGCATTCACATGACACATGGTTGCTAGTTATAATCTGTTTTTTGGCCTCAAATGAAACCAAACTGGCCAAGCTGCAGAACAATGAACCAAGGCTAACTCTAACCATTTGCTATGCAAATGCCTCAGCTAATTTTTATTTGATTGACTGTGTTGGGAGAATGTTCCCTCTGGCTTGATCTGGAGATGAGGTAAGCATGGCCTGGGATGGTAATTGGCGCCACAATCCACCTATGAGAATTCCCCCCGATTCTCTTCTCTCACTTGCAAACAGAAGCAACCTCACTGGGCTGAATGAGAAGGCGGAGGGCAGGCTTTCTCAACCTTGGCAACTTTAAGATGACTGGACTTCAACTCCCAGAATTCCCCACAGAGCATGGGAGTTGAAGTCCATGCATCTCAAAGCATGTTGGCTGGAGAATTCTGGGAGTTGGCATCTACTCATTTTAAAATATGCTTAGTGGGGAATTGGAGTTGAAGTCCATCCATCTTAAAATACAGGTAGTCCTCGACTAAAGACCACAATTCCAGCCAACAATTCTATTGCTAAATGAGTTTTGCCCCATTTTACAACCTTTCCACAGTTATTAAGCGAATCACTGCAGTTCTTCAATTAGTAACACAGTTGTTAAGTGAATCTGGCTTCCCCATTGATTTTGCTTTTCAGAAGGTCGCAAAAGGGGATCACCGAGACACTGCAACCGTCATAAATATGAGTCAGTTGCCGAGCGTCTGAATTTTGGATCACATGCCCATGGAGATGCTGCAACAGTTGTAAGTGTAAAAAACGATCATAAGTAACTTTTTTGAGTGCTGTTGTAATTTTGAATGGTCACTAAATGAACTGTTGTAAGTTGAGGACTCCTTGTATCCTTGTTGGGGAATTCTGGGAGTTGAAGTCCACACATCTGAAAGTTTCCAAGGTTGAGAAACACAGATGTAGGGAAATACAAAGCAAAGCTGGAGACCTTCTCTGCCCCATCTTTCTTTCAACAGCAGGGGGAGCTGTTTTACTACAATTCAAATATCAACAATATTGCTAGTTGCCTGAAAATTCTGCTTCTTTACTAGCTGGGCTGGCATAACTGTTCATGGTTAGTTTTATCTGGGTTAGTGACACAACGGCTTGGTGCCTTGTAGGAGCCCACCCTTTTTGGTTATGTATTGATTTGATTTTTATGGCTGCCCATTTGTCAAGCAATAGTAATCACAATAGACATAAGCAACTTCAACTTTACAAACACAGATATTTTAAAGTCTTTTTTTTCTCCGTTTGTGGCTTTGGGATCCAACTACCAATTTGCACTAGAAAAATAGATATAAGTGAGAATTACAGAGTGATCGCAACAGTACTAACAATTGTTCTTTTAGTCTTGAGAGTTATAGTATTAGTGTAAATGAATGTTTTTTTTTATTCTGCTCTTTGACTCTTTCGTTCTAATCAAATTGTCAAGTTGATTGTAATGTTGTATTGCTCAACGGCCAAAATAAATAGTTTGATTTGATTTGATTCAGTTGCCGTTATCTGAATCCTGAACTAATCCATTTGTCTGTGTTTTTGTTCAATACACCGAAAGACATATTAACCAAGCATAGATGAGTTTGCACAACTTTCTAAAACTCATACACACAACAGGTGAGTGTGCAAACATCACTGGATTCAAAGTAGCCAAGCGTGAACGTGCTGCAATGTAGACTACTAAATCCTCAGCTGACTTGGTTGTGTGAACTCAAAAAATGAGTGAATAGCATAATCATCATCATCATCATCATCATCATCATCATCTATTGTACGAACTGCTTGTTGCGCAAAACTGCAGATACAGATAGTCCTTGACCTACGACCACAATTGACCCCCAAATTTCTTTTGCTAAGACAGTTGTTAAGTGAGTTTTGCCCCCTTTTACGACCTTTCTTGCCCCAGTTGTTAAGTGAATCACTGCAGTTGTTAAGTTAGGAACACGGTTGTTCAGTGAATCTGGCTTCCCCATTGACTTTGCTCATTAGAAGGTCGCAAAAGGGGGTCCCGTGACCCCGGACACTGCAACTTTCATAAGTACAAGTCAGTTGCCAAGCCTCTGAATTTTGATCACATGACCATTGGGCTGCTGCAACGGTTGTAAGTGTGAAAAATGGTCATAAATCACTTTTTTTCAGTGTAAACAGTCACTAAATGAACTGTTGTAAGTCAAAGACTACCTGTATGTTGTGGCCACAGTGAAGAACACAGGGTCTCTCGTTACAAATCAAGATTTCATTTTTTCCCACTGCCAGTTCCTACCCATCACTTTGTCTACAGCAGTGTTAATCAACTTCAGGAACTTGAAAAACTTTAAAACTCCATACTAGCTGGGGAATTCTGGGAGTTGAAGTCCATACCTGTTAAAGGTCCTGAGGTTGAGAAACACTGGTCTATAGGAAACAGCTGTCAGGAAACGTGGTGGTATTGTTATCAAGGAAGGAAGTCAATTTGACTGACAGGGCGAGGCCATGACCGCACAGCAATGTCGAAAACCGCTTGTGGTCTCCCTTTGTTCAAAGGACAAGTGTTAAAAAATAAAAAGGGGGTCTGCCCCAGGGTAGAAACCGGAAAAGGTGGTGTTCCATACCAAGAGCAAACAGGCAAGTCCAAAATTGCAAAGAAGGAGACGGTCATCAGTTGTGGAAAATGTAAAATAATCCAGGGAAGCTGTAAATTAGAGGTGGGCAGCAATTTTATCCAGCCCGGGAGGAGAGAGCAATTTTCTCTCTAGTGCTCCATTTCAATGTGCTTCATTCCTTATTAAGGTCACCGGCCTCTTCGTTCTGGCTGGAATTTTATCTGCTCAGCTCAAGTATGACAAACAAGAAATGTCATGTGTGCAAAATTGCCAATTTTTGCTTCTGATGCTTTCTCTACTCCTGGCGTCCAGTTCATACAACTCTTGATCTCAGGAAAAGAATGAGAATTCTGCATAATTTGCAGAAGTGGGCGAAAAGAAAGATGGCGGGGGTGTTATTTTCACACAGGGCAAAGCTTGGTGCCTTGAAACCTCCACCGGTTGTTTTGTTGCTTTGAGAGATGTGCAAGTGTCACCGGTTTGTTTGAAGTTGAGCATGTGGTGTGAATCCAGAATATGGGCTTAAACAACAGACTAACTCAGGAAGGAAGGATGATTAAGCTTGGGACATTGTGCAAATGTAGAGTGGAAACTTACCAAGGAGAGATTCGATCTAGAATTAAGGAGACATTTTCTGACAGTGAGAACAACCAGTAGAATAGCTTGCCTTCAGAAGTTGTTGATACTCCTTACTGGAGGTTTTTAAGAAGAGACTGAATAGCTTTATGTCCGGAATGGTAAAGGGTCTCCTGCTTGAGCAGAGGGTTAGACTAGAAGACCTCCAAGGTCCCTTTCAACTCTGTTATTCTGTTGTTATTCTGTTATTCAGTCAACCTGTTAGGCAGGTTGTGTGAACATAACCAGCAATACCTTGAGATTTTGTGAGCAACCCAGTATTATTACACGGTAACCCAACATCTCTCTCTCTCCAGAGTTTTCAAAAATGATCTAGTAGTTCTTAAGAGGTGGCTGGGCCTTGCTGACTTCAGCTAATCTCAAACAGCCCAGAATGGTGAGACCTGGGAGTTGAATGATGAGACCTGGTTAATGTCTGGATGGGAGACCACCAGGAAATCTGAGGGCTGGGAAATCAAAAAGACATCTCAAAAGCAGCAAGGCCACTTGTCTATCACTGCCAAAACAAAAAGTTGAATTAAATTCAGCTGAATCCCAGCGGGTCCTAACTCAGCTTTTTGAGTTTTCAGACACCTTTTTCAGACAAACTCAACATCTGTCTGAGATGTGATAAGTTTCCCTATCACACTGAGCAGCGGTTTCGACTAGAAGACTTCCAAGGTCTCTTCCAGCGCTGTTATTCTCTTAAAGCAGAAGTCCCCAGCCTTTTGGGCAACAGGGACCGCTTCCGTGGAGAAAGGTTTTTCCACGGACCGGAGGGTGCGTGGTTTTGTGTGCTGCCTGCATCCCGCAGATGAGCGGTTTGTTTGTGCAGCCTGGTTTCTGGCATGCCGTGGGGAGTTAGGGACCCCTGTCATAGAGGCATATCAATAATGGCACTAACTCCCACCAGCTTGCATAGATTGGGGAAGTATATGGGTGATTAGGAAGGAGGATTATCCATGTTAATTAGCTCTTAATTTGGCATGGAATTTTGTGGCTTTAAAATAGGGTGCAGCTGCTCTCATGACCCCTGAGGAATCCCCTGTGCACTCCTTTGCAGAGGCAACCTGATCATATCATACCTATGGGGTCCTTGGTGCTCTCTGAGCTTGGTGGTTTTCTTGCAGACGTTTCATGAGCCAAACTAGGTAACATCATCAGTGCTAGAAGGGATGAGAATTGGAGGAGGAGGAGGAGGAGGAAATGGACTGTGGGGTCCCTGGTGCTCTCTGAGCTTGGCTGTTTTCTTGCAGACGTTTCACGACCCAACTAGGTAACATCATCAGTGCTAGAAGTTTGCTCGTTCTAGCACTGATGCTATCACTTAGTTGGGTAATGAAATGTCTGCAAGAAAACCACCCAGCTCACAGACTACCGAGGACCCTTTATTTCGACCCTGAGCCACAAACAGCCTCTTCTGTTGGCCCCTCATACCTGTATGTCGCAGGGATGTCCGGCCAGGACGAGGCAGCGAGAAACTAAAGGACCGGGCTGGCAGGGATACTGATCCATCGAGGCTGACGCTTTTGGCACGTTTGCGGCACTCAACCGAAAGCAGGTCCCGGCAGTGTTTATGGCAATTCACCCCACAGGCTGAGAGGAAGGAAAGAAAAGAGTTGAAGAGAACCAACATCAAACCTACAGCCCAGCAACTTCAACCCTGGAGAACTCCAGATGGATAGGCCTCAGCTTCCAGAATTCTTGGCAATGGGCATGGTGCCTGGGGAATTCTGGGAATTGAGGGCCGTGAATATACAAGTCGTTCTCGATTTACAGCCACAGTTGAGCCCAAATTTCTGCTGCTAAATCATATAGTTATTACGTGTTAACCATTTGCCCTGTGTTACGTCCTTCCTTGCCGCAGTCGTGACGTGAATCCCTGCAATTGTTAAGTCAATAACACGGTTGTTAAGTGAATCTAGCTTTTCCATTGACTTCACCCGTCAAAAGGTCACAAAAGTTAATCACATGATTCCAGGACACTGCAACCTTCATTAATACAAGTCAGTTGCCAAGAGTCTGAATTTTGATCACGTGACCATGGAGATGCTGCAGTGGTTGTAAGTGTGAAAAATGGTCATAGGTCTGATGGCCAATTACGGCTCTTTTAGGCTCGTGCCTCAGCATGCATATTTTCCAATGAGACAAACTGAGACAGGAAGTTCCTTTTATTACAATTTATCAGAATATTCAGACAGAAGGGATTCCTCTCATTCCAAGAGAGAACCCCGATTTTTAGCTTACAACACCTTTTGTAGTTGGTATAACAAAGAAACATCCAAGAGGAAAGTTGATTGGACAGGATAAAAGTAACCTCCCCTTTGCATAGCAAATCAATTACATGTGGTCAAGCATGTTACACATTTGCATCCCATAATGTCACACATGTTCATTAAAATGAGGTCTGACCTCAGAAGGGGCATAAATTGTAAGGAAAAGGGCTGTTTAGAGTTCACTAAAGAGATAAACCAGACCCCAATTTGTACTAACAAACTTTTTCTTATCTTCAGGTAATCTTCAGCCTGTTTATCTCTTCAATTTAGGAATGTTAAAAGCCATTCCTAGATTCCTGTCTGTATTGTACCTGAACAGAGAAAATAATCTGAAGAATTTTATCTTTCCAGTTTAGGAATGTTAAAAGCTATCTAACCAATCCATACAACTATCCTATATTCCAATCTGTAATGAACCAACATTATTTTAAAAGAGAGAAAATACATCAAATTAAAATACAAAATAACTGTGTTAGTTAACAAATGACAAAAATCCATGTCATTTGTCCCTCGTCACTTTTTTCAATGCCGTTGTAACTTCAAACGGTCACTAAACAAAATGTTGTAAGTTGAGGACTAACTGTACAGTGCAAAATTGCAGAATTGCTTCAATCCTGAGACAGTTGGCATATAAATTTAATAACTAAAGCCAATTTCAACTCCCGGAATTCTTAGCAATGGCCATGTTAGCTAGCTAGGAATTCTGGGAATTGAAATCCACACAGTTCAAAGACGTAAGCAACGTTATCCAGAGAATTGCTGTTAAATACCTCGACATTTTAGTCCTTGCTTGTAGAGGCCAATAATCTGGAAAGAGAAAGAGAGGGATTAGTTCTGGTTGCAACAAATTGTGGACTTTTTTTTTTAAATGGTACAGGAGCTCGGCTTCAAATGCAGAAAAATCAATCTTCCTAAATATTTGCATACTGAGTCAAAGTCCCTTATTCATTCTCTAATGCAGAGTTTCTCAGCTGTGGTAATGTTAAGACGTGTGGACTTCAACTTCCAGAATTCCCCAGAGTTGAAGTTCATACATCTTAAAGTTGCCAAGGTTGCTTTGATATTACTGAAGCTCAATTAAATGTCCCTTAGTGACTGATTAAAACTTTGCCATCTCAGAGTTTGGCTGAAGCAAATCTATTGGGGAACATCCTTGGTCCACTTTACCTTGCTAGACAAGTTCTCTTCCATCCTTAAAAAAACCCAATTAATTAAGATTTGGTCTTTCTTTGCCAACTTTCTCTGCGTTGGGCCTTGATAAAATTTTGATTGAACTTAACCAGAGGATTTGGGATTTAGAGAGCTCCTAATAATTGCTTCAGGATTTTCTTGCCATTTTAAAAACATATCTTATTATATTGATGATATTGTTGGTAAATAAACTTGGATTGATTGGTTAACCATAACCAGAATCAGCTGTGCTGGGAAGAGGCAGCTGACCAGTTTTAAACCCAAGTCTTAAACTTATATCTTGATTAAATATTCTTGGAGCCTAATGACAGCAATCAAAACTACCTTGAGATGAGTTAACTCTCAGCAACTGATAGACCTGTCTGTATAATTTTCGTGGCAGCCATCACAAAATCAGGGAGTTGAAAGGGACCCCAAAGATGAACTAGTCCACTTCAGACCTGGCCACTTTAACAAAGGTGGACTTCAACGCCCAGAATTCCCCAGATAGCATACTTTAAGATAGGTGGACTTCAGTTCCCAGAATTCCCCAGCCAGTCACGCTTGAAGATAGGTAGACTTCAACTCCCAAAAAGCTTGCTGGGTGAATTCTGGGAGTTGATGTCCACCCATCTTAAATCTTGTCTAGTTGGGAACCGCTGCTTTAAAGCACAAAAAGAGGAAATGCTGGCCGGAGAATTCTGGGAGTCGCCAAGTTAGAGAAAGCCTGATGGGCTTCGGTGCTCCAGTCTAGCCTGCGCCAGGCACTGCTGCGATCACGAGTGAAGGAAACCAGCTCACCAGTCCCTTGCAGTGACGGCAAGCAACTGGGCGCAGGAAGGTGGTCTCGTTGAAGCTGTGGATGAAGCCCATCTTCCCATTCAGCTGCAAGCTGGACTTCATGAAGTAGGACACCATCTCCTCGCGACTGATGCAACCATCTCTGTTGGGCAGGGAAGGCCAGGGTAGATCATTTGGGGGGGGGAAACCACACACCTCCCAAAGAGTCCCAAATAGGGGCCCCTAGCTGTGATGGACTACAACTCCCAACATTCCCAAACATGGGTGCCGCAGGCCAATGTCTCTGGAGGAAACTCTGTTGCCAAAGGTTGTCCCAGGATACGACTACCTTTGAAGGACAGCCGTTGAAAACCCAAGACTTTGTTTAGTCACTAATCATTACAAGAATTCATTTTAAAACCCATTTTTTATCCCCAAAGACACCCCCCACCCCCCCACCCCCCGATCGAAGCTTTGTGAGAACCCCTGCCTCCAGGTGTGCCTTCAAAAAGACACAACATGCAAGGAAAGATGGAGGAGGAGGGAAGAGGAAAACAATAGAATCTCCATATTCAGCAGGAGTGTATTTATTTATTTATTTATTTGTTTGTTTGTTTTTATAGACCGCCCTTCTCCCGAGGGACTCGGGGCGGTGTACAGAGGAAGGAAGGTATACAGATTGAACAGTAAAAAACAATAGTAAAAAACAAACTGGGACCCCAATTAAAGCTATCATGCCAGGCCGGACTGCTGGAACAGGAAGGTTTTTAAGTCGCGCCGGAAGGTACGGAGGTCGGGGGCCATCCGGATTTCGGTTGGCAAGCAGTTCCAGAGGGCTGGCGCACCCACTGAGAATGCCCTCCCCCTGGGGGCCACCAGCCGACATTCCTTGAGCGGTGGCACCCTGAGGAGGCCCTCTCTGTGGGAGCGCACAGGACGGTGGGGTGCTGACATTGGCAGAAGGTGCTCCCGTAGGTAGTCCAGACCCATGCCATGTAGGGCTTTGTATGTCATTGTTAGCACCTTGAACTTCACACGGAAGTTCTTAGGAATATCCTATAATAAATAATCGGCAGCTTTTTACCATCCTGCTGATATGACCACGCTGTTTCTCCGGGTGATCCTCTACAGCTAGTCCTCGACCTACGACCACAATTCAGCCCAAAATTTCTACTGCTAAGCATGAGAGCTGTTAAGTGAGCACTGACCCATTTTGACCTTCCTTTGCCACAGTTGTTAAGGGAATCCCTGCAGCTGCTAAGCTAGCAACACGGTTGGTAAAAGTGAATCTAGCTTCCCCATTGATTTTGCATGTCAGAATGCCACAGGAGGTGATCATGTGACCCTGGGAAACCGCAACCATCATAAATACGAGTCAGTTGCCAAGCCTGAATTTTGTTCCTGTAACCATGGAGATGCTGTAACGGTTGTAAGTCTGAAAAACAGCCACTTTTTTCCAGTCATGTTGTAACTTTGAATGGTCACTAAATGAACCGCTGTAAGTGAAGGACTACCTGCATTCTATGTTCTATGCTACCTATACCGTATAGACGTTCAGCCATCGTATCTCCAGCCAGCCATGCCTCTTTCCTGCCACCCATCACTTTATCCCATCACTGCAACATCCTGTTAACGTACGACAGGCATGACCGACTTCCCATTCTGCCCTTCTCCCACTATCCTTCCTCGGGATGCTGTGTGAGGTTTTTGTTTTTTGTTCTTTTCCTGTTTTTTATCTTTTTGGGTAGTTTGCAGGCAGGCCTTTTTTAAAAAAAAAGCATTTTTTTTTCATGTAGAAACCGCAGGGCAAACAAAGGCGTGCCTGTCGACAAATATTTTTAGCAGATGAAAGCAAGGTCAGGCAAAGGAAAGAAAAAACACCCGGGGGGGGGGCTGTTGAAGAATCTTGCACAGCTCTAAAGTGTGCACATCTTTTGGAAAACCAGTGTACATTTTAGTCCTGAGATGGAGACTTTTCTGAAGGGGCTACAGCTCACTGGATTTTTGCATGAAAAAAAAAAAGAATTCCCCCCCCCCAAAATACATTGCTTTACAACCTCCTCTCTTCCCATCACAGCTTGTGGGGGGGGGGGATTTTTTTTCATGCAAAATCCAGTGGGCCACAAGCCTCTTTTAGAAAAGCCTCCATCTCAGGATTAAAATCTGTGCTGGAGAACAGAAAACTATCCTCACGTTCCTCTGGACAGTAGAGTCTCCATATTCAGCAGCAGTATATCTTAGGAGTATCCTACGATAAATATCAGGGCATAACATTTGCCCTTTTTACGGTACAAGTCGAGAAAAAGGGAGTCCTGAACCCCAGTAACCATACAGGTAGTGAATTGATGTTGTCAAGAGCCCCACCTATATTTCCCCCCCCCCTTTTTTTTCCCCACACCATTTGAGCTTAGGGGAACGTTCCTCCAGGAAACCCACAAAGACCGACTGAGAGAATGAGAGGGCATGGTAGCCCAACCAGAGCTGAAGAGCACCAAATAAGGAGCGATGCGGCTGTTTGAGAAGCAAAACTGCCTTGCAGAAGTTCCCACTTCGTCTCCCAGTTAGAGATCCGCAGCCGAATTCAAAGGGGGAGCCGGCTCAGCGCCTGGGTTCGCTCCCAAGGGATAGAGAGCATTGCCAGGACATATTTTGGCTCCGGCATCCAGGCCTTTAAACAGGACACAACATTCATCCCTGCCTTCCCCCCCCCCTTTCTCCTTTGCTCAGATACACAGCAAATCTCTGGGGCAGGTTTAATACTTTGTTTGCCGACGCAGAAAAAAAGGCTTTTGAAATGCTCCTAGTTCAAAGCCAAAGGTGCTAAATGCAATGAATCAAATTAGGAGCATTTTAAAACCTCTTAAATTCACCTTTTGTGGGATCAAACTAGGAGCATTTTAAAATGTCTTAAATGCGCCCTTTTTTGGAATTGATCTTGGAGCAATTTAAAACTCTTCACTTTTTTTGAATCAAACTAGGAGCATTTTAATATATCTTAAATGCACCTTTCTTTGGAATCAAACTTGGAGCATTTTAAAACCCTCTTTTTCTGCCTCTTCCCCCCCCCCCTTCTAACTAAGCATCACCACATTTATTATTGTGGCAGAGGTTTGCGGATAAACATGCCGTTTATCAGTAGCAATCAGTGATAAATCTCAGTTATCCACCTGGTGCATCTGATAAAATGAACATGGGCTGACTGGGTTAAATATAGGTTAAATACTGTAATAAGTATTAAAAACTATTCTTATTCAAGCAAGAATGCTTCCCATATCTACAACACATTATGCAGCACTTACTGATTCTCATCCAGGTCTCCAAATTTGCAGAGATACGGAAAATTATTCCGAATAGTCTGGAATTCTTCTTGGGAAATATTTCCGTCTCCGTCCACATCAAAATTCCGGAAAACAGACTAAAAGAAAAGAAGGATTTGGGGTGAAGCCAGAAAGCTATAGCTTGGGGTTTCCAAACTTGGCCATTTTAATACTTGTGGACTAATACAGGGGTCCCCAACCCCTGGGCCACGGCCCACTATATGCATCCAGCGTGCGCGCTCAGTCCCATTCATGTGAGCGGCGACTTTTTGGCACTTGCAGCCCCACTTGCGTGAGCCGTGGTTGTTGGCCCCACCCAAATGAACCTGGGGAGGGGGTGAACCTCTTCTCCAAAGGACCAAAAGGCAAGATAAGAAGCAGCGGGTGGAAACTAATCAAGGAGAGAAGCAACCTGGAACTAAAGAGAAATTTCCTGACAATGAAAGCAAGTGGAAGGGCTTGCCTCCAGAAGTTCTGGGTGCTCTAAGACTGGAGGTTTTTAAGAGGAGGGGGTTGGACTAGAAGACCTCCAAGGTCCCTTCCAACTCTGTTATTCTGTTATCTGTTAAGATAAATATCAGCACCTTCTATAGTGGCTCTTAGACTTAAGCATCATGGCTTCTTTCCATTTCTCCTGCTTCCCTATGACTGAATACTCAAAATTGGAGTGGTCCTATCGGTGGAATTCTAGGACTCAGCATCTTCATATATGCAAGGTATCCAGCTGGGGAAGGCTGAGCTGTGCAGAACTATTTAAAATAGAATGATCCAGCAGACAATTATTCTGCAGAACTGACTCATATTTTCCAAGAATTTTACCGACGTGCTAATGGGCCGGGAAGATCTTGAATGAATTATGCATGAAATACATCTCCTGATAGCACCACACACACACACACACACACACACACACACACACACACACACCAACCACTCCGTATTCCAGGTATCCTACCTCCACCATCTTCTCAATGTGTTTGCGCACAATTGCTTGGTCTGGCTTCGGTTTGGGCACCGAGGCCCACTCCTCGATCATCACAGGCTGGGGCGGGGGGCTAGAGAATGTGGGACTGGAAGGCTGGAGCAGAGAAGAGGAAGAAAATGTCAAAATTGAACAGAGACAACATGAAGTGACTCAAAGCAAATGCAGGTAGTCCTCGACTTACAGCCGCAATTGAGCCCAGCATTTCTGTTAAGTGTAACATTTGTTAAGTGAGTTTTGCCCCCTTTTACAATCTTTCTTGCCACAGTTTTAAGTGAATCATTGCAGTTGTTAAGTTAGTAACACGGTTGTTAAGTGAATCTGGCTTCCCCATTGACTTTGCTTGTGAGAAGGTCGCAAAAGGGGATCACAGGACCATCGGGATGCTGCAGTGGTCCTAAGTGTGAAAAACGGTTATAAGTCACCCACTTTCTCCTCATACAGGTAGGCCTTGACTTACAACCATTCATTTAGTGACTGTTCGGACTTAACACTAAAAAAAACCTGACTTATAACCGGTCCTTTCACATAACAACCATCGAATTGTGATCCAAATTCACGTCCTTGGCAACTAACATGCATTTACAAAGGTTGCAATGTCTCGGGCTCACATGATAGTCATTTGCAACCTTCCCAGGGGGTAAAGTCAATAGGGGAAGCCAGATTTGCTTAACCACCATGTGATTCACTTAACAACTGCAATGACTTGCTTAAGAACCATGGCCAAAAGGGCCATAAAATCGTGCACAACTCACTTAAAAACAGAAACCAGAAATTCTGACCGCAGTTGGGGTTGTGGCTTGAGGATTTCCTATATACTGTATATATTCTTATTGTTGTTGTTGTTGTTAGTTGCGAAGTCGTGTCCGACCCATCGCGACCCTATGGACAACGTTCCTCCAGGCCTTCCTGTCCTCTACCATCTTCTGGAGTCCATTTAAGCTCATATTCTTATTACATTGATGCTATTCCTCCATTCCCTCCCCCTCCAGAGATGCTTCGCTTTTGTGTTGGGACTCCTCTGATCTGGTGTGAACTGAAGGCCCCCATCCTGGTTTACAAGACACCCGCGCATACCGTAGACTTGTTTCGGGGTTCACGTTGCAAAGAGAGTTGATAAATCTCCTCTTCTGTTTGGTATTGATCCAGAGAGACCTACCAGAAAGACAATCGATCAATCAATTAAATCCTCACTATGGTCACAAACCAACATAGAAACACAATGAAGTCAGAATCGGGAGCCATCCACAGATTCCTTCCTACTCCCTTCTCTCCAAAAGTGAGTATTTTTCAAATTATATTACCGGTAGTCCTCGGCTTGTGACCACAATTGAGCTCGGAATGACTGTTGCCTAGAGAGACAGTTGTTAAATGAGTTTTGCCCCATTTTATGACCTTCCTTGCCCCAGTTGATAAGTGAATCACTGCAGTTATTAAGTTAGTAACACGGTTGTTAAGTGAATCTGGCTTCCCCATTGACTTGGCTTGTCAGGAGGTTGCAAAAGGTGATTACACAACCCCAAGACTCTGCAACCGTCATAAAGATGAGTCAGTTGCCCAGCGTCTGAATTTTAATCACATGACCATGGGGATAATGCAAAGGTCGTAACTACGAAAAATGGTCATGTCACTTTTTTCAATGCTGTTGTTACTTTGAATGGTCACTGAATGAAGTGTTGTCAGCTAAGGACTAGCTGTATAAGAGCTAATTTTTTTACTAGTTATTCATTTATTAAGTTTGTTTTGCTCATCCCAAGGTGACTGTAGGTGGCTCGCAATACTAAATTTGTAATTTTTATAAAAATTACAATGTGAAAAAGGGTGAAACAACGCAAAAACATGTATACAGATATTCCTCAGCTTACGACCGCAGTTGAGCCCAAAATTTCTTTGAGACATTTAAGTGAGAGTTGCCCCATTTTGTGACTTTTCTTGCCATAGTTGTGAAGTGAATCACTGCAGTTGATAAATTAGTAGCCAGGTTGTTAAGTGAATCTGGCTTCCCCATTGACTTTGCTTTTCAGAAGGTCGCAAAAGGGGACCACGTGACCTTGGGACACTGCAACGGTCAGAAGTATGAACCAGTTGCCAAGCATCTGAATTTTGATCGTGTGACCCTAAGGCAGGGGTGTCAAACTCAATTTCATTGAGGGCCGCATCAGCATTGCAGTTGCCCTCAGGGGGCTGGGTGGGCGTGGCCTACTGGGTGGGCGTGGCTAGAGTGTGTATGGCCTACTGGGTGGGCGTGGCCAGCTCTACATCGTTCGCCTCAAGGGTGCCTATGGGGGCCTGGGCAGGAGTGGGACAGATCTGAGGGTCTCTGGCAGAAGGAGGGTCTCTGGGCCAGGGCCAAGGCAGTGGGGGCCGTTCCCTCACTCTTTCCAGGATGGCTACGCGGGCCGCATGAAACCACTTCACGGGCCGGATCTGGCCCCCGGGCCTTGTGTTTGACATGTCTGCCCTAAGGGATACTGCAAAGGTCGTAAATGTGGAAAAAATAGTCGTCAGTCGTTTTTTTTCAGTGCCGTTGTAACTTTGAATTTTCAGTAAACGAACTGTTGTAAGTCGAGGACTACCTGCAGAAAAAGAATATATATACTAAGAGCTCCAGGAGGGTCTGGCTGGAGGATCTTACCATGAGCAGGTTGAGAAGGTCAGGGTTGGCCTCAAAAGGCGGGCGGATGCTTTGAACCATGGCCAGGTCGCTGAGGATGCTAAACAGCTGCTGCATCTTATTGCCGTTCAGGCGGGAGTGCGCCCGGTCCAGCCAGTCAGGAAGAGCCACGTGGACAGCCACCAGGTCCTTGAGGTGGACTCCTAAGATGGGGAACTTGAACCCCACGCACTCTGCAAAACACCGCCGGTAGCGGCTATAATTCCCTGCCGAGGACAGCAACTCCAGCAGCGACTCCCAGACCTGCAACAGAGTCGGGCAAGGGGAAAGTTGGTCTCTGCTAACGAAGCTTTAAGGAGGGCGTTGCCCATGAGGACTACTCACTTGATTCTATTTGTGGGGGGGGAACTCAGAACGGCTGGGGGAAAAGCATGGCCTTGGATTGGAAACCATAAGGCATGAAACACCGCAGCAGGTCCTTTTTTGTTCATTTATTTTTTTTTCCATCCTATTAATTATAATAAATAGAATCCCACAAATAGAATCCAGTGACTAGTCCACTATTTTCGTTGGGAGGGTTTTTTTCCCCTTGGATCCAGAAACAGACCCCTGTGTGGCCCAGGCACTCCTGACACCCCCAGCCAGCCCTCGGTCTTCCCGTCTAGGTCCTCTTTGTTGGTCTCAGCATCCGTTGGAGCAACCTGGTTCTCCCCTTCCCCCTATGCACACCTTTGTTCCTTTACCTTTGTGGTCTCTGGACACACAAAGCTATGCGTCTCCTTGAGGCGAGAGATGGAACTGTGGCCCAGCCCGCCGATCACGGCCATCAGGGTGTTGAAATTTTGCAGATGGAGAAGTCTCTGCAAAGTGGAGGGGGGGGGAAGAAGGGGGCAAGAGATTGTGTGTGTGGTGGTGGTGGGGAGGCAGGGGGAAGAGATGCAATCAGTGGCAGTCCATCACACAACCACACCCTCCTACGGCCTTCCCCTCAGCTCCTGTTCTGGGTTTGGGAGGTAAACTGAGGTCAGTGCTGGCTCTGAAATTGAGCTCTCGGAGGAAATACAGGTAGTCCTCACCTTATGACCACAGTTGAGCCCAAAATTTCTGTTGCTGAGCGAGACAGTGGTTAAGTGAATTTTAGACCTTCCTTGCCACAGTTGTTAGGTAAAGCACTGCAGTTGTTAAGTTAGCAACACGGTTGTTAAGTGAATCCCGCTTCCCCATTGACTTTGCTTGTCAGAAGGTCACAAAAAGTGATCATATGATCCCGGGACATAAATGAGTCAGTTGCCAAGTGTCTCCAGTTGGATCATGTGACCATGAGGATGCTGCAACGGTCGTAAGTGTGAAAAAGGATTTAAGTCACTTTTTTCAGTGCCGTTGTACCTTCGGACAGTCACTAAATGAGTGGTTGTAAGTTGAGGACTACACATACTGGATTTTTTTTAAAAAAAATAAATCTACACTCATAGAAGCAAATGTTTATTAACTCCTTAAAGCACCCTCCCTTTTCTTTTGCTGTTCAAGGAAAATCATTTTGGCAAAAAGGGATGTTGTAAACGTCACACGCTCGTAGAGATGAACCAAATGCACTGGGTTTTCTTAAATGCACCAGTGTATCTTGCTGAGAACTGGAGAGCCTTTGTACAAAATAATAGAGCTTGCAGCACTGTTCAACAAGTTCTGAGTTATTCTGGGCAGTCAGAATAGGTCTAAAGACCATATTTGCATTGCTTCTCAACCATAGCTACTTTAGGACAGGTGGACCAACTCCCAGGAGACTTGAAGTCCACCAATCTTAAAATAGTTAAGGTTGAGAAACACTGGGTCAGAAAGAGCCATTCTGTCTGTCTATCTATCTTTCTTGTCTGTCTATCAATCTTGTCTGTCCGTCTGTCTGTCCTTCCTATCTATCTATCTATCTATCTATCTATCTATCTATCTATCTATCTATCTATCTATCTATCTATCTATCTATCTATCTATCTATCCTCTCTATTTATTATATCTGTCTGTTTCTCTGTCTCTCTGTCTGTCTATCTACTGGTGCCTACCGGTACCTACCAGTGCCTGCCTGCTTGCCCATCCATCCATCCATCCATCCATCCATCCATCCATCCATCCATCCTATCTAATCTATCTACACACATTCACACATCCCCTTGTATGCCACCCTTTTTCCTGATCTTAAAAAAATAGACAATGCAGTGTTTCTCCAGGTTAGCAACACTAAACTGAGTCTTCGGAGAAGGGCGGGATATAAATGGAATTAAAATAAAATAAATAAATAAAATAAACTACGTCGACTTCAATTCCCAGAATTCCCCAGCCAGCATTCTGGGAGTTGAAGTCCACCGGCTGAGGCTGAAAAACACCAGGCCAGAAAGAGTGAGAGTGATTTGGGGATTAGGAAAGAGAGAAGCAGAGAAGGAGATGTCAGTGCTAAAATTATAACAAACTTGGAAAGCAAATACTTTAATTTATGTTTGCCAGGAAAAATGAAAGAAGGGCTTGCAAGCTTGCAACAACAGATCCTGCTGGGTTCAGAAGCAGGGGTGAGCAACCATAATCAACACACAGACACAGACGTACACACCCCAGACCATATATGGTCCCCAGCCTATTTTTGCAGCAAACTATGCTACCAAATGTTGTTAGCAAAGAGAAGAGACTATTAGTTAACTCCATGCCAAGCTGGGGTTGTGTGTGTGTTTGTACGTTTGTGTGTGTGTGTAAAAGATGATGTCAAGTTAACTAATTATTCCTTTAAAACTAATGATTCCCTTAAAATTATTAATGTTAAAATTATTCCTTTCAAACATCTTGAAATGGGATTGGCAACTGGGCTATCCTGACTGCATTTCTTGAGAATCTAGTAAAAATAACAACAACAACAACACAGAGTCCCTAGCTAAAGATAAATGCTCCCCCCCCCCTTTCTTCTTTAAAGGAGCTAGAGGAACACAGCCCAAAATATGAAATCTGGTCACTTGTTCCTGGTCACTTAATTTAGTGATTTGGTATTTATTGGTTTATACTATTTATATTCCAGCTGGTGCCTTCTCAGATGACAAGCAAATTTCTTACCCCTGCCAAAATCCTGGTGCCAATCCTGTTTTTATCAAGAACTCGAAGGACAAAGGACACAGGCTGTAGCCCTGTGAGTCTGCTTCATACAACATGCTAAGATCATGGAAGAGGATCATGGTACACATCCAAACTTATTTCAGCCTGATCAAAAATCTTGTGTGGACCCAAACCGGTTTCTACCTCAGCTCAGGACCTTCTGTTAAAAAGGACCCACAGATGAGACATTGTTCAAAAAAAGATGTTGTTTGCTATTTTTTGTAAGTAATTCCTTCTGAACGTGCTGGATTACCAGCTCCATCATTCCCAGCCAACCCAGTCCAAGAGAGGAATTCTAGGCTTTGCAATCCAACAGACATCCTGAACTAGTGGAACAGCTTGCCTTCAGAAATTATGGGTGCTCCATCACTGGAGGTTTTTAAGAAGAGACTGGGCAGCCATTTTGTCTGAAATGGTAAAGGGTTTCCTGCTTGAGCAGGGGGCTCGACTAGAAGACCTCCAAGGTTGCTACCAGCTCTATTCTGATTGATTGATTGATTGATTGAACATAAGTCTGGAGGTGGCTGGAATGCAACTTGGTGGCAGAGAACAGTGTTTCTCATCCTCAGCAACTTTAAGATAGGTTTGTGGACTTCAACTCCCAGAATTCCCCGCTGAAAAAAGTGTCTTATGACCATTGGGCTTTGCACTTGGATCCCCACGATCACTTTATCAAAATTCATGTGCTTGGCAACCAGCAGGTGTTTAAACCATCGCAGCGTCCCAGGGTCACGTGGTCACCATTTGCAACTTTCCCAGCCAGCTTCCAACAAGCAAAAGTCAATGGGGAAAGCCAGATTCGCTTAATAACCGTGTCGTTCATTTAACAACTGCAGTGATTTGCTTAACAATTATGACAAGAAAGGTCATGAAAGCGGCTGCAGCTTACTCGATTGCCTTGTTCAGCAACAGAAATTTTGGCTCCACTGTGGTCTTTTTTAAAACTCTACATTTTTCTTTAAACCAATACATCGTTTTCTCTACACAGATACTCTCAAATACATTTTCAATAACATTTTGCAGAAGCGAAGTACAAAAAAGCTACTCTTTGACCAAAGTGGGAGGGAAGAGGGAGGAGCACATTATTAGAGAAGTATTTGAAAATTTTCTAAATAAAATTCAACTGTTTGTAGATGAGCGGTGCTCCAAGAACGATTAAAAAAAAAAACTTCTCAAACTACTTTAGAGAAGAAAACGTGTGTAAAAAGTTACCAAACTGCCTAGGCATCTTCCATAAGCAGCTGAAAATGCAGAGGAGTCCACTGCAATTCTGAAATGTGAACCTGATGCCAATTCTTATTATTTATTTTATTGGATTTATATACCGCCCTTTCCCAAAGGACTCAGGGCGGTTTACAGGGTATTTAAAACAAGGAATACAAAAGTTAAAAAACAATTAAAAAGATTAAATCAATCCCTGAACGAAAGTAAAAACCCCAATTAAAACTAAAATTCTCAGCCTGGGCCAGAGAGCTCGAAGAGCCAGGTCTTCAGGTCCCGGCGAAATGAACGAAGGTCGGGGGCAGTCCTAAGCTCCACGGGCAGCTGGTTCCAAAGGGCAGGCGCGCCCACTGAGAAGGCCCTCCCCCTGGGTATTATGATGGTTTAAATATAAATCTCTCAATACAACGGAAAGAAGAGCTTCAGGAAAATCTGCAACTTTGAAAAAGGCAGGCTTGGGACTTTTTCTATCAACTGTGGCCTCAAAGCGAGCGCTCCCTCTGTCCATCCGTGCCAACAAAGGAAAAAGATGGTGGCAGAAATGGCGTTGCAGGCTTGGCAAACTCACCTGGGCCACCATGACGAAGCGGGTGATGACTTGGGCCCGCTGCTGAGCAGTGGGCTTGCTAAGCACCATCAGCTGAATCCACTGGGAGACGCTGTTGAAGAGCGTGATGAACCTCTCCAGGACCGGGTTGTCCACTGTGCATCCGTGCATCACAAAACTGTGATAATCCTGGAACTGGGAAAAGGTCTCACATAGCAACAGAATTTTTTTTTAACATTTTATTAAGTACAAAAGTTTAAAAACATTGAACGTAGTGTATCATCTTTCACATATATCTTTGTCTGATCATTCCATATTGGTAACATTGCATGTGGTACATTAGAAAGTAACTATTACAGTACATATTTATATACTGCTATACATTCCCAAAGGGACGCGGTGGCTCAGTGGGTTAGGACGCTGAGCTTGTCGATCAGAAGGTCAGCAGTTTGGCGGGTCGAATCCCGAGTGCCGCATAACAGAGTGAGCGCCTGTTACTCGTCCCAGCTTCTGCCAACCTAGCAGTTTGAAAGCACGTAAAAATGCAAAAAATAGGGACCACCACGGTGGGAAGGTAACAGCGTTCCGTGCACCTTTGGTGTCTAGTCATGCCGGCCACATGACCACAGAGACGTCCTCGGACAAGCGCTGGCTCTGCGGCTTTGAAACGGAGATGAGCACCGGCTCCTAGAGTCGGAAGCAACTAGCACGCATGTGCGGGGGAACCTTTACCTTTATACATTCCCAATTAACCTTTTCCTATTTATATCCATTCTATCGACTTCCTTCTTTTTCCCCTCCATTTATAAAATTTATTCCCTACTGTGTAATATTCTGTTTCATCCTGATCTTTTAGTTCTTTTGTCATTATAAGATTTCCCTTATTAGCGCATCTCCGCCAGGAGCCTCATCTACTTTCCAGTTTTGAGGAAGCAAAATTCTTGCTGCCGTTATGACATGTATGATTAACATAGCAACAGAAATTTTGAGCTCAACTGTTAGTCATAAGTCAAAGGACTACCTGTCCTTTCGGAGGCCACCAGTCTATCTGGCCTTAAGGTAGAACTGGGACCTCAATCAGAGCCTTTCTGGCTAGGGATGATGGCAGCTGAAGTCCTCCTCTCCCACCATCCAGGCACTCACCAGGATTTTGCTGAAGGAGCGGTATTCGAGGTGGGTGAGATGTTCTGCCAGCTCTCCTGACTCCAGGTGGTCAAAAAGCAGTGACATCTTGCGCTTCTTTTGTGCAATGGGGTGACGTTGTGTCACTTGTCTCTTCCACTTGTAAGTCGGGCTGGATGGAGGAATCCCCCCAAAACAAAACCACCCTGAATTCAACAACTCAAAAAGGAAAAAAAAATAAACTGAAATAGTCATCAAGAACATCAACGATATTAGTTGACCTGAAGCACCCCTCACTTTAACGTCTGCTAGAGTCCAAGCCAACTCTAGATTTTTGCCCAACCTGCTTAACTTGGTTACTAAATTAACCTATTTCCCGAGTTTGTACAATGGCCCGAATCGTCAACTCTCTCACTGGAATGGGTTTCCCCCAACACACCCATCTTCCCCTTGTTCGCTGCTCTATTCATACCTTTTTTTTCTTTTTTGGTAATCATATTGATATGTTGTGTTCTTTTTTAATTGTTTATTACAGGAGTCTCCGAATCCGTCAACTTTTAAGACTTGTGGACTTCAACTCCCAGAATTCCTCAGCCAGCATGCTGGGAATTGAAGTCCACAAGTCTTAAAAGTCGCCAAGTTTGGAGAGCCCTGGTTTATTGTATCATTCTGTTATCTTAACTTCTGTTCACACCCTTTTCATTTCTTCCCTTTTATTGTAGTAGAGATGCCTCGCGGCGAGATAGGTGGCAAGTTAATTTAACAAATAAATAAATAAATACACAGCCACTCGAGCTCCAACAGACCATCCAATTTCTTGCGCAACGGATCACATTTGCTTGTGGCACGGATGCAGCTGCTGGATCTGGAAGTGGCTCAGAACCCTCCAGCCAAAAGTAACCCTAAGTGAAACCGGAAGTGCTGTGGGGAGGATCAGAAGAGTTATGGACACTCAAGTCCGGTCCTGCCCTTTACCTACACGCTCTCGATATCAATCAGGTTGCTGTGTCGACGGTTTCCTTCCCGACCAAGAAGTTCCTTCAGCTCCTTGATCTGCTCAGCCAGTTCTGGGTTCAGGTCAAACTCTGCAGGGAAGGCTGAGACCCAGTACCTGTCAGGACGAATAGGCAGGACTTAGTACCCCAGAGTGAGGTTCTTCTAGGAAAACGGATTTCTCTCCTCACCCAAGAACACATCCCGGATCTTCAGATGAGTGGGGATTGTCTTCTCTCAAACATCTCAGGCGTTGGCCAAGTGCTGCCTTGTCTCTAAGCTTATATTTTTTCCACGTACAAAGCCCAACATGGCACACCCTCCAGGATTAGAACGTAGAATAATAAAATTGGAAGGGATCTTGGAGATCTCCTAGTATCCAAGCAGGGAAACTCTCTATCATTCCAGGCAGATGGCTGTCCAGTCTTTTCTTGAAAACCTCCAGTAATGGAGCACCCATAACTTCTGGAGGCAAGCCGTTCCACTGATTAATTGTTCTGTCAGGAATTTTCTCCTTAGTTCTAGGTTGCTTCTCTCCTTGATAAGTTGCCACTTTACCTCTTTTCCTGCCCTCAGGTCCTTTAGAGACTAGGTTGACTCCCTCTTCTCTGTGACAGCCTCTCAAATATTGGAATGCTGCTATTATGTCACCCCTCGTCCTTCTCTTCATTGAACTAGACATACCCAGTTCCTGCAACCATTCTTCGTATGTTTTAGCCTCCAGCCCCTTAATCATCTTCGTTGCTCTTCTCTGCACTCTTTCTACGGTCTCGACATCTTTCTTAAACTGTTGACCCCTCTCCTGAGTTAACCCCATCCAGACAATCTTCCTGGAACAACAGTTGGTGGTGCCTTAATTCCATAAGAAAACGGGCAGCTGAGGACAAAAAGGGGTTTCTTTCCACTATGGGGCTAACACTCTAGAACAGAGGTCTCCAAACTTGTCAACTTTTAAGACTTGCGGACTTCAACTCCCAGCATGGCTGGCTGGGGAATTCTGGGAGTTGAAGTCCACAAGTCTTACAAGATGCCGAGTTTGGAGACCCCTGTTCTAGAGCAACTTCCCCCAAGAAGCTAAATCGTCCCCCTTGCGAACAGATGAACGGGTCAGCAGCCAAAAAACAGCACTCCCATCAAAGCTGTACACAGAGCTGACCTGGTTGCCTGCATCCTGCTTCTCGACAGAACTTATGTTCAAGCATTGCCAGCCACTCACCTGACTAGATGGCAAGTTTTAACCTGCAAGGAGCTGTTTTCTGATCCGCGAGACTCTTGATAAGTTCAGGATAGAATTAAGGAGCAAATAAAAGAGGTAATAGGCGTAGGTATTTCTCTGCGTTAACTTACAGGTACAAATAGTTCTTTTTTAAAAAAATTTTAATTCCATTTATATCCCGCCCTTCTCCGAAGACTCAGGGCGGCTTACAAGCTTAGCAGTAGCCTTCATTCTATGTCTATGCCTGCTTGTTAGGGCTTTCACACACACACCCCAGCGGCATTATTACAAAGTCAGCTTAATTGCCCCCAACAATCTGGGTCCTCATTTTACCTACCTGGGAAGGATGGAAGGCTGAGTCAACCTTGAGCCTGGTTCATTTAGTAAATTCATTTAGTTCGAAGTTAACAATGTGACTGGAAAAAGTGACTTTCCCACGCTTACCACCATTGCCGCATCCTCACGGCCACCTGATCAAAATTCAGATGCCTGGCAACTGACTCATATTTAGGACGGCTGCAGGTGATGTGATCCCCTTTTCTGACCTTCTGACAAGCCAAATCGATGGGGAAGCCAGAGTCATAACTGCAACGATTCACTGAACAACTGTGGCAAGGTAGGTCGTAAAACGGGACAAAACTCACTTAACCAATGTCTCACTTAGCAACAGAAATTCTGGGCTCAACTAGTCGTAAGTCAAGGGCTACCTGTATTAGGGTTTGTTTTCATTCATGCATTCAGCCCCAAACTATGTTCCACAAAATATGGAGCAGGAGGTTAGACTAGAACACAGGTCTGCAACCCGCGGCTCCGGAGCCACATGCGGCTCTTTCAGCCGTCTCCTGCGGCTCCCAGTCCTCTGCCATGTGCAGTCCAAAAAAAAAAAAAGTGGGACTAAAAAAGTTCAATCAATCAATTCAAATATGCAGGGTATGTGCATATCTCGCCTTGGCTCCACTCTTCAGTCAAATCCTGTTCTGCGCATGCGCGCATGTACGCACATGTGCACACATTTTTTGCGGCTCCCAGTTTTTCCTTTTGTGAGGGAACCGGTTCCGAGTGGCTCTTTCACTGTTTCAGGTTGCTGACCCCTGGACTAGAAGATCTCCAAGGTCCCTCCCAACTCTGTTATTCTGCTGTTCTAAGGAACAACCATTGCCTAATCAAATAAGCTGTGCCATTCAAAGAGAACTGCAGAACATGCAAGAGAATGGCTGTGGTGTCACAACACAACAGCCACAAACAACCCATTTCTATGCGCTTAATCCAACCAGTTGGGCCAACATAAGCCCTGTGCTTTGCACAGGCATCTTAAGTCTTGTCACCTTGCAGGGAAGATGAGTAAAATATAAAAATGCAATAAATAAAAAAATTAAACTGGACAGCGTCTCATCCAGGAGGGCAGAGATTTTATTATTCCAGAGACGTTCAAGCTATCCATGTCTGATCTCTCTTTCCACGTAATTCATACAGCAAATCATATTACTGTAAGATCTCAAGCTAACAGCTTTGGGATTTAACAGACCAACGCTGAGTTCTCAATTTTTCCTTTGCTAAAAGAATGGGAGAGTTCATTCCGCTTACAGACAGTGAAAAGCAGATAATCGTAATTTAAATGTAAATCAGAATACAACACTTTTTTTAAAAAAAATCATAGTCATTTGACAGTTGCAAAAACAAGGGACAGATGCAAAGCAGAGAGGATGCAGGCTAACTCATTACAGGTTGTCCTGGACTTGTCATTAATTTAGTGACTATTTAAAGTTACAAGTCAGACAAGAGACTTAGGACCAGCCCTCGCAGTTACAACCATTGCGGCATCCCTATGATCACGTGATCAACATGTGGGTGCTTGGTAACCAGCATGTATTTATGACAATTTAAACTTCACAGCATCCTGGGATCAGGTGATCATCATTTGCCAAGACTGAGAAAAACAAAACACAGAATAACAGAGTTGGAAGGGACCGTGGAGGTCTTCAAGTCCAACCCCCTGCTCGAACAGGAGATCCTATACCATTCCGGACAAATGGCTGTCCAGTCTCTTAAAAGCCTCCAGTGATGGAGCACCCACAACTTCTGGAGGCAAGTTGTTCCACTGGTCAATTGTTCTGTCAGAAAGTTCCTCCGTTGTAGTTTGCTTCTCTCCTTGATTAGTTTCCATCCGTTGCTTCTTCTCCTGCCTTCAGGGGCTTTGGAGAAGAGCTTGCCTACAGGCTGTGAGGTCTCAATGAGGAACCACAGGCTTCAACTAAACCCGCGCTGTTCAACCTTTCCCACTAAGATGTGTGGACCTCAGCTCCCAGAATTCCTCTGCCAGCCATGCCTACTTGAGAGAACTCTGGGAACTGAAGTCCACACATCTTAGAAGGGTCAAAGTTGAGAAACACTGCACTGTTAACTTAAGAAACAGGCCCCGTCGCAATAGAAGCTGAAGGGGCAGAACTGGGTGCCAAAAGGATATATCTGAAGCAGTTTTGCAGCCATCTCGGAAGATGGGATGTACCATGGATGCATCATGAGAAACATGCGGACCAGCTGCGGGTCCCGAACCTTGCCCTCATCGTCTGCAAAAAAAAAGGGGGGAAGCATGTCAGAACATAAACCCAGATGAAGCAACCCCCTGTGAATGCAGGCCCATCGGATTTAAAACCCAATTTGTCATAGTCTGTCTCAGCATTCTTTTCCACCAATTTGTTAAATCCTCCTCCTTCTAAGAGGAGGTTTCCAAGTTATAGGTAGTCCTCGAGTTACAACCATTCATTTATTGATCATTTTCGATGATACAGCAGCACTGCAAAAAGTGACTTAAGAGTGTTGCAGCACCCCACTGTCGCGTGATCAAAATTCAGACACTCTGCAACTGACTTATAATGGTTGCAGTGTCCCTGGGTCATGTGATCCCCTTTTGCAAACTTTTGGCCAGTGAAGTCAATGGGGAAGCTCCGTTCACTTAACAACTGCAGTGATTCACTTAACAATGGCAAGAAAGATTGTAAAATGGGACAACATACACTTAACGACTGTCTTACTTAGCAACAGAAATTTGGGGCTCAATTGTCGTAAATTGAGGACTACCAATGGAATGGAATGGAATAGAATAGGATAGAAATGCAATAGAATAAGAATTAGAATTGGAATGGAATGGAATAAGCTTTGAGAGGATAGGATAATAATAAATATAATAACATAAAATACATAATAAATATAATAACATAAAACAACACATCAAAAAATAATATATAAATCCAATCTCACCATTTGCACTTATGGTCATTGTTAAAGTGGCAATGAGTTCCCCAATCTCCCAACTTCACTTGTAGCCCACTGACTGTGTAACCCCTAATTAAGCATTGTAGTTATGATAAACAGAGCTTGCATTTTATACCCAGCAGTTTGCGGGAATTCCTTCATAGTGACTTTTTTTAGATTTTCTACAATAAAATGAAAGCTAATTCTCAAAACTTAGTGAATTCTTTTAGGCTCATTGAAGGGTTTCCAATCCAGCCTTCAGGGAAGAGAAGCTGGAGAGTCAACTAATGCAGCTTGCAACTTTGCAACAGAGAATTGCATCATGTCTGCAATGATGTCATTAGGTAGCTGTCATCCTTACCAAAGGCTTCAATGCATCCATGTAACACTTCGTCCACCGTGCAACCTTTTTCCAGGTCTAGAGTTGCAGACATTTTAGCTCTTGGCTGTTATCACTCAAAATCAACCCGAGGCTGCAATGTCTTTAGCAAATAGGGCGACACCTAAAAATGATTTTAAAAACAAATCCAAACATGAGTGTTTAGTTACAGGGATCACAGAGAGCAGGGAGGGGAGATGGAAGAGTTAAAAGATCAAATCTGATTCAAGACGAATAAAAGTATGATAAACACGGGTAGGCCTCAACTTATTCATTTAACAACAGTTTGAAATTATAGCAGCCTTGGGGGGGGGAAACGACTTCTCCTTTTTCTCAAAGTTACAACTGTTACATCACTCCTATAGTCATTTGGCCACTTGACCCGCATTTACAACGGGTCAAGCGGCCAAGTGTCCTGCAATCACACAATCCTGAACTGTGACCTTCTGACAAGAAAAGTCAATTGGAAAAGCCAGATTCCCTTGATGACCATGGTAAAAATGATCATAAAATCAGGTAATCACTCTCTTAACCACCGATCGCTTAGGGATCGAAATTCCAGTCCCAACTGTGGCCATAAGTTGAGGACTACTTGTCAACGAGGAATAATACCGTAAAGGTCTTATTATTATTATCTTGCATGCTAGCTTGCAAGAGAGATGATGGCAGTCTTCCAAAATCTGAAGGGTTGTTCAACAGAAGGGAGGTGGATCTGTTCTTGGTTGCTCCATAAACCAGAATTGATGAGTTAAAACGGCCACGAAGGAGGTTCAGGCTAAATAGCAAGAGGGAAACGTTGATTGTGCTAGTTCCAAGCCAGTGGAACATTCTGCCACATGAAACGGGGAACTCCAGACAGAGGCTGCAGAGCCAAGTGTCAGTGCGAATGAATCCTGAACTGATCATCGGCTTGGACCAGATGAAGTCTAAAGTCCTTTCCAACTGTGTGAATTCCATGGAATAATCGACTTTACAACCATTCGTTTAGTGACCCTTCCGTTACAATCGCACTGGAAAAAAACGGACAGGATTGATTTTCACTGATGACCGTTGCAGCGTCCCCGTGGTCACGTGATCAAAATTCAGACACTTGGCAACTGACTCACACTTATGACAGTTTCAGTGTCCTGGGGTCACGTGATCTCCTTTTGAGACCTTTGCAAAAGAAAAGTACAAAGTGTGAAGCCAGAGTCGCTTAACAGTCGTGTTCTTAACAACTGCAGTGGTTCGGTGAACAACTGTGGAAAGAAAGGTCATTAAAGGGGGCAAAACTCACTTAACAACTGTCCCAATTAGCAGCAGAAATGTTGTGGTCATAAGTCGAGGACTACCTGTATTTCATTCAGTTATTTCTCCTATAAAAGAAGCTTCGGTATATCTACCTTCTCAAATTGTTTGAGAATTTCTTTTATATGTTTCTCTGGCTGCTTTTTTTTTTAAAAAAAATCCTCCATTTATTGTTAAAATATTGCAAAACATGAAAAGTTTTTTTTAAAAAAAGCAAGATAAAAGAGGCAAACAAAAAAACCCTGCTGTGTTTCTATTTTAAGAGACCCCAGTGAAAAAAGGAACATTAAATTACGTTTACATGATAGATTCTCTACTTCTTTTCCATCTGTATCCACAACCGCTGGGCACCATTTAGCTATTTGAACTTTGCATCGCGCATTCGTAAGAGATGCTACTTCCTAGCTGAGCCCTCAAAACGATAGTCCAGATGTCTAAATCCCCTTTTCTCTGTGATAGATGGCATGTGAGGGAGCCATTCCTGCTTGAACGGAGTTAAACTTCCATTATCGAGAGAGATATATCATCGGTTTTGACACCGCAGCATATTCTCCAATTTTAGTCTCACACTCTGATATCGGAGGCAAGGTATGTCTTTTCCAATTCTGTGCTAAGTTTATTCTGCTGCAGTGAGTAGGCACCTTAGTAAATGTTGGCATTTTCCCCCCCCACCATTTTATTCCCTTGGAATTATGTTGAACAGAAATATCTGGGGTTTAAGTTCATATATTTCCATTTTGCTTTGGATTTTTTTTTGATGCATTTCTAATACGGTAGTCCTCAAATAACGACAAAATTGAGCCCAAAATTTCCCTTGCTATGCGAGACATTTGTTAAGTCAGTTTTGCTCCATTTTACGACCTTTCTTGTCACAGTTGTTAAGTGAATCACTGCACTTGATAACATGGTGGTTAAGTGAATCTGGTTTGCCCATTGACTTTGCTTGTCAGAAGGTCACAAAAGGTGACACTGCAGCCGTCCTAAAATATGAGTCAGTTGCCAAGCGCCTGAATTTTGATCACATGATCCATGGGGATGCTGCAGAGGTTATAACTGTGCAAAACGGTCAGAAGTCACTTTTGTCCAGTGCCGCTGTAACTTTGAACTTTAACGTGTTGTGTGAATGCAAAAACTGACATTGATGACATGGAGCAGTTGGGCCCCTGAGTAATAAACTTAGAGGAGAAATTCCCAATAAGTTTCTGCTCTGCTCCAGAGCCCAAAACATTCATCCTTGAGTGGAGGACTAAAAGGAGACTTGTAAGTCACCATGACTTCGCTTGCTATCTTGCACGGAGATGCTGTTTAAAAGGAAAGCAGTTGCTTCACACATCGTGAACACTTTGTGCCAACGCAATCAGTGTGAGGGTAGCACTAGCCGGCTACGTCTTCTTGACGTATTCTCTGAAGGGTACTGCCATCCAAACGATATGGGAGCTTCCTGGCGACTCCTCAGTTTGAATTTCTAAAATAGGATTTTATTTTAGAAAAATCAGTGGGAAATCAGCCTACAGAAAAAAGCTCAACTCAGCTTTGTTTGCATTCCCCACCGTGTGTCAGGATACCCAGGCAGATTTCTAGTTATTCCTAGACAACAGCAACGAGGCAAAAATGTACAAATCTTGGTTTGGCAATGAGGTATATTTTCCTGAAAATTTTACACCAGAAGGGTTTTAGGTTTTTGAGGTGGGTGGCCGTAACAAATTGAACAATAATAATAGTTCCTTGGGAAGGACTTGATAGGTTGGTAAACATGCCAACTCCAGTCTAAACATCTGGCTGACTGCAACGGAGAACCATAACTTAAGAACTGTTGATTAGAAAGACAAAAAAAGTCTGGATAGTGGGTGTTGCAGCAAGAAGAGAAGAGAAAAACCAGGAGAAAATCATAAAATACAAAGATTTGCAAATAGAAATGGAACACCTATGGCAAAAAAAAAAGGCAAAAGTAGTCCCAATAGTAATAGGCGCCTTGGGTGCAATCCCAAAACATCTGGAGCATCATTTGAACACCATCGGCATTGACAAATTCACCATTCATCAATTGCAAAAGGCAGCTGTATAATGCCTTGGTAAGACCACACTTGGAATACGGCATCCAGTTTTAGTCGGCACAATATAAAAAAAAATGTTGAGACTCGAAAGAGTGTAGAGAAGAGCAAGAAAGATGATTAGGGGGCTGGAGAATAAAACATACAAAGAGCGGTTGCAGGAATTGGGGATGTCTAGTTTAATAAGAAGGACTGGACGCAAGGTGGGGACCGGATGCATCATGCCATATCTACACTAATCTAAACAAGATTTAGCACCAGTAACCTTGCAATAAAGTTTTCAAAATTAATTTTAATTCTGCTTTGTAACGGACACAGCCGTTTAGTGAGTGCCCCCCCCCCGATGCCAGGCATTCCAAATTGCAAACATCGTGCCGAACCCCCTTAGAACCGTCTTCTGCCAAAACAATGTGCTGGGGATGATGGGAGATGAAGTCCGCCACAACGTGCTGGCTGGGGGAAAGGAGTACCCACCCTCTATGCCAGAGGGTGCTTTAGACCTTCGGCCGAGAAAAGGAAGATGAAAACAGATTAAAAAGTGCCCTTTCGGAGGCAAAGTCGCCTAGTGTCCACCCCCAGCGTCAATTTTCTCAATAAACCCCCGACTTCTCGCTGCCCACCAGCTGTGAAAGGGCCTTTGAAGCTGAATTAATTAGTGGAAAAGCTGATTAGCCATCCATTAATGGGTGATCTTTTGGCAAATGCCACAGGATAAACGTAAAAACCCTTAGGAGAGAGATACAAATTGGGGTTGTGTCTGATGGGTGTGCGAATTCTTCGTCTCGTGGGAGGGTGAAAAAAGCTTTGCACATGGTTTGCAAACTGGTGTGACACCTCCAAATATATTTTAGGAAGAGCTACGTTTGGGGGGGGCGTGCTCTTGGGACATGCTCACGGCGTCATTTCTGGAAGGAAACCTCTCCTGCTTGCCCCAGTGTTGCGTCAGAGTGTGCAAGAAAACACTTTGTGCAAAAACAGATTGCAATTCTTCACAGCCACACCTACAAATCTTGCGGCACTTGCTTGGGAAAGAAGGGAGGAAGAAACATTTCCTGTGTGCAGAAACTCACTGCCACAGGACACAGTTGTCTTGCACAAAGTTAAACAACAACCCTTGGAGCATTCCTTGTTCTGATCGAGGGCTCCTTTCCCAACCAACTGGATTACAATTCCCAGCATTCCTTCTGCTAGGAATTAGTTAAGCAGATTTGCAGCAGCTTAGCCCTCGGATGGGAGACCACTAAGAAATCTCAGAGAACGGAAAGCTACCTGGAAAGTGGGGAAAAAAATATCCCAGAAAAATGTAATCTGGGTAGTCCTCGATTTATGACCATAATTGAGCCAGGAATTACAGTCATAAGTCGTTACATGTCTGGGCCTTCTTTTATGATCCTTTTTTTGCACTGATCATTAAGAGAACACTGTGTCATTAAACAAATCAATGTTATCCCTCGGGTATTTTTGGCTGGAAATCAGAAGTAAACAGCAAAAGAGGTCAAACGGGGTCACGTGACAATGGGACAATGCCAGTGGCCATAAAAGTGAGTCGGTTGCCAAGCACACAAAATGAGATCACCTGATCATAGGATACTAAACATAGTTTCCAAGAACAACCTCCTCCTAGGCCTGAAGAGAAAGATTTGCGATCAGTGTGTGCTCGCTGCTCTAAGATATGCCGGTGAAACATCGGACACTAACCTCACAATACAATACAAAAGCTCCGAGTGGCGCAGAGGCACGGAAAGAGACATGCTCAGCATCGCAAGATAGAAAGACCCGCAAATGGATTAGGAAATAAAGGAAAATATATGAGGCCATCAAGAGAGTAAAAGAATTGAAATGGAAACGGGCTGGTCGCATAGCAAGAAGAACCGATGGCCGGTGGACCAAGGCAGTCACAGAATAGCAATAGCCCTTAGACTTATATACCACCTCACGGTGCTCTCTAAGCGGTTTACAGAGTCAGCATTATTTGCCCCCTGCAACAATCCGGATCCTCATTCTACTGACTTCAGATCAGGATCGAGCTCCTGACTGTGAGCAGTGATTTAGCCTGCAATGCTGCATTCTAACCACTTGCACCCTCAGGGCTCTTAAAATGGATCTCGCTTGATCAAAAGTGTCCGCAAAAGAGACCTAAAACAAGATGGATCGACATCAGGAAGCAGGCCCAATTGGCAAAGGAAAGCCCAGGATTGTATTGGAAGAGGCCTTCATCCTGCAGTGGATGGACAACGGCTAAAATGATGATGATGGTGATGATGACGATGATAAGAGTGTGGCCGTCAAACTTCAAAATCAGATTGTAACTTCGAATAGTCCGTAAGCAACCGGTCGTAAATCAAGGATTACCTGTATCTGTTGCTTAGCTCCTGGGAAACTTTGTTATTAATATTTAAAGGTAAAGGTAAAGGTTCCCCTGCACATGCGTGCTAGTCGTTTCCGACTCTAGGGGCCGGTGCTCATCTCCCTTTCAAAGCCGAAGAGCCAGCGCTTGTCCGAGGACGTCTCCGTGGTCATGTGGCCGGCGTGACTAGACGCCAAGGGCGTAGGGAACACTGTTACCTTCCCACCGTAGCGGTCCCTATTTTTCTACTTGCATTTTGACGTGCTTTCGAACTGCTAGGTTGGCAGAAGCTGGGACGAGTAACAGGCGCTCACTCTGCTACGCGGCACTCGGGATTCGACCGACCAAACTGTCGACCTTCTGATCGACAAGCTCAGCGTCCTAACCCACTGAGCCACCGCGTCCCTAATTAATATTTAGGAAGGCAAAAAACATTTGGATGGATAAATGGTCTCAACTATTCAGCTAAAACTCTGCCCTCGGGTCCTGAAATTATTACTGCCTCCAGAGCTAAAAATACCTTTTAAAAAAGCAGTTTTTGCAACCTCTAACTTGGCTATTCAATTTTTTTTTTGTCCTGATTGCTCAGAGGTGGAGATTGTGTACTTCCCCAAAAATGCTTACGCAGAACTCAACTCAAACAAAACCCACCAAAAACACATTTGGAAATGAAATGGGCATTCGAGAAGATTGATTTAGATAATGTATTTCTTTTTGAGAGTTTAAAAAAAACCCATCAAGGATTTCTTTTAGAGGAAAACGTATTTCGTGCTATCTCTAAATTCAGTCCCAATCCACCTGGATATTTAAGGAAAAAGTGGGTTCCTATTTCCTCAGAAAGACCTCATGAAAAACTGATTACTGGACAAGAGCAGAATTGCATAGATCAGGAATAAATTGTATACCAATTTATTTATTTTTGGGTTTAATTTGCAGCAAAAACAATTATGGACAGCCTCCGTAAGCAAAGGCTTGCAGCGTTAACAGATTTAAATTCTTTCCTTGCTGACAGGGATGTCACGTTTAAAAAGTTAGAAAGAAAGGAAGCAAATTATTGCGGCATCAAAACCAAGTGGATTCGCAGCGAATTAGGGCATATCCTAAAAAATAGTGCAGATGGTTCTAGACTTACGGTTGTTAAGTGAAACTGGCTTCCCCATGTCAGAAGGTCACAAAAGGGGATCCCATGACCCTGGGGCACTGCAACCATCGTAAGGATGAATCAGTGGCCAAACATCCGAATTTTGATCATGTGATCATAGGGAAGTTACATAGGTTGCAGCTCTGAGAAATATTTTTTTTTAAATTCCATTTATATCCCGCCCTTCTCCGAAGACTCAGGGCGGCTTACAAGCTTAGCAGTAATGGTCATAAGTCACTTTTTCCAGTGCCGTTGTAACTTTGAACAGCCACCAGATGAACTGTTGTAAGTTGAGGATACCTGTAGTTTAAGACCATGGGCTTTGTAGTTCAGCCGGTTGGAAGTTATAGTCTTGCTTTGTTGACCTGCCTGGGCTAAACGCAGCAAATAATGCTGCTTTTTTTTCCCCAACTCCAAGTCGAAAGGCCGAAGAAGCAGACTCCAGCATTAATAGACAATGTAATTATTCCCTGCCTTTTAAGTCCCAGAAAATGTGTTTTTGGGTCAAGATTGGCTGCCTCAGCTTACACTCTGGTTGGCAACTGGGCTGCCTGTGAGCGTTAGGATGGCCACGGATTCCTGCCCTTCTTTGGTTAAAAGCATCATGGCCATCGTAATATAGCCGGGCCTGCTAGAACGGCATCCTCTTTATTTAGAAGAATAAATACAGAATAAAAATAAAACAACACAGGGCACTTCTCCAGCAGGGTATTTGACTTGGGAGGCTGCCCGCGAAGAAAGCTGGGATTAGAGCAACGTCTTTGAACCCAGATCGTTTGTCCCTAGATAAATGTACTTTTTCTCTCCCCCCGCCCCCAAATCTGACCTCCCTTTCCCAAAAGGGGCAACTTGTGCTGGGCGAAGCTGCTCAGCGCATTTTTTCAAATCCACCCACGGCATAAAGGTTCGCAGACCACCTCCGCGCGCAGCAGCTTTGCATCCCCTGCAAGATGCAGGATGAAGAAATTCCCGACTTTGGGAACAAAGGGCTGCGAGCAGCAAAAGCAGAGCAGCACTTTCTGGCCTTGTGCCAGCCCACTCACGCCTCCTCCTACACGTAAGGCTGCTCTGGTGTCCTTGGAGAACCCTGGTGCAAAGTCACAGGCGTTACACACACACACACACACACACACACACACACACACACACCTATGTGCATGCATCCCCTTGCCTGCTGGAGGAGCTTTCTCCCTCTGCCCTGCGCACCCAGGCCCCCTCCCCATCCCGAGCAAGGGAAGGGGGCATCAAGATCCCGAGTTTTGCCAAGGCATGTCGCAGGACTACCCGATGGGACAAGGGATGCCCAGCCTGCCTTGGGGCCCCACCGGTCTCCTTCTTCCCTGGAGGAAATTTGGCAAACGGGGTTCAGTTGCTGGGAAGGCACTGCAGCACAAGGGAATGCACACACCCCGTGGCTGAAATCAAAGGGAATCGAAGTGTGCATTTCAAACTGGGAACATAGGAACTGCATTCATACAAGATGCGGGGTAGGGTGTCTTGGCATCAGGGGCAGGCTTTGCTGGAGTCAACACTTGAGCCAACCTGCCCCCCCCCGGAAGTGGGGAGATGGGGACTTGGGTTAACAGAATAACAGAGGGAAGGGACCCTGGAGGTCTTCTAGTCCAACCTGCTGCTCAAGCAGGAGACCCCATACCACAAGTCCCGTCTCTTCTTCAAAGCCTCCAGTGATGGAGCAGCCACCACTTCTGGAGGGAAGCCGTTCCACTTCTCTGCTGGGAAGTTGCTCTTTCGTTCTAGGTCGCTTCTCTTCTCTTCTCATTTTTTATTTTTTATTTATTTTTAATTCCATTTATATCCCGCCCTTCTCCGAAGACTCAGGGCGGCTTACAAGCTTAGCAGTAGCCTTCATTCTATGTATATGCCTGCTTATTAGGGCTTTCACACACACCCCAAGCGGCATTATTACAAAGTCAGCTTAATTGCCCCCAACAATCTGGGTCCTCATTTTACCTACCTCGCAAGGATGGAAGGCTGAGTCAACCTTGAGCCTGGTGGGACTCGAACCTGCACTAATTGCAGGCAGCTGGTGTTACTTAAGGAGGCATTAGCCCACTGCTCCACCAAGGATTAGTTTACACCTTTGGCTTCTTCTCCTGCCTTCTGGTGCTTTGGAGAATAAGTTGACCCCTTCCTCTTCTTTGTGGCAGCCCCTCAATTACTGGGACACTGCTGTCACGTCACCCCCTAGTCCTTGACACCCAGGCTGAATCCAGGAACCGAGGGAATTCAGAAAGTGGATTAAAGCAGGGCTTTTCAACCTTTTCACCCACTGTACCACTTTTAGGATAGGGCAACATCCGAGCACCACCAGTCGCCCAGCAAGGTGTCAAAAACTTGATGACCAAAAAAAAAAAGAGGAAAAAAGTGATGAAGTACAGGTAGTCCTCGACTTACAACAGTTCGCTTAGTGACTGTTCGAAGTTACAATGGCACTGGAAAAAGTACCCCCCCAAGCCACAGCCGAGCAAGACACCTGCCTGCCCGCCCGGCGGCACTCTTCCTCCTGTCCGAGGTTTTCGTTGTGAGCATTTCTGTTGAGGACTGGCAGCAGGGGTGGGGGGGGTGTTTTGTTTTTATTTCCCCCCCCCCCCTGTCTGCTGGGTGGTTGCAGCAGGTTTTGGTCATTTCACATAGCCCTGGGGCACTGTGACTGTCATAAATATGAATCCGTTGCCAAGCATCTGAATGTAAATCACAAGACCCTGGAGATACTACAACATTCCAGCTGATCGGCACTTCTTCTGGGCTCAGAAGCACCAGGATCGGCGCCGAGCTCCAGCTGGATCCTGGCACTGATCCTGGCGCTTCCGCTGAGCCCCGACAACCCTGCAGCTCCAGCCGTCTCTCGCTCAGGCTTGTGCGGTGCTGCCACCGGTTCAGCTCATTCCCCTCCCCCGTTACCACTTTTCTAGGATGGCCGCGTACCACCCGCCAGGTTCCCATGTACCACAGGGGGTACCCGTGCCACTGGTTGAAAAGCCCTGGATTAAAGCACGTTGTGGGAATGCAGCCATTCCACGGCTGAGGTTGCTGGGGGCAGGCGAGTATCTGAAATATGGCAGGGTATTATCGCAGTGGCAGATCTGAGGCCCAGAGCCCGTTTTCTGAGGCGGCACAAGGAGCCTCGGCCCTTCGTAGACCGTCAGCCTCTCTGGCACTTCACACCCCTGAAACTTTGGAAGCGCAACCTCAAATGGTCAGAGTTTTAAAGAGAAACCAAGGAATAAAGGTAAAAACACCCGAGAGATCAGATCAGCTCCCGGAGACTTCATGGGGAGTGGGTCTCGATTGTGACCCCCCCCCACCCCACCCAAGGACGACTTAAGGCCAACTCTGCATAGCTTCTGAACCCAAATACAGCTAGTCCTTGACTTACAACCGCAACTGACCCCAAACTTTTTGTGACTAAGCAAGACAGTTGCTGAGTGAATTTTGTCCCCATTTCACAACCTTCCTTGCCACAGTTGTTAAGTGTATCACTGCAGTTGCTCAGTTAGTAACACGCTTGCTAAGTGAATCTGGCTTCCCCGCTGACTTTGCTTGTCAGAAGGTCGCCAAAGGGGATCACGTGACCCTGGGGCACCGCAACCGTCGTAAGTATGCATCAGTTGCCAAACGGCTGAATTTTGATCAGATGACCATGGGGATGCTGTCATAGGTCATAGGTGTGAAAAATGGTCCTAAGTTGCTTTTTTCATTGTCATTCTAACTTTGAATGGTTACTAAATGAACTGTTGCAAATTGAGGACCATCTGTAAGGTCACAGAGGTTCTGCTACATCAGGGGTGTCAAACTCAATTTCATTGAGGGCCGCATCAGCATTGCGGTTGCCCTCAGGGGGCTGGGTGGGTATGGCCAGGGTGGGCGTGGCCTACTGGGTGGGCGTGGCTAGAGTGTGTATGGCCTACTGGGTGCCCGTGGCCAGCTCTACATGGTTCGCATCAAGGGTGCCTATGGGGTCTGGGCAGGAGTGGGACAGATCTGAGGGTCTCTGGCAGGAGGAGGGTCTCTGGGCCAGGGCCAAGGCAGTGGGGGCCATTCCCTCACTGTTTCTAGGATGGCTTCGCGGGCCACATGAAACCACTTCGCGGGCCGGATCCGGCCCCCGGGCCTTGTGTTTGACATGTCTGTGCTACATGTTAAAACAAGAAAAATGTGTTGAGGAATCCTAAGAGAACTTTACAAAACTATCCACACCCGAATTTTGCTTGTCTCCGGTCTTCTGGAAAGCCCACAGACTACAACTTCAAGCATCCCCTGCAGGGCTTCTGTTATGGGAGCGGCATCCAGACATCTGGGACTCCACTGTCCCTGATGTACGAGTTGGGAAAGTCAAGCAACAAGATCCAGTGCTTACCGAATGTCAGAATTCTCCCAAACCCTAAACTCACTGGGTTTGCCTGGCATTCAGAGCCACAGCGAACAAAAGGAGAAACCAAGATCAAAATGAAGTCCCGTGTGTTGCAGGACTGTTCTTAAGACTCTAAGTGCCCTAGATGAGCGCGGCTGCAGGTCAAGCCATCTTCACGGAGGAGTTTCACCCAACAACAGAGACAGCAACACCGTGTGAATGTCGCCAAAGCTCTTTGGGGGGGGGAGGGAAAGTGATAAATCAGAATGGAGCTTTGCTAAGTTAGCAGATAGAAATAGCCTTAAAAGAGGAAGGGAAGGTGGGAGAGACAGAAGGAAGGAAGGGAAGGAAGGAAGGAAAGAAAAAGGAAGAAAGCTGCCCCCCAAAGAGGCAAACCTGATAGAGATCAGTTTATGGAAATTAAAAAGATTGGATGGACACCTCGTGTGTGGCACTGCTATTGAGTACAGCAAGAGCCCGGTTCTCATGATGCATTGCCAAAGAGGAGAGCAGATTTCCTTTGCAACTTTGCTTGGCTGCTCTTCTCTAAATACAGGTAATCCTTGATTTACAACTATTTTTCGATTTCTCACACAACCGCTGCAGCAATCCCCATAGTTATACGATCAAAATTCAGATGTTTTGGCAACTGACTCGCATACACGACGGCTGCAGCGTCCCTGGGGTCATGTCCCTTTTGCGACTTTCTGACAAGCAGAGTCAATGGGGAAGCCAGCTTCACTTCACAGTTGTGTGGCTAACTTCACAACTGTAGTGATTCACATAACAGTTGTGGTAAGAAAGGGGCAAAAGTCACCTAACCACTGTCTCGCTTAGTAACCAGAATGGTGGGCTGAGCCGTGGTCATAACTCGAGAACTACTTGTACTCCTTGCAAGAACATGTGGGAATTGCTGCCCCAACCCACATGCCTATCAGCCTGGAGAAAGTTCCCTTTAGCCACGGAACTGTGCTTTACAACCTGGTCTACTCTACAGGGTTGTTGTGAGGACCAAACAGCAGGAATAACCCTGCCAGGCACAAAGAGAGGCAGGCAGATAAGGAAAGAACTGACAAAGCATTATCACAGAGATCCAGAAAAAAAAATTAATTTTCTTGCTACGGACACCTGGACAGAACAGACTCAAATCAACCAAGTTTATTCAGCAGCCATCTCCAATTTTTCCAGCCCAGCCCACCTCGCAAGGCTGTGAAGTTAACCCAGAACCCCCCCTAAGGATGCACGTACCCAACAGCCCCTAAGCCAATCTAAAGCTACAGGAAGTCCTCGACTTAAATAGTTCATGTAGTGACCGTTCCAAGTTACAGCGGCACTGAATAAAGTGACTTATGACCTTTTTTTCCCCGTTATGACTGTTGCACCATTCCCCCCCCCCATGGTCACGTGATCAAAATTCAGATGCTTGAAGGTTAGTTCATATTTATGACGAAGGTGGTGCCCTGGGGTCACGCGATCCCCTTTTGCAACCTTCTGACCAGCGGGGAAGCCGGATTCGCTTAATAAGCATGCTGCTAACTTAACAGCTGCAGTGATTCACTTAACAACTGTGGCAAGAACGGTTGTAAAATGGGGCAGAACTCACTTAACAAATGTCTCACTTAGCAATGGAAATCTGGCGCCCAACGGTGGTCGTAAGTCGAGGACTTCCTGCATTTTGCAGGTTGGAGTCGCCCGAACTCTGCAGGTATCAGCCCCAACCGCGAATGTTTCTTTGGAATTGCCTACTTATAGGACCCCACAACTCTCTTTGGCCAAGGCTCTGAGGGTTTCAGGTGTCATGGGAACCCAGCCCGGGCAAGGCAGGGAAGAGATCCAGGCCCAGTGTGGGTTTGTCCCAGCCCGATCAGCTTCCGTCCCACTCCAGCCCCACGCAGGAATTGCAGCGTCTTTGTATGGTGGAGCAAGATTATTATTAATCTTTTAAAGCAGGCCTTTGTGCTCGGAAATGGTGGGTTAGCAGAGTTATTTTTAGGCCTCTCTGTGTGTGTGTGTGTGTGTGTGTGTGTGTGTGTGTCGCTTTGGGGGCTCAAAACTGCTAGCACAGAAGCCAAAAACATCCAGGACGCCTCTTCCAACAACACCATATTCTGCAAGGCACCCTTCCTTTGCAGGCACGTGTGCACACAAACACACACACACACAAGTCTTGCAACTGATACTCAACCTGTTTGTCCGTGTTGCATGTGATTTAAATTTTCAACCTCTTCTCCTCCACGGCCAGCCTCTGGGGGAAAAGGGGGACTTCCTCACCACCTCTCTCTCTCTCTCTCTCCTACACACAAGCACACAGCCGCGCACACCACTGTCGACAGATTGCGTGGCAATAACATTTATCAACACAGGCAGCTGCTCCTTGCCAAAAAAACACCCAAGAGGACACATGGGAGGCATGTGTTGCACCGAACAGGGGAGCAAAGAAAGAAAAGAAACCAGCAATCTTGGTTTGTCTGCTTCAAGCCACTTCCCACTGAGGCACCGGCTCCCTTGAGACGCATTCTTCTTCCAGGCGCATGGCAGAGATGCAGTCATTTTTATACACCAGGCTCCACGCTGCATTGCACACAGTCTACACACACACACACACACCCTTCACAAGACACACACCGCCAAGGATGGCACCCCAGGGTGCGCGCCACGAGCTTCTCCTGACACATCACCCCGAGCAACACAAAAACAGCCTAGAAGTGAAGGGGGGGGACAGGACGCCCAAATCAGATCGGTTTTTTCAGGTTTGCACACTCGGCACACGGGAAGCCACCTGCACAATTGTGTTGTCTTTGACAGACGCACATCAGATGGAATGGAGATAGATGGTTAATGAAGCCCCGATTTCCGTTTTAACAAAAGCCCGGTGAGAATTCCCTGCTTCCTTTCACACACCCACTTAGCTAGAAAAATGTGCCTCTGCTGGGATATTTTTTTAATTTTATTTTAAAAAAAGGGGGAAAAGCAGAGAGGAAAAGGAGGGTCAAGAGAATGATCTTTTTAAATCCATTTTGCCCATCAGGACACGGCTCAGTTCAGCTTCGCTTCTATTTGGGGTTGGTTTTCGCCTGGCCGCCTCATGCACGGAGCTCCGTAGCGGAGAGTGCCCGCAAAGACCCCGGCGGGTGCGTTCGCACGACCACCCAGTCCAGGTCAAGGAAAGGCCAACCGGCAGCAGCGGCCGCTGCCGATCCTGGAAGGCAGGCTCCGTTAGCCTAACCCGCCTTCGGGAGATGCAGCGGTCGTGGGAAGCCGGCCGGGTCAAGTCCGGTTCAGGGACCCGGAGGAAGAGCCGAGAGAGCGGCTTCGGTGAGCAACGGGGCTGGATTGGGCAAAGCCGCAAAAGCGGAGGTTCGCCATCCCGAAACCAACCCGGACGTTGCGCGGGGCAGGCGAGGAGCCCGCCGATTTCCCCAACCCCCCGAAAGCCGAACCATCCGGACAAGGGCTGGATCCACCGCCCGGAAGACCCAGAGGGGATCGACCCTTCCCCTAAAAAGCCCCGGCGGGCTGCGCTTGAGCGGTGGAGCTTGCATTCGCCCACCTGGGAGCGCAAGAAGGGGGGGGCAGTACTCTGTGCATGCCCAGAGGCTGGCTTCCCCGGTGGGACTCCCGCTTGCCGTCCCCCTCCCCGCCATCCCCTCCTGCGCTTCGAGGCGGCGAGGGGTCCGATCCCTCCAGCCTGTCCGTTCTCCCTCCTCGGGCACCCGGCGGCGGCACTCTGCTCACGCCCAGAGGTACCCTCGCCCCGACGTCCCCCCCCCCCCGCCCCGCTTCCTCTTTCACTCACCGGCTCCGGGGCGGTTCGCCCTGCCCGCGCGGCTGCAGCGGAGCCCGGGACGCGCAGTCTCGGCCGCGGAGGCAGGCGGGGGGCGGAGAGGAGGGGGCGATCCCAGGCGCGTCCCCGCCTCGCCTCGCCCTCCCGCCCGCCCGCGGCTTGGCCTTGAGTCGCCGCCCGTCGCCCAGCCGCTCGGAGGAGCGCAGTGCGCAAGGAAGGGAGGCGGGACCCCCTTGAGAGGGGGAGGGAGGGGAGAGGAGGGGGCTCCGGGGTGGGGGGCAGAGCAGCACCGTCAGACACCCCCCCCTCCTCCTACTTCCCCGCTCCCGAGTCTCCTTTCTGCCTCCGGAAAGGGCAAGAGTGCCTCTAGGCGTACGCAGAGCGCTCCCTCTTGTGCGAAGCAGAGGAGCAGCGGCAGCCGCGATCGAACGAGGGAGTGGGGGGGGGGAACCGCTCTGCTTCCCACCCACCCCCCGGCGTCCCCACGCGTGGAAGGAGCCCCACCCAGCAGCAGTTTAGAAAGCTGGGTTGTGTGCGAGTCGTGCCACGTCGTTTCAACTGGGGTTCCTGGAAGCCCGTTAAGGAAAGGTAGGTACACACCACAGAAGCCGACAACTAGGCTACAAAAGGAGATCCGGGGGGGGGGGTGGGTTTAGCGCAGTGTGTAAACGCAGTCTGTATGTAGCGGGGGAGGGGGGAGGGTTAAGTTGCCCCGGCTCGGAGTTGTGCGGATCTCCTGTGGTCCGTTGGCACGTGTTGGCATCATATCCCCGCTGTTGCAGTTGCGGAGCATGACCTACTTCACACTGTTGTGCAAAAACAATTGCCACGTTCACCCCAGAAGCTAAATCAAACCACCCTGATTTTCTTTTCCTTCTAACCTGACCTCCTTCTGCTCCTACAAACTTGCATTTCTTTCTTACTGCTTCCTCCAACGTTTTTAGGGTATGAGAGCTGCGTTCACATGACCCATGTAAACTTGCACCAAGGTCCTGAAAGGTCTGGGCTGGATTTCCAAAGCGCCCTACAGCCACAAAAAAGCTAAACCCAGACAAGCATGTGTGAATGCAGCTGCAAAGGTTGTTTTGTTTTGTTTAACCTGACCTGGTTAGCCATGTTGGATGCAAGCTACTGTATTACGTGGTGGAGATGTTGGAGGAGGAAACGGAGTCACACCTCTTTCTCGTAAAAAGCAAAACAAGGTGCCAGTCCTCATGGCTGAAAACAATTCAGCTCCTTATCTTGAACTCTCGTGTCTGCAGGTGGTGCTACAGCCTCGCTCTCCCAGAGCAATGTTGGGCAACACACCCTCCTTTCCTCCATTGTGGGAGTTTGCACACCTGCACGCTCCTGCAGTTGCAGGGAATTGGGTTGCCTCCAATCAGAAACCCTTTTCCACTCCAGGGGAAATGTCACAAACAGATACATATGTACGTGGATGTATATATATGTCTGTATATGGACACACACACACACACACAAACGGGGCTGAGGATGTGCAGAGGGCAGGGAAACTAAAAATTAAGGTGGGGGGAAGAGAGCGTCAGGTATGCTGAACGGTGGGGTGTTGCAGCCCCCTCCCCAGTTGGGAAACCGGCACAATGCCGATCCCCGGGGGGTCCCGTGCCTGCCTTACAATTTGGCATTGCAGGCTGCTCCGGTTGTCATGGCAACTGGCTCAGAGCTGGGAGAGGGGGGTGTCTAGAGGGCCGGGTCCTAATTCAGCTGCATCTTCTTCCTTCTTGCCAGTCCCAAACGGTGCCATCTGGCATGACACAGGTGGAGGTGTGTGAGAAATGGAAAGGGGCCCTTGGTTCCTTACCTTCTGCGTTGGGTTCTTCTGGGTCTCCTTCACAAGACCTAGGTTGGCAGCACCTGGATCAGCCTGAGTTGGGGCGCCAAATACAGGGAAGCATCAGTCGAGCCAAACAGCAAGCCAAGGCTTGCTTATCCCTAACTGAGATCAGCTACTTGTGAAAATGCGGCGGGTGAATGTTTGAGGCTTGCTCAGGTGTGGTACACACAACCTCTGCTAAGTTCAGCCCAAACAACAGCTAAGCCCATATCTCCCCTCCAACGATCACCTTAAATCAGAAAAGACTCCAATATAGCCTGTCTTGGTGGTTTAAACCCAGTCACAGTATGCCCCCTTCTGTCGGCGGCTGGCGTTCGCAGGATAAATGCAGGCTTGCCTCTGAGCATACACGGAGGGCTTGTTGTATCTTGGGCCATTATAGAAGGACTATTGAACAGGAGAAGAGTCAGAAACCAAACTCTTCTCCCGCCACCAGATTCTTGCACAAATTTACTCAGTTCCTCCACAACCATCATCCAGTGCCGAGACTATTCCCTGAAATCGCTTGAGCATGTACAGAGTGCCTATTTCTCCCTGTCTGAATCCAAAAAATCAATCTCACTCAACCGGAGGAAGAGGAAGTGAAGGGGGGGGAAAGCACCAGAGTCAATCAGGGAGTTTATCCGGTTGCATTAAAAACAAACCATCTTCAACCTTGTAAAAACGATGCCAGTCTTATCAGATTATTCAACAGGTGCAGCAGGTGTTATGCAATCCCAGAAAATAACCTACTCCCCTTTATAAAATGTGCCGTGGGATCCACCCAGATTGTTCTGCTCTGAGCTCATTTCAATCTTTTAACCAAAGTTTATTAGTCGTATCCTCCTTAGCTACCACATTCAAGGCCTGCGAAAAATAAAATTCAATTTATTTCCGGTTTGGGGAGCCAAATCCTGTTTTCCCCCCAAAATCCTGGGCTTTTCTTCTTCGATCGATCTGTCCTTCGCGCTCGGCCTCCAGAGATAAGGAGCATTAAAATTGCCCAGGACACATTATTCCCAGCTGCAGCCCGAAAGAGCAAAATGTGCTTCCAAAAATCTCCTCTGAAAGTTTTGTTTTTTGAAAAAGCAAATAATAATAATAAAAAAACCTAACTCCACAGGGATTTTGTGTTAAGTTTGTTACAGCCAGAAGAACAAACTGCTTTTGGGGGCAAGAAACTTACAGGAACTTTTAGAGACAGGTTTAGATACAATGTGATGCAAACCCAACTGGGTCAAATTATTAACGCTGGGTTGCACATCCAGCCAGATGTTCAGACTGTTTTTGTCTACTGATCGAGTCCTTCCCAAGAACCCAGGAGAGGCAGATGTGGTTGTTCGAAAGTGTTAAAGGTGTCAGCGCAGGATCTCAGCTCTTCTGAGTAAAGCCCTTTACAATTGACTGATGGAGATTTTCTCCATTTCGAAGGGGTTCAAATGGTGCTCCAGATGTTTTGGGATTGTACCCAAGGCACCTGTTGCTATTGGGAATATCTTTGCTTTCTTTTGCCACAGTTGTTCTGCTTCTATTTGCAGGACTTTGTATGTTGTGATTCTCTCCCATTCTAAGACGGCACCTGGAATACTGCATCCAGTTTTGGTCACCACCTTAGAGCAAATACATAGAGAATGCAGAGGAGAAGAACAAAGATTATTAGGGGCCTGGAGAGTAAAACGTACGAAGGTCGGTTGCAGGAATTGGGTCTGTCTAGTCTAGTGAAAAGGAAGGACTAGGAGTGACATGATAGAAGCCTTCCAGTATTTGAGGAGCTGCCACAAAGAAGGGGGGGGTCAACTTATTTTCCTAAGTACCAGAAGGCACGACCAGAAATAAAGGATGGAAGCCTATCAAGGAGAGATTTCAATCTAGAATTAAGGAGAAATTTCCTGACAGTGAGAACAATTAACCAGTGGAACAGCTTGCTACCAGAGGTTGTAGCTGCTTCATCACTGGAGCAGGGGGCTGGACTAGAAGATCTCAAGGTCCCTTCCAGCTCTATTCTATTCTATTCTCTATTCTCTATTCCTTATTCTATTCTATTCTATTATTCTATTCTATTCTATTCTATTCTATTCTATTCTATTCTATTCTATTCTATTCTAATCTATTCCTCTATTTTCCATTCTATTCTATTCTATTCTATTCCTATTCCTATTCCTATTCCTATTCCTATTCTTATCTCTTCTGCTTGAATCCTGGGTCTCTTTGGAACAGGTACCCTGGAAGCGATCTGAAGCAGAACGTACCTCTGAGCATGTGCAGAGTGCCTCTACACACACACACACACACACACACACACACACACACACACAAGGTTTGAAGTGAGTAGGCTGCACTCACTAGATTTTTTAACAGGATTCAAACATTTTCAATTTCTTTATTAATGAATTTATAACCTCCTTTGCTTTCTGGTTGTTTTCAAACTCAGGTTGGCCAGCTTAGAAGAAGAAAAAAATAATTTTATGATTCTGTTCACTGTATCGTCTTGCTGCCTGAAGTTTAAACTAAGATCTTGCCTTTCCACCTTGTAGAAAAAGGTTTCTCGATGTTGGCAACTTTAAGATGGGTGGACGTCAACTCCCAGAATTCAACAGCCAGCCATGCTGGCTGGGGAATTCTGGGAGTTGACGTTCACCCATCATAAAGTTACCAATGTTGAGAAATGCTGGTCTAATGGGTGGACAGGCCCATCCTCTGCGTTTGACTCCTGCCATTTAACACAAAACCTGGTCAGCTTTTCACCCGCTAAGGAAAATTGCGAGCGCGCTCGCGAGGAAGGGGCTATTTTTAGCTTCCTTTTCCCAAATGCAAAAGAACAGCTGTTGTGGCCTGTTTGTTGAGAGGGGGGTTAATGAGAGAGAGATTATCAGCTCCCTGCCATTTTATTTTTTTTTAATTTTCCTTCTTAAGGGCCCAGTTTGACCCACTTTGCCTGCTCTGTTGACTTGGGAAGGACCGGGAGTGCCTAGAATTTGCAGCTGTTTCTTAGCTGGCATTATCCAGATGTGTCTGACTTCAAATGTCAACATTCCCCAGCCAGGGCTGGGCCACTTAAGTCTTCAAAGAGGTGCTTTAAAACTGAAGCTTATTTATCCAGCCTTTTCCAAGCAGCTGAAAATGGTAGCAAACAAAATAGGCAAGCAATTATCTACCTACCTACCTATCTACCTATGATCTAATAATGAGTGAAATAATGAATATGGTTAATTAATAATGAAAATATCTTTTTAAAGATATTATATGTTATATATGTGCAGTTTTAAAGAAAAAATGGTCAAAGTCTAAATAATTTTTCTTTTTTTCTTTTTTTTTCTGCAGAAAAAGGCCTGCCGTTGAGAATTTCAGATTTCCGAATGAGGAGAAGGCGCTTAGGAATCATATGAGGTCTATCAAATAAGTCTCTACTGATCTGTTTCCTGAGTCAGGAGTAGGTGATTTTTTTAAAAAAAAGATATTTTCATTATTAATTAACCATATTCATTATTTCACTAATTATTATTAGATGATAGATGATAGATAGATGATAGATATAAATGATAGATAGATATAAATGATATAAATGATAAATAGATAGAGTGAGTGAGTGGTGGGATTCAGCCGGTTCGCACCACTTCAGCAGAACCGGTAGCTAATTTTGTGTGTGTGTGTGTGTGTGTGTGTGTGTGTAGAGAGGGGGGGGTATAACTATATAAATATATTGCTTTGCAAAAGTTGTTTTGAAACCGAAGGCATGATTTCATGGCACATTAGAGTACAATATCCTGCTAATTAAGCTATGTATTATAAATGACTATTCAATGGACTTGAACCGAAGAGTAAAATATTTATTTATTAAATTTATAAGCCTCTCATTTTGGCGAGATGTGACTCTAGCTGGCTTAGATCCAACTAAATGCGAGATAAAAATCTTAAAATATTAATTGAGTAAATGCGAACAAATAATAGTATTAGAAATAGTATTATATCCCCATTAATATAGCAAGGCATCAAAGAGTTGTTTTTGTGCATTGGGAGGCATTTCCTGCCCGACTTTTATTTTCAGCAAACACATCTGTTGGCTTCTCCCTTGTGAGCCTTGCCAAAAAAAAATAAAAAATCCCGGCCAGGCCTTCGCACAGCCGCATGTACGTAAGCGCCGTATATTTCACCCATCCTCAAACCGCTGCTCTCCAGGACAAACAGCAAGCTAACAAAACCTCACCGTTCGGCTATTCATGGACACCACCCCATCCAGGGCTGACTTGGGAATCCGCTCGATTGACTTCGCCCGGCTTCTCTGGAGGCTGGCGGGCTCCGTTCCACTTGAAAAACCTGCTGAGCTTTCCATAAAAACTCTCGCAGCAGGAATGCAATCTCCAGTCCCTAATTAAAAGAGCAAAACAACTTTCCCGGGAAGAGATCTCTCATTCCCACGGGTCAAGAGGGAGACATTTTGGCGGATGGCGTATAAAAAAAAAAGGAGGCTCCCAGTTTTGGCTGGAGGAGATTTTTCTTTGCGTTCCTTTTGGGGAATTTCTTACCGCTAGTACTCGACTTACGACCACAACTGAGCCTCACATTGCTGCTGTTAAGCGGGACAGCTGTTATGTGAGGTTTGCCCCATTTGTTAGGACCCTCCTTGCCACCGTCGTTAAGTGAATCGCTCCAGTTGTTAAGTTTGTGAGACGGAGGTCGCAAAAGGGGATCCTGTGACCCTGGGACACTCCAACCGTCGTAAATACACGCCGGTTGCCAAGCGTCCAGATTTTGATCATGTGCCCATAGGGATGCTGCAACGGTCGTGTGAAAACGGTCGCAAGTCAACTTTTTCCAGCGTCGTCGTAACTTCAGTCGCTAGATGACAATTTGCAGGTTGAGGACTAGCGCTCTCTCCCACCATCTCCGCCAAAAAAAAAAAATTCCTTGAAAGCCTTCTTCTCCCCTCCCTGAATCCCTGTGGGCCAGGCTTTTGAGTCGATTGTCCTTCTGCACAGCTGGATTTGCACCAGGCTCAAATCCAATTGGAGAACTTGAAAGTCAGCAAGCACTGGAATCCAGCCTTCGGATTTTAGAGTGTCGTGTGAACTAGCCTTTATGTCGAGCCTAAAGGGATTCCGGATTTGGATTCTGAGGGGTTCGTAGGCTGGTTGTAGGTCATTGTGTCCGTTGATGGAGTTGCCTTGTGGAGTGCCCGGCTTTGATAAAGTCAAATCCATGGCGGGTGGTAGCGAGGACAATTAACCAGTGGAACAGCTTGCCTCCAGACATTGTAGAGGTTTTTAAGAAGAGACTGGACAGCCACTTGTCTGAAATGGGTATAGGGTCTCCTGCTTGAGCAGGGGGCTGGACTAGAAGACCTCCAAGGTCCCTTCCAGCTCTATTCTGATTGATTGTGATGACGTTAAGAGTTTCTCCAGTTGAGCCACCAGGGGGCACCAGGTGACCAGTTTCATCCTTCTTGGGAATCCTCAAACATCCATAGCCAGATGTTATATTCTATGGCAGAGGTCCCCAATTATGGCAACTTTAAGACTTGTGGACTTCAACTCCCAGAATTCCTCAGCCAGCCAAGTTTTGTTTTTTTCTTTTTAAAGTAGGCTTTAAATCAGGGGTCTTCAAACTTGGCCCTTTTATGACTTGTGGACTTCAACTCCCAGAATTCCTCAGCCAGCAAAGCTGGCTGAGGAATTCTGGGAGTTGAAGTCCACAAGTCATAAAAGGGCCAAGTTTGAAGACCCCTGCTTTAAATGGACAAAATCTAATTTCTATTTTTTTTTTTTACTTTTAGCTCAAGCACAAGGCTGACTGTATGACTATATTTCCACCAGCAGTGTAGTCAGAATTCTTGTGCGGTATTTTTTTTTTCCTCCCAGATTGACAGCAGCCTCTGCCTTACAATTTTCCCCTATTATTTTTCTTTCTTTCTTTCTTTTCCCCTGCTCACATCGCATCAAATCGAAATTCCTCCAGAACGGGGGAAAAGTCGAAGCATCAGCTTGGTTCCCTTTTTAGCCTGAGTTCATTTATTTTTAATTAATCTTTTAATTAGCACTTAAATGCTCTTTACAGCTATATTCATAAATATTTTAGCCTAGTTTATATCGGGTATGTGTTTCATGAAAATATTAACAAAATGCCACATACGTAGAGTATGCTTTTCTCTCTTTTTTTTTTTGGATCAATTACAGGTAGAAAAATTTGAGCGATGCATTTAAGGACATCAATGGGAAAAGCGATGGGATTCTTTTCGGGTCTTAGTTCCTCATCTCCTCCCTGCAGTTTAGCACCGAGGCCTCTCTGAGCTCACCCTTATTTCCAAAGGACAATTAGAGAAGCATTTTCACCCTAATTGAAATGCCAATTTAAAAAGCAACAGGAACACAGGCTGATGGGGAAAACGGATCGTTCACAGGGAAGTAAAAGCCATTTTTAGCATATCCCCAAAGACTTTGTTTTTGGTCAATAGTGGCTATATCCCCCTCCCTGAACGAAAATAAAATCTCTGTTGAAATACAGGTAGTCTAGTGACCCTTCAAAGTCACAACGGCAGTGAAAAAAAGGGACTTACAAAATTAATTAATGCTTTTCTTTTTTTAAAAAAAAAGAAAGAAAACTTGCAGGGGGAAAAAATGTTCTACCAGTCAGGAGTGTTTTAAAAGCTTTATTTATTTATTTTTAAACGTTCCTTTTGCTTCTATCTTCCGGTTTGCAACCCCTTTCCTCATTTCACAATGACCGGAAGGATTGTGTCGTTGTTGTTGTTTTTTTGCTGAGCTGAACAGCCAACTCTCCTTCCCCTGGTGGGTCTTTTGCAGATACACCCCCCCCCCAAAAAAAGCTGCAAAAGCAGCTTTTTCTCACACTAAGAAGGGAAGGAAGCACAGGCAAAATACTGTGTGAAGGAAAGGGTGATGGTGAATTTTTAAAAAAATACATACCGAGGGGGGGCTAGGAAGGTGAGGGGTCCTTCCCACACATTCCCCTCGGTGGCAGGTTGGGGGGGGGCTTGGCAGAGATGGAGATCCACATTGTAGCCGAGCCCCCCCCCCCAGGGCAGTAAGACAGAGGATGGTGGGTGCTCATTCCCGAGGATCGTCGGGGGCAGGGATCTTTTGGCGGGTGGGCTCGACCCCCCAGATCTCGCGGGCGTACTGGGCGATGGTGCGGTCGCTCGAGAACTTTCCGGAAGTCCCAATGTTCCGGATCACCTTCTTTGTCCACTCCTTGGAGTTCTGCGGAAGGCCAGCAACAAGGAAATTGAGAGACGGAAGGGAAACCCTATCTCCTCTTTTTTTAAAAAATAGATTTTTATTTGAAATTTTACAAAATGCATAAAAAATAGCCCAAACTAAGAGAGAGAAAGAAAAGGAGAAGGAAGGAAGGAAGGAAGGAAGGAAGGTAGGTAGGTAGGTGAGAAAGGAAAGAAAGAAAGAAAATTGAAAGAAAAAGAAAAAGAAAAAACGGAGGGAGGGAAGGAAGGGAGATGAGAGAACAAAGGAGAGAAAGAAGAAAGAAAAAGGACACAACAAAGGGAAGAGAAGGAAAGAAAGAAGAAAGGAAAAGAAGGAGAAAAAGAAAGGAAGGAAAAAAGAAAGAAAGAAAGAAAGAAAGAAAGCTTCCATTTTTCATTCTAACAGATATAAGTACCTTCGCAACTTATGAGTGTGATGGGCAGGCTTCATCAAACCATAAGTCACATCACAAACAAAATCAAAACTATTAAAACCAGGGGGGGAAAAAATGCACCACCGGGAGGGATGTAATCCAATTGCCTAAAAAATACAGCCCTTTGTCTAATGCACTTACTACAGATTTGCACTTGCGGTCTCTTGAGAAATGGCTCTCACAGTTTTAAAGAAAATATTACTGTGAAAAATAGATCTACAGACCCTTCACATCCTGGACATACGTTGTTTCAACTTCTACCCTCAAAACGAGGCTACAGGGCACACCAGAACAATTAGACACAAAGACAGTTCCCCCCCCCCCCTCCACACCATCACTCTGCTAAACAACTACATACCCACAACACATCAAACTATTTGGTAAGGCTGATTACTATTATTCTTCCCATCTTTCCTATTACCTATCTCCTTATCTACTGATGAATATAACTTTGTTGCTTGTATCTTATTTATTTATTTATTTATTTATTTATTTATTATTGGGACTTATATGCCGCCCTATCTCCCGAAGGACTCAGGGCGGCTAACAACAGTAACATATAATAAATACATAAGTTAAGATAAAAATTAAAATTAAAGGCCTCTGTACAATAAATTAAAATTAAAATTAAAATAAATTAAAAGTTAGAGTTAAAAATTAAAAATATAATTAAAATCCCTGTCAGTCCAGGTCAGCCAGGTGGAAAAAGAGTGTTTTGAGGCTGCGGCGAAAGGACCGGAGATCTTGGGCCATCCGAAGCTCGGGGGGGAGCTGGTTCCACAGGGCTGGCGCTCCCACAGAGCGCCAGACCCCCACCTGGGGGTCGCCAGCCGACATTGCCTAGCTGACGGTACCCTGAGGAGGCCTTCTCTGTGTGAGCGTACTGGATGATGGGAATTTGTTCCCGGCAGCAGATGGTCCTGCAAGTATCCCGGACCTAAGCCATGTAGGGCTTTAAAGGTAAGTACCAGCAACTTAAATCTCACCCGGAGGGCAACCGGTAGCCAATGCAGCTCACGCAGGAGGGGTGTAATATGGGAGTATCGGGGTGCTCCCATCACTACCCGTGCAGCCGCATTACAATTTGTATTGTTTTATTTTTAATCTTACATTTTAGCATCCGTACCCCCAATCCTTCTCTTCATTGGACTAGTCATACCCAGATCCCACAACCGTTCTTCCTATGTTTTAGCCTTCCTATGTTTTAGCCTCCATCTTTGTTGCTCTTCTCTGCACTCTTTCCAGACTCCCAACATCTTCTTTATATCATGGTGACCAGAACTGGATGCTAAATTTAATTTAATGAACTGGATTAACTAAATGCAAAATTTAACAACATTACGCTTCTCTTTACCAGCCTTAGCTAGATAGTAGCGAATACGACTTAGGGGGTCCTTCTGACTCAAACGTCCCCTGATTCCAAGGAGGCTGGCTGGCGGCACTAATCCTGGAGCACACTCACCTTGTAAAGGGCGCTGACCTTTTCTTGACATTTAATGTAAGCTTCGTAGTCGGCAAAAACTTTAAACCTGCAGCAAGAAAAAAGGTGGTTACTGGGAAGCCCACTTTGCTCATTAAGATGCTGGGGGGCAGAAGTGAGGTCTTTTAAGGTCATCCAGTCCAACCCGTTGATCTGGAATAAAGCATCCCTGACTGATGGCTGTCCAGCCTGTAGCTCAGTGCTTCTTAAGCTTAGCAACTTTTAAGACGAGTGGACTTCAACGCCGGCTGGGGAATTCTGGGAGCTGAATTCCACACGTCTTAAAAGTTGCTAAGGTTGAGAGGCACCGAGCTAGCTGTCCATTTTGTTGCTGTTGTTTCTTAACTTTTGGCATGAACCTGCGCTTGGAAAAATTTCAGCCCTCTGTTTTGTCTCCTGCATGGGTGAAAATAGAAGACTGCCTTTGATTCCCAGCAAAATTTAAGAAATTCCCAGGATTTAAAAAGTTAGGATTCTTAAAACTTTGCTTTAAGCTGCCCCCTGCTGGACACCCAGCTCAATGACAGAAGAGAAAGCCTGAGTGACACCCAAAAACAGATCCTGATGAGATTTGGGGGGGGGGGGGAAGACTTCAACTCCCAGGATGCCTCAGCCAGTAGTTGTGGACTTCCACAATGCAAGATGGCTGGGGGATTCTGGGAATTGAAGTCTACCCATCTCAAAGCTGCCAAGTTGGGAAACGCTAAATATATGGCCCCATTTATTCAGTGAATTAAAGGCCTGACTATACTTGCTATTTATGAGCAAATTGCCTATAGATGTAGACTTTGTATGGATAAGCATAACAAAATACGGGATGCATGTATATATACAGTGGGTTAAAAAAAGCATTTCTATGTAATGTATGTGTGTGTGTGTGTTCTAATACACTTACATCACTATCATGCAAGCGTAAATGTATATTTAACAAATATTTACAAAATATAAAAATATATATTTTGTAAATAACTGTTCACTCACAAAATATAAAAACATTCATATTTATTACATGCATATATATGTAACAAATCAATGTTTAGTATAATACATATATTCATAATACATGCATTAGATAATTCTATATAGAATGGCAACCATTTATTGTTGTAAGAGGTATACTATATTTTAACTTTTTTTGTTGTATTTTGTTTTCATTTTTTAAGCACTTGTGGTTTTTAATAATGCATGTATCATTGTGCTTTGTTCCTCTGGGGTTTTTTTCCCCTGTTACTAATAGAGTAACAGAACAGAATAACAGACAGAGTAACAGAGTTGGAAGGGACCTTGGAGGTCTTCTAGTCCAGCCCTGGCTGTCCAATATTTCTTCGTATTTGGAAAGCAATAACAAATGTATTTTTTTTAAAAAAAACCTTGAGAAACACAGCCTTAAAGGAAAAGGAACATGCATGGGTTCGCTCTCACCGGTCATGGTACATGAGCATGTTAACAATATCCTTAAAGAGATCCGGCTGCTTGGGTGAGAAGAAGCCGTTGCTGAGCTGATCGATGGCTTGCTTCAGTTCGGGAATGCGATCATAATAATCCTTGGCGCAGTAGCTGTGAGGAAAAACAGGGTTTATTTAGCCCAAAATGATCGTCCTGCACCCTTGGCCCTTCTTAGCTTCCCTACTGGAAGGAAGGAAAAAAAACTTTAAAAAGATAAAAACAAAACAGGTCTATTTTACCAGCTCTTTTGGAGAAAAACTATCCAATCTGACTTTTGCCCCAGGGCTTCTCAACGTGTGGGAAGGCAGCTCCCATCATCCCTCTCACAGGCACGGCTGCTGGGAACGATGGGAGCTGCGATCGGTCGCTTTTTGCTGGGGAAACCTGGATTCGGCTGTATTTTTTTCACAATGGCCTCTGAGGTTTATTAGGACAAAGTGGGGGGGGGCTGCGTGTTCTTGGAACTGATTCCCCTTCGGAGGGCAGCCGGGCGTGAATGGTGACTAAATGGCATTCAGCCTTTCCTAGTGTGCTGGGCATGTTTTGAAGGCAGGGGTTTCCAGCCGTGGCAACTGTAAGACTTCAACTCCCAGAATTCCCCAGCCAGCCAAATGTGTCCTGGGATCATGTGACCCCCCCCCCTTTTGCGACCTTCTGACAAGCAAAGTCAAGGGGGAAAGGCAAATTCACCTAACAGTCATGTGACCAACAGCTGCAGCGATTCACTTAACAACTGTGGCAAGAAAGGTCGTAAAATGGGAGCCAAATTCGCTTAGCAGCCGCCTCACTTAGCAACAGAAATGTTGGGCTCAATTGCGGTTGGAAGTCGAGGACGGCCATGTATCAGTGATTGCATGACCTCTGCAGATGCTATCTGCTAAAGAAATAAATGAAAATATCCTGGTGCCCATTTTAGCCTCACTAAGCCAGTTAGGACTCATGGAATCCTAGGGCTGGAAGGAACCCCTAGAGGTCTTCTAGACCAGGGGTAGGCAACCTTGGCTCTTTTATGACTTGTGGACTTCAGTACCCAGAATTCCTGAACCAGCCATGCTGACTCAGGAATGATGGGAGTTGAAATCCGCAAGTCATAAAAGAGCCAAGGTTGCCTACCCCTGTATCTAGTACCAATCCCCTGCTCAGCCTGTGCCTGCCTGGAACAAAGATCCCATCCTCCTCTGCCACCTACCCTTTCTTGTCCATCTCCTCCACATCCTCCACGCGCATGCCAAAAATGAACAGGTTGTCGTCGCCGGCTTCCTCTGCCATCTCCACGTTGGCGCCGTCCATGGTGCCAATGGTGAGAGCCCCGTTCAGCATAAATTTCATGTTCCCGGTTCCCGAAGCTTCAGTACCGGCTGTTGAGATCTGCTCAGAGAGATCAGCTGCGGGGATCACTGCATGAGGAAATCAGAAGAGCTGGGGTCAATCAGTTCAAGGATCGATCAGCTGGAACATCATTCTAGAGAGTGTCCTAAAGGTGATTTTCAAAAGGCAAATGGACTTGCTTGTTTTTTCCCCCGTTGGAGACGTTTCCCTGCTCATCCAAGAAGCTTCTTCGGTTCTGACTGAATGGTGGAAGGTGGAAGTATCTGTATTCCTTGCAATCATCTGATCTTTAGTACTCTTTCTAAGAGGCCACTTGGAGGTTTATCTGTGCCCTCAGGGACACCTGAATAGTGCAAATGGGTGTGGAAGCTCCTTGGAACTGCTAAAAGGACCGTGTTGTAAACACACTGAAATTCCTTTGAGGAGTTCCAAGGAGGTTCCACACCCATTTGCACTATTCAGGTGACCCTGGGAGCACAGATAAACCTCCAAGCGGCCTCAACGACTCTCAGAAAGAGTACTAACGAACAGATGACTGCAAAGAATATAAACCCTTCCATCCTTCCACCATTCCGTCGGAAATGAAGAAGCTTCTTGGATGAGAAGCGAAACGTCTTCAAGGAAAAACAAGGAAGTCCACTTGCCTTTTGAAAAAGCACCTTTGGGACAACCTACAGGACTGAGAATCTCCAGAGAGAGTGGTTGACCTCTTTGGGCATCCCTCATCCTTGGCAGGATTCGGAGGCACAGGTGCCACCTCTGAAAGCGGGCACCATTTAACCAAGCTGGCCGAACACAGAAATCTTATCCTAAGGTTACAGCTGGATTCTAAGACGGCGCAATTCTTCACCACGCACGCTGGCAACGGATGGCGCACCTGCCCAGAGCTCGTGAAAGTAGCCCTATCAAATTCCAGCCATGACTAAAAACTGTTGCAGAATTCTAGCAACCAAGGAAGCTGCTTTCATGAGCCGCCCTCCGTGGCTGCGTGCTGAAGCTATAGGACTGCACAGCTTACAGCTCGGAACGTGAATGGGAGGACAGGACACCACCAGGAAATGCCAAGAACTAAAAGTTGTCAGTGAAATCCCCAAGACTCCAACTTGACTTGCATCAGACCTTCATGTACTTTTCAAGAATTAATCTCATTGCATTGCAAATCTCATCGTTTCCATTTCGAAGCCCCCCCTAAAATTAAAGACGTTTACAACACCCTATGTGAAGCTCGAGGTGGTGGTGGTGGGATGATCTGGCTTCAAAACAAGCCAGGACACCTTGAATTTTCTTCTGCCTATCTGTCAAACCATTCCCCAGTGCAAGGGAAGAAAACAGGAGTCTGGAGGGAGAGAGGTACATTCCGCTCGTCTAATCTTGTGGCAGTGAGTTCCAAGGTTTAACACCGTACTGGGTAAAGAAGCCTTCCTTGACAATTCACGCCAGGAGATCCCAGCCAAAGACGGGACCAGAAAGCAAGACATACCTTTTTCAGCCATGGAGACTCGGTAGTTTTCCAAGAAGATCACCTTGAGTCGGTCACCGATGGTGGGATCGTGGTTCACGATGTCTCCGATGGAGGTAACAAGCTTGATGATCATTTTGGCCACGTGGTAGCCGGGAGCCGCCTGTGGCGATAAGAGGGGGCTTTAACCTCCCTTTGGGGACACCCCCCCCTCCGGATGGCTCCCGACCTTCGCTCTTTCCGCCGTGATCTGAAAACCTGGTTATTTGAACAGGCCGGCTTGGACTAAGGGTTTGGGGTTTATTTTAAACTATTTATTTGTTAGGGCTAATGAATTTAATTTTACTTTTAACTTTTGTAGGTTGTATTTTAATTGCCCTGTACACCGCCCTGAGTCCTTTGGGAGAAGGGCGGTATAGAAATTCAATAAATAAATAAAATAATCAATTAATTTTATATATGTATGTGTGTGTGTGTATATATACATATATATGTGTAAATTTTAAACATATATATATATATGTTTTCTGAGGTTTTCGCGGGTATTTGTATGTGGATCTTTGGTCATTCGGGTTTTTCCCCGCGTAGAATTGAAGGTGTAGGAGCAACGTTATACAACCCGCCTTGCCTACCCTACAAGGTTCCATCCAAAAAAGGTGCCGGAACTCCGTTCGGAGCGTTCTATGAGAAAAAAAGCCCTGTATATATATATATATAAATAAAAGGAGCGGATGGTCCGGGCATCCTGTTCAAAACTTTGTTCTGCCTCTGGAGCAGAGAATGTTGGCTTAATTTAGTGTTCGGCAACCTCAGCAAGTGTAAGATGTGTGGACTTCAACACCCAGAAATCTTAGCCATGGCCATGCTGGCTGGGGCATTCTGGGAACTGAAGCCCAGGCATCTTAAAGGGGCCAAGGTTGAGAAACGCTGGTTCGAGGCTGGAATTCTTATACAGTTAGTCCTCAAGTTAAAACCATTCGTTTAGTGGCTGTTCGCAGTTACAACAGTACTGAAGAAAGTGACGTAACGACTTTTTTCACACTTAAGAACCTTGGCAGCGTCCCCATGGTCACATGACCAAATTTCTGATGCCTGGCAACTGGTTCCTATTTATGACGGCTGCCGTGTCCCGGGCTCATTTTGCAACCTTCTGACCAGCAAAGTCAAAGGGGGGGAAGCCAGATTCAGCTAACCACGGTGTGACTAGCGTAACAACTGCAGGGATTCACTTAACACTTGTGTCAAGAAAGGTCGTACAACGGGGCAAAACTCACTCAGCCACTGTCTGAAATCTGGGGCTCAATTACGCTCGTAAGCCAAGGATTCACCTGCAATTTAATCTGTGTTTTTCATAACCAACGTTCCTAAAAAAAAAAAAAGGTCTGGAGAAAGTGTGGTAGGAAAAAGGAACTCTTTTCAGCTTTGGGCAGATGCTGTAACAGTGCAGTGTGTGAACAACCTTGGGGGACAAAGCAAAAAGAGGCTGGCTAGGAGAGGAGGCAACAGCCCTCAGTGGCCTAAGAGGCAGTGGAAGAAACTTAGGAAGGAGCTGCTGTGGTGGATTAAAATTGACGGAGGAAAATTTGTACTTTCAGATTTGCAGGTCCTATTAACGTAGCCCAGGGGTCGGCAACCTCGGCTCTTTTATGACTCGTGGACTTCAACTCCCAGAATTCCTGAGCCAGCTATGCTGGCTCAGGAATTCTGGGAGTTGAAGTCCACGAGTCATAAAAGAGCCGAGGTTGCCGACCCCTGACATAGCCTGACAATAAAGTCGAATTAGCTCAACTGGTCACGTGTTCTGTTTGGTAGAGCTGACAGATGTATCCCCTGTATCCCCAGATCACACCCCTGCCTCCAATATCCCAACTCCCATCTTCCCCAACTTTGGCTTTCCATTCTCACCTTGCCTCCAATCATGACGGTCCGGGGCACAAAGTGCTTGTTAGGTTCTCTCTTGATTCCTGGGGGGTGAGGGGTGGGGGGGGGGAGAGAAGAAGAGTCCACAGTCAGATGAGAGACAGAGGCGGGTCCACAAAGTGACGCCCTGCAAAGTTGGGCCCCCTCAATTCTCCCTTCTGGTTCCTTCACCAGCACCTTCCTGGATGCTCAGCCTTCCCGGATTTAATAATAATTTTAATAATAATAATAATAATAATAATAATAATAATAATAATAATAATAATAATAATAATAATAATAATAATAATAATAATAATAATATAAAAAAGTTGGAAGGGACCTTGGAGATCATCTAGTCCAACCCCCTTCCTCAGGCAGGAAACCCTATACCATTTCAGAAAAATGGCTGTCCACTCTCTTCTTAAAAACTTCCAGTGTTGGAGCATTCACAGCTTCTGGAGGCAGGTTGTTCCACTGGTTAGTTGTTCTAACTGTCAGGAAGTTTCTCCTTAGTTCTAGGTTGCTTCTCTCCTTGACTAGTTTCCATCTGTCGCTTCTTGTCCTGCCTTCAGGAGCTTTGGAGAAGCGCTTGACTGCCTCTTCTTTGGGGCAGCCCCTGAGAACACTGGAACACTGCTATCACATCCGTCCCCCCCCCTCGTCCTTCTCTTCATTAAACAAGACCTACCCAATTCCAGCAGCCGTTCCTTGTATGTTTTAGCCTCCAGTCTCTCCTTGCAAATCCTTTCAAAGGCAGGATTCGCACAACCAACCCGGCCAGAAGTCCTGCATTCACCCACATCCAGGTTTCATGCCACACACCTCCTTTAAAGTAAACAATGCCTGGGGGGGTTCTTTGAAGAGTTTCATCTGTCGGAAGCATTTATTTATTTTTATTTTTTATTTTAATCCCATTTATATCCCGCCCTTCTCCGAAGACTCAGGGCGGCTTACAATTTAAGCACAAACCAATGTGCTTAGCAATAGCCTTCATTCTATGTCTATGCATGCTTATTAGGGCTTTTGGGGGCCCCCAAGCGGCATTATTACAAAGTCAGCTTATTGCCCCCCTTTGCTATTTCTGAGAAGCAGCAGTTTGAGGCAGGGGGGAAGGGGCTGGCTAGAAACTGGGTGAGGGGGAGTTCTAGTCCTCCCAGGGGCCTGAAAGCCAGCTGAGTCAGTCTCTCTCATCACAGCGTTGCGGTGTGGGGGGGGGGGAAATGAGCGTTGTGGTGGGGTGGGCTCAAAGTAGACAAAGTAAAATCAAGGTGGGGGGGGAAATATTAAATCTGGCAATAATGAAATAATTGATCAACCAGGTTGGGCTGGGCTGGCCAGAAAATATTAAGCCACAAAATCATTTGCAAGATTGAAAGGAGCTGAGCTTAAAATGCACACTTGGTTATTTGGGGATGGATGGAACGAAGGAAGGAGATGGAAATGAACGAAGGAGATGGGAATGAGGAAGGAAGGAAGGAGATGGAAATGAGGAAGGAAAGAAGGAGATGGAAATGAACGAAGGAGATGGGAATGAGGAAGGAAGGAAGGAAGGAGATGGAAATGAGGAAGGAAGGAGATGGAAATGAAGGAAGGAGATGGGAATGAGGAAGGAAGGAAAGAAGGAAGGAAGGAGATGGAAATGAAGGAAGGAGATGGGAATGAGGAAGGAAGGAAAGAAGGAAGGAAGGAGATGGAAATGAAGGAAGGAGATGGGAATGAGGAAGGAAGGAAAGAAGGAAGGAAGGAGATGGGAATGAGGAAGGAAGGAGATGGAAATGAGGAAGGAAGGAAAGAAGGAAGTAAGGAGATGGAAATGAGGAAGGAAGGAGATGGAAATGAGGAAGGAAGGAGATGGAAATGAGGAAGGAAGGAAAGAAGGAAGGAAGGAGATGGAAATGAAGGAAGGAGATGGGAATGAGGAAGGAAGGAGATGGAAATGAAGGAAGGAGATGGGAATGAGGAAGGAAGGAAAGAAGGAAGGAAGGAGATGGAAATGAAGGAAGGAGATGGGAATGAGGAAGGAAGGAAGGAAGGAGATGGAAATGAGAAAGGAAGGAGATGGAAATGAAGGAAGGAGATGGGAATGAGGAAGGAAGGAAAGAAGGAAGGAAGGAGATGGAAATGAAGGAAGGAGATGGGAATGAGGAAGGAAGGAGATGGAAATGAGGAAGGAAGGAAAGAAGGAAGTAAGGAGATGGAAATGAGGAAGGAAGGAGATGGAAATGAGGAAGGAAGGAAAGAAGGAAGGAAGGAGATGGAAATGAAGGAAGGAGATGGGAATGAGGAAGGAAGGAAAGAAGGAAGGAAGGAGATGGAAATGAAGGAAGGAGATGGGAATGAGGAAGGAAGGAGATGGAAATGAAGGAAGGAGATGGGAATGAGGAAGGAAGGAAAGAAGGAAGGAAGGAGATGGAAATGAAGGAAGGAGATGGAAATGAGGAAGGAAGGAAAAAAGGAAGGAAGGAGATGGAAATGAAGGAAGGAGATGGGAATGAGGAAGGAAGGAAGGAGATGGAAATGAAGGAAGGAGATGGGAATGAGGAAGGAAGGAGATGGAAATGAACAAAGGAGATGGAAATGAGGAAGGAAGGAAAAAAGGAAGGAAGGAGATGGAAATGAAGGAAGGAAGGAAAAAAGGAAGGAAGGAGATGGAAATGAAGGAAGGAGATGGGAATGAGGAAGGAAGGAAGGAAGGAGAGAAAAAGCAAGGGAAGGAGACAAAGATAAGAAAGGAAGGCAAAAAGCCACAAAGTATCTGAATTTCATCTGGAGAATGCCACACTCAACCACTGTCCAAACAAAGATGGGGGGCTCATTCTCCCCACATCTGGCTGCCCCATCGCCGCAGCCGGAGGCCGGCACTCACTGTTGTAAAGGGTGATGACGTGCAGGCAGTTGAGCAGCTGCCTCTTGTACTCGTGGATCCGTTTCACTTGCACGTCGAAGAGGGAGCTGGGGTTGATCTTCACCTTGTATTCCTTCTCCAGGTAGACGGAAAACTTCAACTTGTTCTCCTAAAAGTGGGGAGGGGGAGAGACAAGACAAGGAAGGGGATTGAGCGGAGGCCAGACGAAAAAGCCAAGCAGCAAACACACACACACACCCCAAAAGCTCCTGAAGGAGGGGCTGAACTATTTTCCAGGTCCAGAGATAACATTTGGAAGCTACTCAGGCAAGACACCTCCCAGATTCACTGGAGTATTTGGGGGGGGGGCACAGCACAATTAGACTTGCAAGATTCAGATGTTCAGACTTTTAGCGTTGCCGTGTAATTCTCTGCTCTGGTTGGGGCTGATGCCTTTTTTTTATAGATTTATCCCATGCTGGAGCCCACTGCCTGAACAGAATTGAAATTCCTGCTTCTTTGCAAAGAAGGAGAAACCAGGATGGGTTGGAGGAAAACAGCCCCAATAGTACACAGGTAGTCCTCGACTTGCAGCTGCTCGTTTAGTGACCGTTCGAAGTTACCACGGCACTGGGAAAAGTGACCTACGACCGTTTTTTCACACGTGTGACCGTTGCAGCATCCCCAACGGTCAGGTGATCAAAATGCAGACGCTCGGCAACCGACTCATATCTATGACGGTCGCAGCGTCTGGGGGGGGTGTCACGCGATCCCCTTTTGCGACCTTCGGACAAGCACAGTCAACAGGGGAAGCCAGATTCACTTAACAACCGCGTGACTGACTTGACAGCTGCAGTGATTCCCTTAACGACTGCGGCAAGAAAGGTCGTAAAGTCACTTAACAAATTTCTCACAGCAATATAAAAGTTGGCCTCGATTGTGGCGGCAAGTCGAGGGTTACCTGGATTTGGGGCCAGCCTGGCCAAAAGCCCCCCTCCCCCTCCTCCTCACCTGTTTGATTTTGGCCACATCTCGGATGAAACCTTCATCATCCACAAAATTCAGAAGCTTCTTCAGCTGATCCAGATCAGAAATATAATCTTCCCCAATGCGCTGGAGAGGAAATGTAAACCATGACCAATAGGCCTTAACTGAAAATGCAACTAACTCGGCTTAGCATCTTAAACAGAGTTTGTAAATCTAATTGAATTCGTTTTGATTTCAGCCAAATCATTCAACGAGTCATTCATTTTGATTTCAAGCAAATCAAATTAATCTAATTTAATTTATTGTTGTTAACTGCCTGCCGTTTAGAGAAAAGTAAAAAAAAAAGTAGGATGGGAAATTAATGATCAAAACAGATATTTGGAGAAAGTACACACAAAATCTTTTGCAGGTAAATTACTATGCTGACTAAGATATTCATGTCTCACTCGTTTCTCGATCCCAGGACGCTCTGGGTAATTTTGGGCTAATCACTTTCTCTCCATCCAGCTTCCTGGACTTCACCATCTTCAAGAAAAAGTAGGCTATAAATAAACAGATCAATAGTAGGGAAAACTGCCAATGGCAAAAAGGAAATGGGTGTTTTCATGGATTTTTTTTTCCTTCAAAAGGAAACCTATTAAAAACCAGAGCAGCAAACGGCTATTAAGACAGGTCGTAAACAAATTTCTATCGATCGATCGGTCCATCTTTACCCTCCAGCTAAAAACCTCCGGCCTAAAAACCTCCATAAACTTGACAACAAAGAATATTTTGGGGATGAACTAAGAATGGATTGCCGCAGAGACGGTGTTTCATTGCAGGCTCACCTCAGCTATGACCTCGGCCAGCCCAGGGTTGCATAAAACCAGCCACCGACGGGGTGTGATCCCGTTGGTTTTGTTCTGGAACTTGTGCGGCTCAAATTCGTAGAAATCTTTAAACCTGGGGAAGAGAGTGGCAATAATTAGAGCGTTCGATGCAGGGTGGAGAGAACTGTTTCCTTCTGGCAACGGGACAAGCAAAGATGGAAAAAGTAGAAAAAACAACATTTTCTTTCCGAAGAAGGCAAAGAATTATCCATTAGTGGGGCTGCATTTGGATTCATTGAGTGTCTTCGTGCAATTCAACTTTTCCCTAACTTGACTTAATTTTAGTCTCATCTGCAGCCCAGGATCCTCACCCGACTCTTAAATAAAGTCTTAAGCAGAATCTTCATCTTAACTATAGTGTTAGCTGGGATCCTCATTTTAGTCTTAACTAAAATCTTAAATTAGAAACTTTTTCTTCAATTACAGAGTCAGCCAAGATCCTGATCTTAGTCTTAACTCAAATCTTAATTAGAATTTTTGACTTCAATTACAGTTAGCCAAGATCTTGATCTTACTCTTAACTAAAATCTTAATTAGAATTTTTGTCTTCAATTATAGTGTTAGCCAAGATCCTGAGCTTAGTCCTAACTAAAATCTTAATTAGAATTTTTGTCTTCAATTATAGTTAGCCAAGATCCTGATCTTACTTAACTAAAATCTTAATTAGAATTTTTGTCTTCAATTATAGAGTTAGCCAAGAACCTGATCTTACTTAACTAAAATCTTAATTAGAATTTTTGTCCTCAATAATAGTTAGCCAAGATCCTGAGCTTAGTCCTAACTAAAATCGTAGAATTTTTGTCTTCAGCTATAGAGTTAGCCACCTTCATTATAGTCTTAACCAGAAGCCTCCCCTGCGTGACTAACTTAACTGCAGTGATTCACTTGAACAACTGTGTTGGGAAAGGTCGTAAAATGGGACCAAACTCAACAAACGTTTGGCTTAACCATGGGAAGTTTGGGCTTCCGGGATTCCAGTCCCTGCTCGGGTTCAAGAGAAGGGCTAGCAGCCGAACCCTTTTGCACTCCCTTTTGCAGTTCTATTTTTGTGGGCTGCACAAGCCCTCTTTTGCACAAGGGAGTCTGTGGTTCCCGGTTTTGACAAGGCTCCGATCTGCTCTCCTCTTCTTTGTCTCTGTGTGAGAAAACCACACACACACACCCCACGCTCTGCGACCCCAGACACCTACACGGTGGCCTTCAGGATATCGGAGTGGATACGGGCGACTCCATTGACAGCGTGGGAACCCACGATGCAGAGGTGCGCCATGTTGATCCGTTTGACGCTTCCTTCTTCCACCAGGGACATGCGACGCATCCGGTCGAGGTCTCCCGGGAAAGTGGTGTAGACTTTCTGAAGAAGACAGGGAACGCCCACCCCCACCCCCCAAAGATGCCATTAAGGGACTGACTGGATTCACACAGCCTTGGTGAGGCTTTGCCCGGCGGTGGCGGCGGAGTTAAGAGTAATGTGGGAATGCTACCGTTATCCCTGGAAACAGCTGGAGAACACCAGATCTCTCCGAGGGACCCAAATAGCAACGGAGATGCAGAAGAAGGAACAGAACAGAGAACCAGCTGGAATGGAGTAGCTGGGAAATGGGTTTGATTGGCTGGCTGGCTGGCTGGGCCCTTAAAACATAGAACAATAAAGTTGGAAGGGACCTTGGAGGTCTTCTAGTCCAACCTTCTGTTCAAGCAGGAGACCCTATAACATTTCGGACAAATGTTGCTATCCAATCTCTTCTTAAAAATCTCCAGTGATGAAGCACCAACAACTTCTTGAGGCAAGCTGTTGGTTGATTGCTCTCACCATTAGACATTTCTCCTTAATTTTAGGTGGCTTCTCTCCTTGGTTAGTTTCCACCCGTTGCTTCTTGCCCTGCCTTCAGGGGCTTTGGAGAATAGCTTGACTCCCTCTTCTTTGGGGCAGCCTCTGAGATATTTTAAGACTGCTATCCTCTCCCCCCTCATCCTCCTCTTCATTTAAACTAGACCTACCCAATTTTTAGCCTCCAGCCCCCTAATCATCTTTGTTGCTCTTCTCTGCACTCTTTGTTAGAGTCTCATCATCTTTTTTACATCGTGGCCACCAAAACTGGATGCAGCGTTCCAAGTGCGGCCTTACCAAGGCCTTGTAAAGCGGAACTAACACTTCACGCGATCTTGATGCTCTCCCTGTCCAGGAGCAGTCTACAGTGATCTATCTTACTGCCCAAGCCATGAGTTGTTTTCGGAGGGCTTGCACTCACGTCGAGGAAACGCTGGTTGATTTCGTAGATGATCTCCAAGTGGCGCGGCAGGAGGGTCTCTAAGAGGTGGACAGGCCAGCGCTCCAGTGCCTCTGGCAGCACGGTGTGGTTGGTGTAGGCGCAAGTGCGCACCGTGACATCCCAGGCCTGCAATGCGGGGAGAGAGGAAAGTTTGCTTCAGAGGCTAATCGCTTGCACAATACAGGTGCAAACTTTCAACCAATCTTCCTAGGCACGAAAGGCAGCTGGGTGATTTGGGGCCAATCGCCAGGAGACGGTGAGTTCTAGTCCCGCCTTAAGCAAGAAAGGCAGCTGGGTGATTTGGGTCAATCGCCAGGAGACGGTGAGTTCTAGTCCCGCCTTAGGCACGAAAGGCAGCTGGGTGATTTGGGTCAATCGCCAGGAGACGGTGAGTTCTAGTCCCGCCTTAGGCACGAAAGGCAGCTGGGTGATTTGGGTCAATCGCCAGGAGACGGTGAGTTCTAGTCCCGCCTTAGGCACGAAAGGCAGCTGGGTGATTTGGGTCAATCGCCAGGAGACGGTGAGTTCTAGTCCCGCCTTAGGCACGAAAGGCAGCTGGGTGATTTGGGTCAATCACCAGGAGATGGTGAGTTCTAGTTCCCGCCTTAGGCACAAAAGGCAGCTGGGTGATTTGGGGCCAATCGCCAGGACACGGTGAGTTCTAGTCCCGCCTTAGGCAGGAAAGACGGCTGAGTGACTTTGGGCCAGTCTCTCTCAGCCCAACCCACCTCACCAGGTTGTTGTTGTGGGGAAAATAGGAGGAGGAAGATGTGCTGGATACGTTCAATGCCTTGAGTTATTTGTAAAAATCATCAAGGCAGGATGCAAATAATTTTTTAAAAAGAAATTGAGCAAACCCCCCCCAAAAAACACAACTCAAATGTGGCAATTGTGGTGCAGTTGGAAAGAGACAATTTGTTTTGTTTCCTTTTTTTTTGCGCTGCTTGGCTATTTGACTGAGAAATATTTCTCAGTCATTTCTTATGCTCATTTCATTAAACTACTTTAATTCTTCCTCAGCTCGGCTTGTAATTCCTACGCCAAAGAGCCATACAGTCTCTGTGTGTGGGGGGGGGTTTGCACAATTAAGGACTCTTACCTTATCCCAATCCAGCTTCTCAATATCCATCAAAACCCTCATCAGCTCTGGGATGGCCAGCGAAGGGTGTGTGTCATTGAGCTGAATGGCGACCTGCAGGTGTCCAAACACAACCAAACGGAGGGAATGGATGGACTAGAAGACCTCCAAGGTCCCTTTACGACTTGGTTATTCTGTATTCTACTCTGAGCTCAGCTTGCACCAACCGGCATTCTCGTTGCGTGTGTCCTTGGACCCATTTTACAGCTGAGAAGACGGAACCCCAAATCCCCCAACAGATCTAACATAATTCCTCCAGCTTCCACCAGCTTCTTCTCCGCCAGCCTCTCTCTTAACAAAGCAACTCAAAGCAGCCCCAACCCCCCCCCCTTGCACCCTCTAGGTCCAAGCCCCACGGCTGGCCAGAGACCAAAGATGGACATATAACCAAGGAAGCAAGGACATTATCCTTCTTGCTCACAGAGAAGGGAGGAGAGGAAAAACAGGAGTCCAAACCGCTCAAAAGGGGGCTGAATCAAGAGCACGCCCCCCCAAGCTGGGCTGGGGTCTCTGCTGGTCCCCTGAGAAACTGACCCCCGAGGCTCGTCCGGTGAGCCTTCCCCCCCGCCAGACCTCCTGAGACACCGATTGGCCAATGCTGCCACTCAGCCAAGGCGCTCGTGCGGGTACCTTGTCTGGGAAGGCATCGAAGGAGGTGCGGACGGGATCCCGACTGCCGAACTTGGAGGATTTGAAGCGGCGGATGATATCTTGAAGCGTGGCGGCCACCGCGAAATACTCCTGCTTGAGACGCAGCTCTTTGCCTTCGAAGAACTGCAGAGAGAGGAAGAGAAGTCTAGTCCCGGGCAAAGAAGGACGGGGAGATATGATAGCCGTCTTCCGGTATTGGAGGGGCTGCCATGAGGAAGAGGGGGTTCAACTTATCCTCCAAAGCGCCAGAGGGCAGGGCAAGAAACAACGGATGGAAACTGATCAAAGAGAGAAGCAACCTGGAATTAAGGAGAAACTTCCTGACAGTGAGGACAATTAACCAGTGGAACAGCTTGCCACCAGAAGTTGTGGGCACTAAATCACTGGAGGCTTTTCACAAGAGACTGGAGAGGCACTTGTCTGGAATGGTATAGGGTTGGACTAGAAGACCTCCAAGGTCCCTTCGAACTCTGTTATTCAGCTAGGGGACTGGAGGGTAAACCATATCATGAATGGTTAAGGGAACTAGGGGTGTTTACCCTAAGGAAGGGAAGGACTGGGGTGACACGACAGCTATCTTCCAATATTTGAGCAGTTGTCACAGAGAAGAAGAGACTGAGGACCTGATTTTATGATCGTTTTACCACAGTCACTAAGTAAAGCACATGGCCGTTAAGCGAATAACACATTTGTTAAGCAAATCTGGCCTCCTTGATTGGGAAGGTGGCAAACTGGTCCCATGACCACAAGAGACTTCAACTTTCACAAATGCAGGTGGGTTGCTAAGTGCCTGAATTATGATCCCACGTGGTCGTAACTCCAAGGACGGATTGCAAGTCCCTTTTTCTGAAGCTATGCCAACTTCAGGTGCTAGACTTCCGGAGAAAAAAGGAGGAACCTGCCCCACTTTACATCGGGGAGGACTGTGTGGAGAGACTTTTCCTCCTTTACATTTCTGGGAGTCTACCTCTGTGAAGATCTGACCTTGAAAGTTAACACAACCCAGGTGGCTAGAAAGGCCCAACAGAGGCTTCACTTTCTCAGGGTCTGGCGGAAGAACAGGGTAGAACAACGGCTAATGACCTCTCGTATGGTATTGTGGTTTGGTATGCTGGTCTGACAGCCGCGGATAGGAAAGTATTACAGAGGGTAGTGAGCACAGCACAAGACATTGTGGGCTGTTCCCTGACACCACTGGATGACCTCGCCAGGGCTCGCTGCCTTGGAAGAGTGAGGAAAATACTCAGGGATGACTCACACCCTGGACGCTATCTCTTTACTCTCCTACCATCCGGTAGGAGATATAGGAGTATAGCCAGCCGTACCAACAGGCTGAAAAACGGCTTTTATCCGTGGGCTGTTAGGCTTTTAAATGGGACATAATCTTATGCAGAATTGACTTGGGAGGCCGGTGTGTGGTGTAGTTGGTTCACATGGGGTGGTAGGATGGAGGGTTTGTTGTCACTGTGTGTTGGGGGGTGGGAGCACAAAGGGAGGCTCAGCTAATCTCAATGTACACATAGTTGTACTTTGACAATAAAGGTTCATTTCATTTTCATTTCAAACTGCCATTAAAGAAACAAATGTTCTCTTTCCTTGTCCAGCCTCCTACAACGGATGTCCTCCTTTGTCTTGGATTTTATATCCCATCATTCCCAACCTCTTGGCTTAGGACCACGGGAGTTAGAATTTAGCAAATACTGGCTGGGGAATTCTGGGGGCTGAAGTCCACGTGTCTTGCTGACATTGAAAAAACATGGGGGGGGGAAAGCCCAGAATACTTACGTTATCATTGGGATACAGAACACGGGAGATATTTTCTGCCAAATTCCGGTCCAGCACCGCCTGAATGTAGCCACCCACATTGACTGAAGAAGGGAAGATATTTTTTAAAAAAAATTGGGGAGAAAAAGATAAGTTAATATAATTTAATTAACCAGAGGATACTTCAAAATTAAAATCAAAAGATCATAAGGGCTAGAAACAGGGCCTTCTTGGTGCTGGTGCCTCAACTGAAGAAAATCTGGTTAGGCATCGTCTTTCTGAATTTATCCTGTCTATTTAAATCAGGCTTTCTTAACCTTGGCAACTTTAAGATGAATGGACGTCAACTCCCAGAATTCCCCAGCGAGTAAAGAATTCTGGGAGTTGAAGTCCACACGTTTTAAACTTGCCACGGTTGGGAAACCTTGATTTAAAACACTTCGGTTCTCTTAGGTCTTTGTAGAATAAAACCTGGAAGAAGGATCCACCCCATACAGGCAGTCCTCGATTTACAACAATTCATTTAGTGACCAGTCAAAGTTACAACGGCACTGAAAAAAAGGGACTTATCACCCTTTTTCTTGTTTACGACCATTTCAGCAACTTCGTGGTCATGTGATCAAACTTCGGACCCTTGGCAACTGACTCATATTTATGACAGCTGCGGTATCCTAAGGTCACGGGATCAACTTATAAGCTAAATCAACAGGAAAGCCAGATTCACTTAACAGCCGTGTTACTAACTTAACAACTGCAGGGATTCACTTAAGAGCTGTGGCAAGAAAGGTCACAAAGTGGGGCAAAATTCACTTAACAACCCAGCCCCCCTCCCCAGGGTTCCCAGGATTTGTGGGTCACCCAAGATCAGTTCGAATCTCAGGCGGGTGCTACTTACAATCCTTCAGGTTGAACTCGTTGGGGGCCCTGGCAGACCACAACCGCATGGTGTTGACTGTGTTGTTGCGATACCCAGGCACGGGTGTGTCGTAGGGCAAGGCGAGCACCACCTGCGTGGAAACAGGGAGGGGGAGGGGAATAAGTAACCACGATCAGTCCCTAGGAGGGATTCTGCTCCGTGAGCTATTGCAGACAGAATCTAAAATCCTAACGTTGGAAAGTCCCGGTCCCCTCTTGAATGGACTACTGCAACGTGCTCTACCTGGGGCTGCCCTTGAAAAGTATCCAGAAGCTTCAACTGGCACAAACTGGGATGGCACACGTTACCTCTTGGATCTGTGAGCTGCACTGGTTGCTGGTTTGCTTCCAAGTCAAATCAAGGTGCTGGTTTTGACCTTTCAGGCCCTACCTGGATCTGTGAGGGACCAACTCTCCCTGATCACACCTACCCAGAGGGTCATCAGATCTGGCCGGAGAGGCGTGTGTGGAGGGCCTCATCCTACGGGACCAGGAGAAGAGCCTTCCCTACCGTGGCACCTGCCCGCTGGAGTTTTATTGCGAGGTGAGGTTGGCCTCAACCCTTCTAGAAAGCGCTCAAAACCTGGTTTTTGCATCCACCCCAAAGATCCCTTGGTTGGCTGCAGCACGTATAACATCCCGGTTTTCACCCTCTCGTGATTTCGTATCTAATCATGTTTAGTTAAGTAGTTGGTGGTTTAATATTATGTCTATCAATATTAATAAGATAGATAGATAGATAGATAGATAGATAGATAGATAGATAGATAGATAGATAGTTATAGAGATAGAACAACAAATGATAGATATAAATAGAATGAGAGAATGAGATAAATGGATGATATAAATAGAATGATGGAACAGAATGATAAAACACTAGATATATATATGATAGATATAGATAGGTAGATAGATAAATAGAACAACAGATAGATATAGATAAATAGAATGAGAGATAGAATAATAAATGGAATGATAGATGAGATATAGAGCAATAGAATAGACAGATTGATGATTGAAGAGAGAGAGAAATAGAGATGGCAGATACATGACAGATATGATAGATAAATTAGGTAGATAGATAGATAATAGGTAGAACAGAGATAGATAAATAGAATGAGAGGTAGAAAAATAAATGGAATGATAGATATAGGGACACAGCAACCGTCGTAAATATGAGTCAGTTGCCAAGCGTCTGAATTTTAATCACATGACCAGGGGGGTGCTGCAACAGTCATTAAGCATGAAAAACAGGCATCAGTAACTTTTCTCAGTGCCATTTTAACTTTGGACAGGTCACTAAAGGAGCCTGCTGTAAGTCGAGGACTTCCTGTCCCGTGGGAACTCAGAACAGGAGCGACGGGAGGTTAAGCGAAAGGTCTTGTGTGAATGCAGCCAGAATGCTGGATAAGAGAAACGATGGGTTGTATCCCTGGGAAGCTGTGGCTTTCGGGGAAGAAACGCCAGGGGGTGCGCGGAGACTCGCCTGTGCCTTGACCAAACGCCGCTTACCTGCGTGTCGACCCACTTCGCTTCTCCCTCCCCGTGTTCCACGTGTCCGTAGAAGTGGACGGGGATCATGTACTCCGGACGGGCCTTCTCCCAGGGATTCCCGTAACGCAGCCAGTCATCGGCTTCCTCCACCTGCCAGCCTCCCAAGACCTTCTGGTTGAAGATGCCGAACTCGTAGCGGATGCCGTAGCCGTAAGCAGCCAAGCCGAGAGTCGCCATGGAGTCCAGGAAGCAAGCTGGGGAAACCCACAAGAGGACCAGTGACCAGAATTGAAAGAAGACCAAGACCCAAGCTGAAGTACATTTTAAACTTTGACAACTTTAAGACTTTGACTCCCGGCTGGGGAATTCTGGGAGTTGAAGTCCGCCGGCTAGATCTCCTTGGCCTAAAGCAGGAGTCTTCAAACTTGGCCTTTTTATGACTTGTGGACTTCAACTCCCAGCATTCCCCAGCCAGCCCTGCTGAACTTGAAGTCCCCAAGTCACAAAAGGGCCAAGTTTGAAGACCCCTGGCTTAAAGCATGGCTGGCTGGGGAATTCTGGGATTCGAAGCCCACACGTTTTAACGTTGCCAAGGTCGGACACCCCTGCTTTAAAGTGAGTTTGAAGTAAGACACTCGACATCTAAAACCATGGTTTGTTCAATAGCACAGAAGATAGAAACAAGCCACGTTAAGAGTTTCGCTGGTTGTGCGAACCAGGCCCAGTCTGTCTCGTGAAATGAAGGAGTTGTAGCAATCGCTGGCTAAGTGATCCTTTGGGGTGGCACATTGGAGACACAAGGGTCCCCCCTCCCCAAATCTGTATGAGAGCCAACCACTGGCTCTTGTAAGCTCCTCTGAATTGGCCTTAAAATACGGAGCTGGATTAAACTTGGAAAGGAGACCAACAGGAAATCTTCGAAGGCAGACAAGGTTAATCTCTTCCATATTAATGGCAAGCAAACACCATGGAGGGTCTGTGACACCATTTCAGGAGCTGCACTCAACTCAAATGAGATGGCATTTTATTTTTAAGAACTCTCTCTTGTTAGTTCTCGTCAGGATGGGTTTATGCAACACACCCAGGCTGAATTTGCACAATAGTCTAGTGTACAAAAACAACATGACAAAGCTCAGGATTTTGAATACATTATAGATCAATCTCCCTAACTGGGCTAAGTGGGATGTGGGAAACAGCCACTCTAGATGGTCACCTCTATGCAATTCAGGGGTGGATTAGATGACCTTTGGCGGTCCCAATCTATGGTAAGGTTTTTTTCAAGATGGGAAGGATTTTAAAATTAGGAGAGACTGGGAACGTCTTTTTCCAACGAACCAATTGTTTTTATTTATTTGCATCCTGCCGTTATTTTTTTTTTTTTACAAATAACTCAATTTTATTCCAAGGCAGAAGTTTTCGGCAACTCACCGCTTGATCAGCTAATGAAAACGTCGCCCCTGAATAAAATTGTCTAGTTGTAAACAGGGCTGCCAAAGTTCTTTGCTGCCAAAGGCAAAATCATGCAAGATCTTTGCAGGAACTTTGGCCCGCCAAGTGAGAGCGCTCTTGTGTCGTGATCTGCCCGTCGCTGATGCCAACCTGCCAGCCGCCCGAGTCCTCCGTTGCCCAAGCCGGCGTCCTCTTCAATCTCCTGCAGCTCCTCCATATCCAAGCCCAGCTGCAGAGGGAGGATAATTTCAGTGTTGGGACCCAAAAACATTTTTTTATTTGGTGGTGGTTTCGATACTTGGTTTGTGTTCCTCCTTGATTATTTTTACAAATAACTCAAAATGGCCAACATAAATAATAATCCTTCCTCCTATTTTTCCCACCAGAACAACCTTGCGAGGTGGCCAGGGCTCAGAGTGATTGCTTCAAAGTTATCCAGCTGGCTTTCGTATGTAAAGTGGAACTAGAATTCACCGTCTCCTGGTGATTGGCCCAGAGTCACCCAGCTGGCTTTCATGCTGAAGGTCGGACTAGAACTCACCCTCTCCCACTTTCTATCCTGGTGCTTTAACCACTAGACCAAATCTTCATACCATTCCCCTTCATGCAAAACACGGGGGGGGGGGGGAACTGTGCAAACTTTTTCGCCCTCCTCTGTGATCACTTCTTTCCCCAAAGCTGCCCCCTCCCCAGTTTCCTCCCCCCACCTCCAATCAGTTTAAGAGAAGCTCCCAAACCTGGTAAATGGCTTCATCGCAGGCATTTTGCAAGCCCAGGTTCACCATGGTGTTTTGCAGTGTCCGTCCCATGTAAAACTCCAAGGAAAGATAATAAATGCGCTGGAAGAAAGGGGGGAAGAAAGGGGAGGGGGGTGTCAGTAAAAACCCTGGGATGCGGCAGTTGTAAATGCATGCTGGTTGCCAACTGCCCAAGTTTTGACTGTAGGGACGCTGCAACGGCCATAAGGGCAAGGACCGGCATTAAATGAATGGTCATAAGTCAAGGACAGTACCTGTATTATGTGCATGCAGCTTTTGTGGGTTAGGGGGATTACAAGAGGATGCAATGGTGCGTTCCTACATTAAACGGTGCCCAAATCAGAAGCCATATTTGGCTTCAGCACAGTCGGACAATTCTCACAGCCTATTAAGAAAACCACACAGGTGCTTTTTTTCCAAAAGGCAACTGGACTTGGATGTTTTTGCTTTGAAAACGTTTCACTTCTCAACCAAGAAGCTTCTTCAGTTCTGACTGACTGGTGGGGAATGGGAGGATAAAATCCTCCACCAGTTAGAACTGAGGAAGCTTCTTGGAAGAGAAGTGAAACGTTTTCAAAGGAAGTCCAGTTGCCTTTTGGAAAAAAAGCACCTTTGGGACAAGCGTGACCTGGATGATTGAGACTCTCCACAGACATACTAAGAAAACAGCTGTACTTTCCAAACACATGTGAACATACACAATCCCATTTATGTCTGGACTAATGTGACTCAGCCGATTGGAACTGAGTTTGATTCCTCAATCCTTTTATCTGAAGCTGATCTTGGCACGCTAAGTGGGCCATTTTTGAAGGGCTGTGTTTTCCAGCGCTGTTGTCACCACCAAGTGGCAAACTCTGAGGAGAGAAGTTGTCCAGAGCTGAAAACATGGCGTCATCTGGCTTAAAATTTTAGCACAAGTCCACCCAGCCCGCCCTCAAGCTTTCAAGGTCTCCAAAATGCCTCATTTGACGAGGCGGTCACCGATGGATGCTACATTTGCCATCAAGCCGGTTAAGTAAACCACACCTCTCTTTGCACGCAATGCGTGGAGTCATAGTATCGTGGTTTATATCAAGGGAGAATGCATTGACCTGGATGAGAAAACCCTGAATTTTGCAAAAGCCTAAAAAAAACTTGGAGAAGAAAAAAAAAACACTCAACTGGAGCGAAAGTCCCAGAAAGCACAAAGGAGAACAGAGCTATCTTCCTCAATAATTTAGCAGGATAGAAAATCCTAAGAGATTTCTGTAACTGCAAGATTTTATTACATTCTCACTCATTGCGATGATGGCTTATTAGAGGCCTCTCCAAACTTGGCAATTTTAAGACGTGTGGATTTCAGCTGCCAGAATTCCCCAGCCATCCCGTTGGTTTTTATTTCACCGGCTGCAGGAATGGATTCCTTTAACGACCACACGGTTCACTTAACAACCATAGTGATTTGCTTAACGCCTGTGGGAAAAGGTAAAATTGTATGCCACTCACTTAATGACCGCCTCGCAGTATTTAAACTCAGTCGTGCAAAAGCTCGGTGGTTGCATCTGCAGAACCTGAGTTTATGGGGTGTGAACGCAACCCATCTGTGTTTAAGGACTGAATGCATCGTGCGATACACACTCGACCCTAGGAATTGGGCAAATACCCACCCCCAGAAAGAGAGTTTTGTCTGCTGCAAGACACCCCCCCCACCCAAGCTGTGCCAGGGGACCCCCCCCCTCAGCCTGCAACTCCTTTCCTGACCTTTTCCTGGCCAGCTGAGCTAACTCAGCCCTCCGCAAGTTTGCAAGTGGTGTCCAGTATCTCTTGCAAGGCTCCTGCTGACACAAGCATTGCTGGATTCAAATAGCAAAAGTTCACGCCAAATGTCAGGCTGGCTAAATTTAAAGAGTCAAGGCGCTGTTGCATGGGTGTGTGGCTGTGTGTGTGTGTGTGTGTGTGTGTGTGAGGGGAGAGGACCTCCCACGCAGGGCCAGTGCCCCTCTTGCAGCGGGGGGGGGGGACCTTTTTGGGGTGGCAGGATGGGGAGAGAAAAGCAGGAAGCTTTGGGAAGTGGCTTTCTGCTTTGCATGCGAGGTGGCCGCGCTTTGCACGAAGTGGTTCTGCTTTGCACACGAGTGTGCAAAGGATTCTTTGCTGGTGGGAGGGAGGGGGATGAGACATGGATGGCTCTTCCCCCCCCCCCCCCCCGTCAGGCCCTCATCCCAAAGTGGGGCTGTGATTTCCCATCATCCTGCGCGATGCTATAGAGCTATTAATAGGCACCTCTGCAGCTTTGATCTCTCCCCCCACACATACACACCGCCTCCCCCCCCCACAGCCCCTTGGAGTCCTGCCTGCCCATAACTGGCCGGGGAGGGGGGAGAAATCAGATGCAGACAACAGCAGCCTTGCTGTTCTCCTCTGGATGATGCCAAGGACTACAGAGTCCATCACCTTAGCCGGACGCCTAGGGATGCTAGGAGCTGGGGGTTCAAGCCGCGGGGTGCAGAAGGGCTGTTTTAGGAAGCCAGCAAGGAGCGTCCTAGGACGTCCTAGAAGGGGATGATGGTCCTGGGAACGCGGGACCCCGGGCGGGCAAGCAGGCATGCAAGCAAGCTCGTCTTCTCACGCCCCTTTCCCGAGCCGGCTGGGCACCACAGGCGCTGTAGTCCGAGCCCCCGAGCGAGGGAGGGAGCGAGCGATCCACGCGGGGCGAAGCCGGCGCTCACAAGCGCCCCGCGAGGTAGGGCAGGAGGGTCGGCGGAGGAGGACGAGGAGGGGGGGGGAGGCCCACCTTGGGGTCCTTCTCGTAGTAGTGCTGCTGGGTGCGGATCCAGCGTCCGACCAGGTGGTCGCGGACGGTGTGGGCGAGGGCGTAGTAGTAGTCGCGCGGCGTGGAGACGTTGCGATCCTTGACCAGCGTGAAGTGGAGGTGCCGGTTGAAGCTCTTCTTCAGGTCGGTCACGTTCTCCACGCCGGCCAAGCCGCGCACGCTGATCTGCTTCCTCTTCTCGTAGTCCGACAGGGGCAGCGACATCGCGGCGGTCCGGAGGGCGGCGGGGCCGGGCTGGACGGGACGGGACGGACGGAGGAGCAACTGGCTTCGCCTGGGCGCCGGCAAATGCGCCTCAATTCCCCCCCCCTCCGGCCTTTTAAACCCCTGGGGGCGATGCATTATTCATGAAGGGGCGGGGCCGGGTCCCGAAAGCCCCGCCCTCCCGCTTGGCCTCTAAAGCAGGGGTCTTCAAACTTGGCCCTTTTATGACTTGTGGACTTCAACTCCCAGAATTCCTCAGCCAGCAAAGCTGGCTGAGGAATTCTGGGAGTTGAAGTCCACAAGTCATAAAAGGGCCAAGTTTGAAGACCCCCTGCTCTAAAGGGCCCAGCAAATTTAAAAAGCGGCGGGGCTTTATTCGGGGTGGCCCCCGTTGGGCTTGGGTGGGGGAGGAAATGACCGTTAGGAAGCCGTCCTTATATCCCTCCATGAGAGTCTTCAATCTAAATTCAGCCAATCTCAATGTTGTACTTTGACAATAAAGGTTCAGTCATTTCATTCATTCATTTGTTCGTTCTAGCGCTTCCCGGGAGAAACAGAACGGAATGACAAGAGATGGAAGGGACCTTGGAGGTCTTCTAGTCCAACCCCCTGCTCAAGCAGGAGACCCCAGCCCTGACTATCCTGGACAAATGGCTGTCCGGTCTCTTTCTTAAAAACTTCCGTGATGGAGACACCCACAAGTGGAGAAACATTGCTTGGCACACAACGTCAAAGGACTGGAAGGGGCCTGGGAGGTTTTCTAGTCCAGCCCCTGGCTCAAGCAGGAAACACTCTAACGTTTCAGACAGATGGTTGTCTGAATATGTATATGTATAATAAGCAGGCATATACATAGAATGAAGGCTACTGCTAAGCTTGTAAGCCGCCTTGAGTCTTCGGAGAAGGGCGGGATATAAATGGAAATAAAATTTTAAAAAAATAAATTAAAAATAGTCTCTTAAAAGCCTCCAGTGATGGAGCACCCACAACTTCGGAAAGGAAGCCGTTGCACTGGTTAATCGTCCTCACTGTCAGGAAGTTTCTCCTTATTTCCAGGTTGCTTCTCTCCTTGCTTAGTTTCCATCCGTTGCTTCTCGTCCTGCCTTCGGGGGGGCTTTGGAGAAGAGCTTGACCCCCCTCTTCTTTGTGGCGGCCCCTCAAATACTGGAACTCTGCTATGGTTGAGGGGCTGCCACCGAGGGCCACACAGCTTCTAGCCGAGTGCTGCACTGTACAGGCGCGGCTCCAAACGGGGGACGCAATCCGTGGCTTTTATCACCTTTTAGTCAAAGTGGGGCAATTTGCAGCTCTTCTGGATGCTGCCGAACTACAACTCCCATCACCTCCCAAGTCGGCATGATCCTGCCTTGGGTCATCCCACCTACTGTAAAAAGCCCTTTCAGGGTGCGGCATCTGCTGGCAACTGTACATCTTGTTATGGATGGGGAGTGGCATCATATGGCAGCAGCCAGGAGCTCCTTGGTGATGGAGAAGCGGCTTTTTGGCACTGGGTCATCCTGGAATGGGGCAGTTGCCAGGATTCCTCCAACCTAAACTCCTGGCAATAGAACCAGGACACACACACAGAGAGACACACCACACACACACACACACTGTGCCTGTCACTCACCGGCATTCCTATAAATATAGTGACTTTCAGAGAAAGGTCACAGGGCTCAGCTAGCTGCAGCCTGGACCATTTAGCCCAGTGTCGGTTAAAGCTGCCCCAAGGCAGGCTGGGAAATGTAGTCCTCTCATACCTAGCCTTTAGGTCGAGCCCCCCCCCCCAAAAAAAAACAGGCTTCCAACAATGGATGTTGAGCTGCCCCAAAACCTCTTGAAAGAGAGCCAGTTTGATCTAGTGGTTAAGGCACCAAGCTAGAAAGCAAGAGGCCACGAGTTCAGGTTCTGCTAGGAAAGCTGGCTGGCTAACTTTGAGCCAGTCCCTCTCTCGGTCCAACCCACCTCACAGGGTTGTTGTTGGGAAAATAAAAGGAAGAGGTGTTGGGTATTTTTGCAACGTTGAGCCATTTGTGAAAATACTAAAGGTGAGATTCAAATAAAATAAAATATAAAATTATAGTATGATAAATATAAGAGCCTTGGTGGAGCAGTGGGCTAAAGCCTCCTTAAGTAACACCAGCTGCCTGCCATTAGTGCAGGTTCGAGTCCCACCAGGCTCAAGGTTGACTCAGCCTTCCATCCTTCCCAGGTAGGTAAAATGAGGACCCAGATTGTTGGGGGCAATAAGCTGACTTTGTAAAAATGCCGCTTGGGGGGGCGCGAAAGCCCTAATAAGCAGGCATATACATAGAATGAAGGCTACTGCTAAGCACATTTGATTTGTGCTTCTTAGATTGTAAGCCGCCCTGAGTCTTCGGAGAAGGGCGGGATATAAATGGGATTAAAATAAATAAATAAATAATAAACATAAAATAATATCATAAAATAAAGTAATAAAGCAAAACCTCTGAGAGTTTCCCGGCTAGGAATGTGACTGCAAGGGGGTTTCGAGTGTTTGGGATATCACGTATCCGAAGCAGATATCCATGAACATGCAACAGAACCAAGACTGCAAGTGGAGGCAACGACCAAGCCAGCTTTGCAACTCCCTTTTCCCCCTTTCTACCCAAAGGGATGACAGTCCTCATTGCAGACCATCACCGTCTCTTCCAAAGATGTGCACCCCTAGGTTTTCCATTCTTGTGGGGTGTGTTGCACAAAGGTTTTCTGGAAAATGCATTTTTCATTTTGCAAATGCCCCCCCCCCCCTTATCTCTGAAGGTTAAGAGCAATTCTGGGCAGATTAAATCCCTGCTTTAAAACTTCCACACCCGCCGCTGAATGTCCCTTCAACGAAGTTGGCCGATGGCTTTGAAGGGATCGAGTGCAAACAATTGAGGCTCAATCCAGCTCCGATCCCAAGGCAACGGAGGAAAACTTCCAAGGGAACAGGACAAAGAGCCCAATGTCTTTACAGCTAAATTCTGTTCCTCTTTGCACCAATAACGGAAAACAATTTATAGAGCCGGGCAACTTTGGATAGCTAAGATCTTTTGTGATAAGTTTCCATTCCCCGGACATTTGCTTTACATTTGAATGTTGCTCTTCATACCCATGTAAATGTATCTGAGGTGGACGTATCCGTAAAGTCACCGGATTTTAACTTATCCCCCAAATATTTCACGCTGCGTAGTCCTTGACTTACAACCAAAGTTACAAACTTATAGCCACCACAGCATCCCTATAGTCATATAATAAATGTGTGGCTGCTTGACAACTGGCATGTATTTGTGATGGTTGAAACCATGTCCCCCCTCCCTCCCCAGGTAGTTTAGACTACTATTCCCAGAACCCCTAGCTGGCCTGGCTACCATTTTGAGTAGGAATCCTGGGACTTGGAAAGTACCAAGTCAAGAACACCCCTGGTTACAGCCTTTGATATGTGGCCATCTTGTCTTTTTTACAACCTGTAAAGTTCACCGGGTTTCAGTCCTCGACTTAAAAAGACTTTCTCCTAAAAGCTTCCGGTCCTCATGGTTCAAACAGGTGGTCAACTTAAACAACCTATTAGAAAGGCTGCTTTGATACTCAGTTCAAGTCGATTGCTTTGATGTCATAGCTGTTTCTCCTCTGAGCATTACCTTACTCTTATTCGCATGTGGACAAACTACCTGGGGACCGAAGGAGGATTCCCTGAATGGCTCTCGGATCCACCACGGGGAGGATCTGAGATTTCAGTCCAATCGGATCGATTGTGCAAAATTGGCCGCAGCCCTGCCTAGTGCAGGGTTTTTCTTAAGCTTGGCGACTTTTCAGACCTGTGGACTTCAACTTCCAGAATTTCCCAGCCAGCATGGAGCAGCGCATCCAGAGCCGTGAATTTCAACAGCCCAAGGTTCCCAAATGATAAATAAGACGGGGTGACCTATTGGAACCTGAGATGAAGGATCTGGTGGCTGAGAAGACTCAGGGTGGATTTCCTGGGGCAGCTCAAGACCCCCACCCAGCCCGGGAATGGCAGATGGGAACTTGAACCTTTTTTGAGACACCCAAAGCTATTAAAGAACAAGACAAGGAGCAAAGGCAGCCTTCTCCAGCCTGCTAGCTAAAGGTCAAATATGCAACTGGAGTTGAAATCCGATCGGCTGGAAAGCTATGCAGGATTCTCCAAAGATGGCAGAGCCACCCCTGCGGGGAAAAATCCAGCTAACCGCTTTCAAGTACGAGCACGGAATGGACGTCTCTACGGTTAGCTGGCTTGGAATGAACTTGGGCTTGGTTCTGCCTGCAAACGGACGATGAATTCACCGGTTACTTTCTCCTGGCAGCAACTGGTTTGGAGATGCTCCTTTTAAGTTCCTTTCAATAAAGATTTTTTTTTTTAAAGGGGCTCATCCGTTTCACTAAACGGCGTCAGGGTCAACCAGCCTATTGTGGCTTGTTCCCTAATTTAAATTCAGTGCGTTCCGGTGCAAAATATAACAAAAGCCAGCAAGTTCTGCTATGGTTATTCCCTTCTCTGTCTAGAGTTTCTCAACCCTAGCAACTATAAGTGTGTGTGTGTGTGTGTGTGTGTGTGTGTGTGTGTGTGTGTGAGAGAGAGAGAGAGAGAGAGAGAGAGAGAGAGAGAGAGAGAGAGAGAGAGAGAGAGAGAGAGAGAGAGAGAGAGAGAGAGAGAGAGAGAGAGAGAATGAATTCAAATTCAGGTTGGACATTTCATTACCAAACTAGCTAACATTATCAGCGGAAGGAGTCGTGTGTGTGTGTGTGTGTGTGAGAGAGAGAGAGAGAGAGAGAGAGAGAGAGAGACTTCAGTTCCCAGAATTGAATGCTGGCTTGGGAATTCTGGGAATCAAAGTCCTCACGTTTTAAAGCCAGAGAGGCTGAGACTCCGAAGGAGGGACTCCGAAAGTACGACTCCCTCCCCCATCATCCTTTGCTTGACGGAAGCAGACCTCAAAAAAAAAAAAAAAAAAAAACCTGAAGAGCTCTTGAAGACGGCACGGGAGGAAGGACCCCTATTTCCCCCACCCCACCCAAGCTCCTTATTTTAAGCCCGCCTCTTAGGGGGTTCAAACATCCCCGGGCTTGGCTTGTTACGGGAGAAACACACCAAAACCTTCCTTCCTTTTGCTGCCCGGTTGCAATTCTCGAGTCTCGCTTTACACTCGTTTTTTGGCAGGGGTGGAGAAGGGACAGCCAAATCCTCGGGATAGCAGGCGGTAAAGAGCCCATCGTCCCCCATCCATGGACCCTGAAACCCGGGCGCAGGACACTAGATTTCAGCCGCTTTGAAATAGAATTCCCCCCCCCAAAAAAATTGGGCTTTGAATGCCACTTCTGGGCAGAGCCAATGCTGCAAGAGGCGAGGAGGGGGGGGGGCAGAGACAACGGCAAACTCCCCGAGGCTCGGAACAGCCTGTTCTTTGCCGAGGGTGTCTTTGTATTCAGGTGGCGGATAAAGTCGCCCGCAAAGGGGCTTTCCTGAAAACGTTACCAGAACACGGAAGCGAATTTATTCCAGCACGGGGAGCCGTGCTCTGCTCTCTCTGAAACCGCCGCTGCAGGGGGCGACGGCGGTTTCCAGGGCACACAAAAGCCCGTAATGGCCAGGCTCGCTTAACTGCATCGAATGAGCGGAGGGGGATATATAAACTACGGTTGACGGCACGCCAGGCCAACCGCTGCCACCGTTTCCTGATCACTTGATGCTCTCGCTTTTTCTGACTTGGCTTTTATTTCCGACTCTCACCGCGCAGGAATAGATTTATCTGCTCCAGCTTCTGACAAGCTTCTCGTCAATGAGAAAGAATTCAAGGGGATTGTTTTGGTTTGTTGTTTTGTTTTTTTTTTTAAAAAAAGGCCCTAACACACGAGAAGATAAAATTTAATTTTTAAAAGGAAACCGGCTTAAACCCTTGTGGCAACTGCCAGGGGGGAAAAAAAAAGTTAAGAGAGACGTGTGTTACAGCCAGGACAATTCCTGTGAATTTTCACCAGAACCGTCCCCAGTGACGACACGTTGCTACCAAACTGCCCCCGAAATGGGGAGGCCCCATGTGGCTGGGCGCCGAGGACCACGGCCTCCATCCGCCGGCGTCAGGGACCGGCAGCCGAAGCCTAACCCTTCTAAATGAAAGGGAGAATGCAACGGGGCTATTTTAAAAGTGGCATTTAATTGGAACCTCCTCTTTTCTATAATCGGTTTTCATTCTTACACCAAAGGGGGTGGGGTGGGGGGAGGGAGGGGAAAAAAAAGGCAATTAAGAAAATGGTTACAGGAGACAGGAACGTCCACAGACGCACATCAACAGAAGCCATTCAATCGAGGGAGGGGCGGGTCACCCCAGCCACAAAACTCTGCTGTGTTAAAAAAAAAAAAAAAGAGAGAGAGGAAAGGAAACGTTTCCAGGCTGATGGGACTTCAGGAGAGGCATGAAAGGGGGGGAGGGGGAGGCCTTTAAAGTCCCCCCCCCCCCGGGAAGGCAGACGAGGCCTGGAGTGAGCGAGGCGTGGGGAGAAAGACCCCCCCCCCCCGGGCAGCCCAGCTCAGTTTTGGTGCCTGTGGGCCCCCCCCACAGAGATCCGTGGACCTCTTCAAATGATCGGCAGTGGTTGAAATGATTGCAGAGAACTTAAAAGAGGGGGCTAAATATATATATATATATATATATATATATATATATATATATATATATATATATATATATATATATATATATATATATATATATATATATATAATCTATTTGGCAAGAAGAAACGGAGGGGGACTTGTAACGCTGTCCTTCCCTCCTCCAGACCCAAAGCCACAACATCCAGGCCTTGCTGCCCCCCCCCCCCGCCCTTGCCTGCACCTGACCCATTCAGCCGGGAGATCCAAACTTTCCCGGTCTCCCCGGGTGGGGTGGGGGGGTGGGAGGGGGGTGGAAAGGAGAGCGCAGCAATGTCCAGTTCAGAAAAGCAGGCTCGGCTACTGAAAAGAGCCAAGGGGGAGATCCGAGTCACACATCTCTCCGAATACAGATCACAACAGCACAACTTTCCTGGTGGTTCAATGTTTCACGCCAGATCCCTGCTTTCCCCCACCCCCCTCCCCTGCAAAAAAAAGTCCAATTCCTGGCTCTGTATCGGTGAGAAGAAGGGAAAAGAAGAAAAATTTAAAAAAAAACAACAACCCAACAGTCATAGAAAAATGATTCTTCAGTTCTGGGGAGGGGGCGGTGGGGGAGCAGGGGGCATGCCGAAGGGCGGCAAAGCCGGTACCCCCACCCCCATCATGGTGACAAAATTAGAAGGGTCCATGGGAGGCGGAGGAGGGGGAGGCGCGTACATCATGCCCCCGGAGCCAGGCGGGGGGGGCGGGGGAGGAGGCGGGGCCCCGGGGGGCAGCGGAGGCTGGACCCCGGGAGGCAAAGGCACCATGGAGGGGCTGCCTTGCATCTGAGGGCCCCCCGTAGAAGCTGCTGCCCCCGCCCCCTGCTGCTGCTGCTGCTGCCATGGAGGGATGCCCCCGGTGCCAGCGCTCGTGGTGGTGGTGGTCGTCGTATCTGGAATCGGAAACAGCCCAAGGTCAGCGCAGATCCGGAGGGGGGGGGCGGAATTCGGCGTCCCGCTAGGGAGGGAAATGGCTGAGCCCTTCCCCGCAGTGGAAGGAAAAGGCTTCATCCACTGAACCAGCCTGGAAAGGTTGTTTTCCCCCCCCAACCCTCCCAAAGACTGTGGAGCTTTTAGCCAGATGTGACAGGGGGCCTAATCCCACCAACAAACACCCCCCCCCCGGGCACGTAGCCTAGGTGCCAGCCTCGCCCTGCCTGAGGGAGGGGGGCTACTTGGCTCTGGGAAGGGCACCCCGGAGATCCTACGGAGTCAAGATTTCTGTGGGCATGAGGATGTTAATTAAGGGGAGGGGGTCCTCCCTAGAAGGGCCCCCCCCGCCCTTCTTGCCACCCGCTCGCCCTGCCGAGGGAGCCCACCGAGGAGGAGCAAAATTAAAAGAAGTGCTCTTACTCACTTTGCTGCCATGGCAAGGGAGTACTGCTGCTGGGAGGTGGGGGTGGCGGCTGCTGCTGCTGCTGCCATGGGGGGAGCGGACCAGAGGGAGGCGGGGGAGGCTGACCACTGGGCGGAGGGGGCGGAGGGGGCATCATACCCATCGGAGGCAGCATCATACCTGCAGGGCCAGAGAGCCCATTGAGCAGAATCCGGGGGAACCAACCCGCCACACCCACCCCCCCGTGCTCACGCCACCTGCACCCCCCCTCCCCTTTGCAGGACCCTTCGCCCCGCCCCACGAAGCCCCAACTCACCTTTTCCTTGGAGGCGATAGGCCCCAGAGCCCACTGGCGCATTGCCCAGGTACTGATCTTAAGGGAAGGAAAGACCGCAGCCTTAGCCACAGCGGGAGGAAAGTGTGCGCCTCCCCCCACTTCCCAGACCCGGGCACCAACAAACATCGGGGGGGGGCTTTGAATTGAGGGACCCCCCCCCTCTCAAAGAAACCAAGGCGGTGGCCCGGCCCTGCTCAGAAAGCCAAGGAGGCCAGCCCACCCCCCTCCCTTGGGAATTTCAGGCTTGTACTCACCCATGTGGTGGGGGCCGGGGGGCCCGTGGGGATGGGGTCCCTGGTTGATGGGGGGGTTGTGAGGCTGCATCCAAGGCGGAGGGCCGCTGGGATTGTGCTGCATTGGGTGACCCCCGTGTCCTCCCATGCTCGACATGGGGTGAGGGAAGTTGTGGGGGCCGCTGGGGCCCGTGGGTCCCCCGCCGCTGCTGCTGCCGCCGCCGCTCCCGCTACCCCCGTGCATGTTGTGGAAGGGCCGGTTTTCGGAAGGGCTGGAATTCATCCAGGGCAGACGGCTCTAATGGGGGGGGGGGGAAAGAGGCAGGCAAAGGGCTCAGACCAACCCTCGGCGAGGCCGGGAGAGCCACGTAGTTCGGTCGCGGGAGACCGTCACCCAACTGGGCGTCCTGTCCAAACAGGGACTGCAGCCGTACAAAGATGAAACTGTCCCCATTGTGCGGAAAGGGACACACAGCCCCCTTCCCTTTCCCTGACCGGAAACGTGCGTAATTTTTCCAACTACTACGGAAGATGTCGGACGCTCACCAGAGGCGGCTGGCTGTTTCCTGGCCCCGAAGGTCTTGGGCCGCTGGGCAGGGGGGGGTTGGACGGTCCGGAAGAGGCGCCCACAGAAGCCGGGACCGGAGCTTCTCCCAGCTCAGCCATCAGAGACAAATATTCCTTGTCCATGCGGGCTTTATCTTGCGCCGACTGGGGATCCCCAGGCCTGTCCAGAGGAAAGGACGCTCTACGTCACACACACACACACACACAAACGCGGGAGGAAACTGTGGGGATGAGCGTGGGGGGAGAGAGGCTGCCTCGGATGCCACGGTAGAAGAGAGGCAGGAGCCCCCAGTGGCTTAAGAGCCAGAGGGAGAAACCTAGGAAGGACCTGGCGTGGTTGGCTTGCTACGAAAAGGGGAAGGGGAAGGCCCCGGAAGGCAGGGGGAGGGCAAAGGAATGCAAGACCGGAAGCCTGAGAATCCAGCACCCCAAGGTCATTGGCTGGGAGAGGCCATTCCCAAAACAAAGCGAGGGGGACCAGGGGAAAAGGCACAAGTTTTCCTTTGCTGTTTGGAATGGGCTTTTCTACTTCTGTACCACCTGGAAGTAAAAGGATGTCCCGGGAGTTTCCTTTGCTGGTTTAGCCAACGGGACGGTCGACGGGACGGTCCCTAATGGATCAGGCGGAGAAAAGTAGCAGCGGGCAGCTTGCACCTTCTGACTTGCGAGATTCTATTCATCTAGCCCAGGGGTAGGCAACCTTGGCTCTTTTTATGACTGGTGGACTTCAACTCCCAGAATTCCTCAGCCAGCATGGAGGAACTATGGCCCCTTCATGACTTGCGGACTTTAACTCCCAGAATTCCTCAGCCAGCATGTCTCAGCTTGGAAACCTCCCCCTTTCCCCTCAGCGTGGCTGGCTCGGGAATTCTGGGAGTTGAAGTCCATGGGTCATAAAGGAGTCAATAGTTCCCCCATGCTGGCTCAGGAATTGTGGGAGTTGAAGTCCACCAGTCATAAAAGGGCCAAGTTTGAAGACCCCTGGTTTAGTGTATAGGCCAGGGGTAGACAACCTTGGCTCTTTTATGACTCGGGGACTTCAACTCCCAGAATTCCTGAGCCAGCATGGCTCAGCTTGGAAACCTCTCCCTTTCCCCTAAGCGTGGCTGGCTCAGGAATTCTGGGAGTTGAAGTCCACGAGTCATAAAAGAGCAGAGGTTGCCTGCCCCTGATTCTAGCCTTACAATAAAGTGCTCATCTAGGCTTGTTTCCTGTCTGGCTGTCGGAAGGCTGACAGACCCCAACACCCTAGGAGGGGATAATCCGCGCGCCCAAATCCCAGAGGTCTCGAGTGGATTCCTCTGAGAGAGCAGCCCCCGGGGGTCGGTGGGCAGCCCCTTCTATCATTGCCAGAGGCCACGAGGAGGGAGAACGGGCGCTGCAATTCGGCACAAGCGGAAGCCAAGAGAACTTGGGCGAAAGTGCTTCGGAGGCTTACCGGGCAAATTTGCAGTCGGACGCTATGTGGCCAGCCCCTCCGCATTTGGTGCACACGGTGGTGTTTGTGATGCTGCGAGTCTCCGTGTTTTGCCACGGGCGTAGGATCCTTTGGGGAGAGGAGAGAAAAATCCAGAGGTCAGGGAGGAAGGAGAAAAGGCTTCCCACGGAGATCCCCCGCTCAGGCCATCCCGATCCCTACCGGTTGTCGTCTTCCCGTAAGGTCCCGTTGAGGCGGGCCAGCTCCCGCAGCTGCATCTTGCGCAGGTCGTTCTGGTCCTCGGGGGTCTCAATGCCCTGCTTCAGAATATTCCTGATCTGGAAGAGACCAGAGATTGGTTCTGCCTTCCCCCGAGCACCAACTGCCCCCTCCCCCAGCCCCGGGGACAGGCAGGGCTGGGAAACGTTTGCGGAAGAGGACCGAGCCGCCCTCAAGAGTCTTCCTTCAGAGGCACGCAGCCTAGCTGTGCGTTCCCAGCCGGGGAATTTGCTCGTCCCGGGAGTTATACCACCCAACCTCTTGCTGCTCCCCTCCCAATTTGAAAGGGGAATGGCTCAAGGACCCACCTAAGAGGAAACCAATTGGTGTTTTTTTTGCTTCCGTTCAGCAAAGCAGCCAAATAATCTTGAGGGGCGTTCCAGGCAAAGCCCCAAGGTTGGCCACCTTTCCTGCCGAACCAGGGACCCTCCTCAGAACAACTTCACAGGAGGGACCAACACTGGACCAGGCTTAGGAAGAAAACCGCGTTTCGCCGGGGAGGATCCTTGGCGCCCTCTCCTGTTACTGCTCGTTAACTGGTTTCGTGGCCAACCTTGGATTCTCTCTTTTGATGGGCTTTGCCTGGGAACATCGGCATCCCGGCATGGAGGGCATGCAGTCCAACTGTGTAACTATCCTGCAGGATGAGCAAGTACTAAACAAGCATTTAGGGGAAGCATTCCCTGGAAACGGTATGAACGTTGTCTGGAACAGCCTCCCCCAATCCAGTTAGTGTGCCTCGGGCTTTGGGACGGCAACTCCTGAGAAGTGTACAATCCCACACAACTGCAGGGAGATCTTCAGTTCCACAATGTCAAGCCGTTACTTCAAATTTCTAGCTACGTCATTTCAGAAAGAAAACACGGTAGCCCTCGACTCAGGGCTGTTCCTTCGGCAACGGTGCAAAATTACGACGGTGCCACTGCCTGGAGTTACAGCCACTGCAGCACCACCGACCTCAGACGCAAAAAATTGGGGGGGGGGGGGCTCGGCAAACGATCCTTTATCTCAGTTCTTCCATGTGTGCTTTCTCTGACTGGTACATGGCCCAGTTCATTCTTTAAATATAATGCACCACCAAAGCTGCAATTTTATCTTCTGCTTACAATGTTTTGTTCTGGTAGTTTGGACGTCAACAGGGCGGTATTTCTGCTTTGCTGCCCAGTGTAGGACTACGTATCTTTTCAGCCCAAGGCCAGGAGCCCACACAGCCTACCTGCTCCACAGCTTTCTTCACGTTCTCCATCGTGTTGGCGGTGACCAAAGCGTGCAGCGGCTCGTCTTCCCCGGGCAGCATCTGACCATCTTTCCGTCCGACCTTTCCTTCTTTCACGGATCCTTTCCCCCTGATCATGATCTTGGCATTGCACTCCTTCTCAATGTTTTTCAGCGTGTTGCCCCTGACGAGGAAGGGATTGAGAGGTTACAGCAGGCGGCCAACGCTGGACTATCACAGAGAAAGTGTTTCCACCAGTAGCCGCCTCAAATCTGGGAAACGAGGTCAAGACTGCCACAAGAATGATAAACCTGAAGGGTTTCGCTACATAAAGGAGTGGCAGTAAGACTTACATACCACTTCACGGCGCTTTACAGCCCTCTCTTAAGTAGTTTACAGAGTCAGTATATTTGCCCCCAATAATTGGGGTCCCTATTTGACTGATCTTGGCGATCCCCTTTGGTGACCCTCTGACAAGATTGGCCGAACAGCCGCGTGACTCACTTCACCACTGCAGGGATTCGCTTCAGCACTGTGGCCAGGAAGGTGGCAAAATGGGGCAAAACTCACTTAAGAAGTGTTTCACTTAGCGACAGAAACATTGGGCTCCGTCGCAAGTCGAGGACCACCTGTCCGGTTTTTATGCAAACTGCCCCATACGCCTGCCTTAAGCCAAGCCCTCTTAGCCCAGCTGATGACCGTATCACTGTTTATTAATACGGCTTAGCTTCCACCTGCATCGTCTAGCATCTCAGGGGTCCCCAACCTTTTGGGCACCAGGGACCACTTCCGTGGAGTGTTCTGTCCCAGCCTACGTACGTCCTTGTTATGCTTGCAAGGAGAAACCCCTCTTCCAATAAGCAGGCAGGAATCGCAGGAAAAAAACAACCCCTTTTATTATTCACAGACCTGAGTCAAATGTCCAAGGCAAAACAAACACAGTCCACAGAAACTCGATCCTCAACACGAACGGCTGCGGCAACCAGCATCTCCCACACCTTCCCTTTTATAATTCAGCCCAGGCCTGGCTTCCTAATGCCTTCTCCTTTGCCTTTGGAGCCACCCCATTGCATTCCTCTGTCCTACTCGCTTCTCTTGCTGTCGTGCATCCGGGATTTGTCCCAGCTGTGCTTCATCCCCGTCCAACTCAAGACTCCCAGCACAGCTGTGTCTCAGCCTGAGCGTGAGTAGAGGGGCCGGTGAGAATTGAACTGCAGTTGGCAGAATTAGCCTGTAATGCGGCATTCTAACCACTGCACCACCCATTGGAATGATGCAATGGGTTCTAGAGGAGCCTCTCTTTAGATTAAAGAACACACATGCTATATCAGGGAAATATAGTTTCCATATTTCATCTAGAATCGAAGAGCACGTTTGTCCCATTACACAGGTAAAGCATTGCCACCACCATTCTTGTGCATCTGCCTCTTCCGCCTTTGCCATCGCGCTCAACCCCACCCACCCCAAATCATCACTGAAGCATTTCCATACCTTGGTCCAATCAGAAGCCCAACAAAGTTAATCTCAGGATATTCATCCTGTGGAATCATCACCTTATCACTCACTCGAGTTGCTGGAGGTCTGGAAAGAAAGGAGAACAAGGATTTTTACGCACTGTTGCCTCCCCCATAAAACGAGACTGCGCTGGCTTCAAGAGTCTCTTGCGACAGACAAGCTGAGAGAACTTGACTTAATAAAACACTTGGGCACAATTAGCCAACTAGGTTGCCAGCTGCGACTTTTCAGGAAATGGCTGAGGTCTAGAAATAGTGAACTTTTTAAAGTTTTGACCATATCTTCCTCAAAAATAACAAGAGCAATAAAGGTGGTCCTCGGCTTACAAGTTCGTTTAGTGACCATTCAGTTACAACAGCACTGAAAAAAGAAACGTGTGACCAGTGTCCACAATTACGACTGCTGCAGCATCCCCACAGCCACGTGAATAAAATTTGGATGCTTGGCAACTGGCGTGTACTTATGCCCGTTGCAACGTCCCAGGGTCACATGATCCCCCCCCCTTTTTTTGCAAGCTTCTGACAGGCAAAGTCAGTGGGGAAGCCGGATGTGACAAGAAGTCGTAACATGGGACCAAACTCACTTTGTCTCACTTAGCAACACAGGTTTTGGGCTCAACTGTGGCCGCCACTCGAACTGTGGCTTAGGGGGCACCCAAACAGCCCTTTAGACTCTTATCTGATTTCCCCGCCCCCCGGCGGAATCAAGGAGTCCATCCTCCGACCGTACTTGTAATCAGCCGGCGGCTTGAAGTCTGGATTGAGAGCCACCATCTCCGTTATCAGATTGTGCCTCTCTTCTTCGAGCTTCTTGCGCGTGCGAAACTCGCGAGTGTTCAACCGCTTCCCCTCGCTATTGTAAATCGGTTCAGGGGAAGGAGACCTGCGGAGGAACAATACCCAGTGATTCCTCACGCGAGTTAAAGAGTCAAGGCGACTTATTAAGTACTGGCTCACCTCAACTCTAGTGCAACTCAAGACAAAAAAAAAAAAATTAAAGAGACCACCGGAAAGGAAAGTGTCAATTTTCAAATCCATTAACGTGACGTGGACAAGGCAGTTATGGCAAGCCACTGCCAGAAGGAAAAAATCTGGGGTGGGAGTGGGAGGTTGGGGGGTGGGGTTTACTGGGGAGAAGGAAGGAAAACAGGGTCAGACATAGCCATGACAATCGCTCTGCCATGAGCGTGCCTATTAAAAAAGGGGAGGGGGCAGGGAAGATGGAGAAAGTTGATTCACACAGAGAACAAACTTTCCAACTTCATTATTCCAACGAGCCATACATTATAAAGGACCCTGCCGCAGGAGATAAACCAACGAAGAATTATTCAGGTTAACTTTGGACTTTTTAAAAAAAAACCATCAAGGAAGTAACAAAGACAGGTTAGGCTTCTATCAAATTCTTGTTGGCAATATAGATTTAAGCCTATTCAACTGGCACCGTGTGAAAGGGTTAAAGTTTCTGTCCTGGCTTTATCTTCACTCTGCTGCTGCATCAAGACCAAATGAAGCTGTGTATTGGTATTTAAGAGTCAGAAAGTGGTGAAGGTACAAATGGAGCAAATGTACTCTTCGCGTGCCATATTCTGGGCCTTTAAAACCACTAGAGACAGACCTGCTTTCTCAATAGGGTTCAGGCACCCAGAGAGCAGAGGTTATTTTAACAAAGGAAAAAGTTGCAGTTAAAAATCAAATTAACTTAAGTTTTACCACAGTTGGGCTTATGGTTTGTATTTTTAAAACCACACCTCTAGAATTCTGGTTAAGATTATGGATCTTTTCCCCCCCCCTCCCCAAAACAATTGCAATAAAAATTTAGAAATCAGCTGCAAGAAGGGAAGAGATGTTGGTCATTGTTACGTTAAAAAAAAATACATCCTTCAAATAATGAGAATCTAAACCCTGTGATTTTAGTTAAGACAATCTCTCTTTCTAGGTGGTTAAATGATTGATTACAGCCAGCTGATCCCCATGTCTTCTCAGCCTGAAGTGAATCATCAACACAAGAATATGAAATAAGAATGTCAGATTTGGTAAGGAGTGATCATGTCTAAATTACACCTCCATTATTAGGACCCAAATTGGCCTAACCAAACCGAAATGCGAGCATTTTCCCCTCATCCGCAGTTGCTAGCCAGTTTTTTAAAAAACCCATTCACTAATTTGATAATTTTAAAAGACACATGCAGACATGAATAAATTGATTAAACCTTACGAGTTTCAAGCTTATTATATACCTAATATTTTCACATTTCCAATAATAACGGCTGCCCTTTTGCAAGTACATAAAAACAAATTCATTTTTAATAAATGAAAAATGGTATCAAATGTTTTAACCAGTATGGTCTCATCCAAAGAAACATTATTCGACAAGACTTATATATACGTAAAAGAGTAACAATAACCCCGTGTTTTGTATTAACTTTCTCATTTACCTGTTAAATTAAAACCAACCACCCCATTTCATTCTTATAAACATTAAGAGAACATCAATCTATCCCCACCGTGAAATTTACCTATTACGTTTAATCTAAATCCCATTTTGTGAATTAAAAAGCAAGCCAAAAAAGCATTCCTCAGCTGTTTGTAACAGGCAATATAGTATCTCAAGAGTTAGCATTTAAAACTCTCTTGCAAGGCGTCCAAAAACTTTAGCAGCCTCACTTTTATTTATACCTCCAAATTGCCATTTCGGATGGGCTAAATTTAAGGAAAGGCTTTCTTACATATTCCCATTTTTAACAGCAAGAACTAGCTTGCCACTTGTGTAATGTGGTAAAATACAACTCCCGGCTTACAAGTTCCAATAAATTAATTTTAATAAGCCATTTTTTAAAAAAATCAAACCATGTACGTGTTATTTATTTATTTGTTTATTTAGGGATGACCCTTGATCCCAACAAGACCACAGGTGTCCAATTCTGTGCACTTGTAGGTACATAGTGCTTGGGCTCCTGGTTGCAAGATACTGGCCACTGCTATGTAGTAGCTGTTACCAAAGAAACTGATTAGTGCGCACCCTTCAGCCACCACTGCAAAATACTGCCAAATCAGCGGTCAGAAAGTTCCCAGACTGCTCTGAGTCAGCAACTGGGCTGAGAATTCCTCAGCGTGATCCTGTGAGAAAGACCTCTGGACTCGGCCAGGACCAGCACTGCACATGTTAAAAATGAGTTGGCCACCATGCATTTCTCCCCCCTCAGGTCAGGTTAAGCGTTACAGCCTACGCAGGCTTTATAAACCCCACATCAAAGGTGAAACCCGATCTCTTTCTGATCTGGTTTCACATCTCCCCTATCAGTCAGATCTTGGCTACTACCATCTGTCAAAGTCAGATCACTGAAGGCATTTCATTAGGAAGAAATTTCATTGAATTGACATTATGACGCCACCAAAAATTTATTGAAAAAGGTAAAAAGCGTTACTGTCAGCTGGTTAAAACTGTTTTCCCAACCTGTCCTCAGGGTTAGGGGGGATGCCCAGGTCTCCTGTGCGCAGTTTACGAGTCAGGTCTTCTATCTGCAGTTGCACTGGAAGAAACCAGGTTAGGAAAGAAAAAAGGATGGAAAAAAAGACAATGTTACCAAAAAACATCTGAAATCTCAACATCAAAGCATGAAGAACTGGAGATTTTGCAAGGGATGACTGATAACATCACATAAGAATGAGGATACCTTACAATGTTATGTCAGCCAAATAAGTTTATCAGGAATCCAGAAACGGCCCTTTTTTTTTTCTAAGCAAGTCTTAAAAAAACAATTATTCATCAGAAAGCAAGACATTCATTCAAGATTTTAAAAAAAGGAAGTTTTTGATTGAGTCTGACATCTAAGCCACTGAAAAATAGCCATCTTAACTTGCTGTCACTTGCTGACAGATTTCCATAGGAATTAGAATATCATTAATTCTTACTTTTTTACATCAGATCAGCCTCAAGTGTCTTATGCGTATTACAGTTACAATTCATACCAGAATCATATTTTGGGGATTATGGATTACAGGTCTTGTTTCTCCTAACTGAGGGGCCCCCAACCTTTTGGGCACCAGGGACCAGTTCCATGGATAAAGGTTTTTCCGTGGACCAGCGGGGGTGTGGTTTTGAAGGCTGCCTGCATCCCACAGATAGGCCTCATTTCTTTGCACAGCCCGATTGCTGCCACGCCCCGGTGCCAGTCCACGGACCAGGGATTGGGGACTCCTGTCCTAACTCATAAATGCTAAACACTGAGCGCTTATGATTAATTAATCTTATGCCTGTATCAAACTAAACACTGAAATACACGGTTATGCCAAATCTTAACATGCTTTCATTTGCTGGTTATCCAATTCTGCACAGAGACACCGAATACCTAAAGGCAGGACTAATAAATGTCAGATATTTAGTTACTGGTTTTTTTTTAGATCGGTAATATAACATTTTGATCAGAGTGCAAGGCAACTAATATGACCTCAACTAATGAAGGGCATCAAGACAGAGCCACAGTCCTTAAATTCCTTGGTGTAAAGTGGCTTTTGGTCAGCCCCGCTGGCATTTACCCGTGGATTTAATTTGGAGGCCACAAGCTAAAGCACCACAAAGCAAAGGTACACCCATTGTCACACGTGCAGAAGAATATGGAAGAGGGAGATAACCGTGTCTTGAAAAATCCACTCACCAGGGATAATGACTCTTGCCATGGTCTACACATTACCTACTTCTCTAGCATGCAATTTGGGTTTTTGCCAAAAACTGGAGTTTACTTCTGGCTTTGGGCAAAAATGGCCCACAGTAAACCATCAGTTTGCTTTACGGCTGTGGCAGTCACTTTACAGCTGCTGCAAGAAAAATGGATCGTAAAAATGGATCGGGTCACATGGCGACCTGTTTTAGGACAGTCACGACTTATGACCGTCATGGGCAGGCTCCATTAGAGTTGTAAGTCGTCATTTTTTTTCCCTTGAGGGATCAAAACTGGGAAAACATCCCTGGCTCTCAGAAGGCCAAAGAGTTCTCCAATGTGTCACTGGGCTGGTGGGCACATTTGAAATGGGTTTTAGGTATTCATAAAATGGGTGCCATGGGGGATACAGCCAATCAGAAAGTACCCATTTACCAGGCAGGAAGGTAGCAAGGTAAGTCCCACTACTTTTCCACTCTCCCAGGTCTCCAACCCCTGGTATGCAGCCAGGGGCAAGTATGCGAAGATCCATTTGCATAAGCAGTGGACACTCATGTAAAGCCATTTCCCCCCTCCCCCCCCAATGGAGCTGGAAAGGTTGGGGACTGCCGTTTTAAATTCCCTTTGCTTCCTTCTGAGCAGATGAGCACACTTACACGACGAACCGGGCTATGTGGGACCCAAGGACATTGTTCCAATTAAAAATCATGCTTGAGGCAAGTGTTCTGCGGTATGTAAATCTTTCCTGCACGCACTTTTTAATTTAATTTAATTTTTTTTAAAGTTAAATCAGGCAGGACAGAAAGCCTAGTAGGCATCAAGGGATCCCATTTCCAAACCTAGGTTAGAGATCCAGGAATACAAGAGTAGAACACTTGTAACCTTTTAGGAATATATTAACAAAAGCAACCGTGGGTCTATCGACATTTTTCGTTCTTTTTCCTTTACTGGCTATTTTGCTTGCCTTTCATTATCTTTCACTTATTTTCAGAGCTAGCAGAGTACCTTTCAAAACAGAAAGATGCAACACCAAGAAAACTCATTAGTTTCTGATTTTCATAAAACAAAACCTATACAGAAAGCGTCGGGTTTTTTTTTACTAATCAGAAAATTAAGTGTCTATAAAATCACACAGCAAATAATTTGGAACTGACCTGTCATTCCAAATCAACTTTTATTTTCATGCTCAAATAGAAATACTGGCAATAAAAGGACATGGGTCTAGAATTACGTGTTAATTTTTAGGCATGTGCACATTTTATCAAGTTAAAAAAACACCTTTCATTTATTGTTAAATGTAAGAATAAGTGCGACTATATTAGAGAGAGAAGGGGTAAGATCAAGCATTTAATTTATTGGCAGGCGGAAAGGATATTTTAGGTAATTTGTCTCAAGGTGAAGCAGCTCAGAATGGGCTGAAGTGAAAACAGAATTCATTTCCAAGAATCGAAATAGAGCCTGCAATTCAGAGGCCAAACTTTCCTGTTTCAGAACCTGCAAAGTTGCTTTGGCTCCGTTTCAGATTCTGTTCCAAGATACAAGTAGTTCCGTTTCCTTTCATCCATTATAAGAACACAGAGAACTCCAAAAAGTTTGTATTTTGCACTATTTCCAAATGTTTTAATCTCAAACATTTTAAACTTTTTCCTTCAGAGGAGTCTCGGATTTTTCAAAACTAACTCTCCTCTTCAGAGGAATTTTGCACTATTAAATTGAGGTGATATTTCATATCTGCTATTAATAGTGCCAAATGATAAATTATCCAGTTGTACGCAGTTTCATGTATCAGGAGCCTCTTACAGATACGCCCCTGAATTCTTGTGGCTGTGCATGGACCTTTGCTTGGTAGGGCTAGGGAGAGCCACACCCCACCCACCCATTAATAATCTTTACTGAGTGAACTGTGGACTGCAAAGCCCATCTTGAACACTCCAGTAAACAAAGAAGGGTAGCACTCCATCTCCGCACAGACTGAGAATTCTGATCCAATTCTATCCATTCACACACTGAACTGAATTTTACAAAAAAAAAATTTTACATTTCTAAATCCAATGACTCAAACACCAGAGAATGCTTGACTGTTCGTTTGCATAAAGTAAGTCTACTGAATCAGTTTCATTTATTTTCTGCAGGAGAACTAGTTTACACTGTGCATCTTCATTAAGCCGAATAGAGTTGAGCCCATTGAAATAAACCAAAAGTCAGCTTCAGAAATGAAAAGGAAAAAAAGGCCCCTTTTTCAACTGCAGTGCAGAAATAGTAAAAAAAAAAAATTTCAAACCAGCAACAAATGACACATTTTTTAATTGTCTTGATGCAGAGACTCAGCGATCATGGATGACAGTCTGACAACAAATTTCCGAGCAGCCTTCAGTAGTGCTATGGATAGCTGATTATTTTATTTCAAAATTCTCAGTAAATTATGCAAAAGAAAGGAGTTTAAAATTGCTGTGCAACCCAAAAGGCAAGGAATAGAGTTTATAAACAGCTGTTAAGTTATGAAAAAAACCTGTTTTATATAAAGGCAAGGATTGCATATAGTAACCAACATTAGAAAACCCTGTTTGATTTCAGTCCTGGCATTGATCAACACTGACATGTATACATAATCACGTTTCCTAACACAAAATAGTTTTCGTTCCTTTGTACAACGACAGTTACCACTCCCAGTTCCACAATTAACAGATCCAACATCGTAATTTTCATTGAAACGAGCAGTATCCCTTTCCCAGCAACTAGGTCCATTTGACTTCAGAGCTCCAAGCTAACCTAATAGAGCCCGCTCTGAAGTATTTGAGGATGTCAAAAAACAAAAAAAAAAACACACAAAAAACAGAAGTTAGAAGACTTTCCTCTCATTGGTCTTCACCACTCTGGATACTCAATTTTAGATTTGAAAAACGATCACCACAACACAAGAGAAAATGAAAGGGGAGTCAAGGTTAGTTTGCTACGTTTCACTGCGAAAGAGGTACTTGCTTTCAAACAAAACAGCCTGAAAAGGGACTCTTGTTTTAAGTGTTCTCCGCTAGCAAGGAGTCTGTGAAGAGAACAAGAGACCCGGCCGTTCAGTTTGCCAATCAAGTGGAAGTCAGCAAGTTTTAATTCCCATCGTCTCGACCCGACTGTGCCACTTCTACCATGCCTGTGGAGGACACTGGTTCAATTAAACAGGACAGGGAGCTGGGATGGAGCACAAGTCACTCTAAGCGGAGACAGGATTGTTTATTTAAATAAGGAAGACCAAGGCTGCCAGAACGCGCTCAAAAACACACACTGAAAATGCCTCTGACAAACAAGAGTGAACTGGAAATTGCTCCTGGATCGGTACTGATGTGAAGAGCAAAAACTAGAACAAGCATTTACCTATATAAGCCCTTTCTTGCTCACGGGTCAGGCCAGGAGGGATGACTGTGGGCATGCCGGGGATGATGGTCTTCTGCTCCATGGTGTCTTGATTCCATCGGCTCCTCTTCCTCTTTTTATTAGGGTAATCTGCAAGCAAAATGTTATTTATAGGACCAGGTATGGTTGGAAATATGGCTAACTTTGGCTCTGCGTACATACACTTTTCATATTTTGCATTTCTTGCCCCAAATCGTTATAAGCAGGCTCTGACTGGGGATATGGGCAACAGATTGTGCCCGTCTTTTTATTTCTCCAAAGTTGGGTGTGTTTTTTTCTTTTAGACATATATGTCCAGCACAAATCTTTTTGTAGCATTTGATAAAAATTCAGATGTGTGTGACATGAATAAATCTTACTGTTGGAACAGGAAGGCAAGAACCAGATACAAAACTTAAAATTCCAGCCATTTCCAAGTTTGAGAAATATTGTTGTACTGTTTTTAATGATTTAACGGTGGTATATTACAGTAATTAAAAAACAGAATTCTTAGTTTTTTCTTTTGATACTATATCCTAATGAATGTTTTCCTCTTGGTAATTCCTCTCTAATGCAAAAGTTAATAGAATTATACTGGTGATGGCCCATGGGCTAATCAATGAAGATTATTATTACTTTATTTTAAAGACTTAATGAAATTCAAAACAATACTAAGGTGATAGATACTTCACTGAATTGTAAGCCGCCCTGAGTCTTCGGAGAAGGGCGGGATATAAATGGAATTAAAATAAATAAATAAATAAATAAATTAACAGTTAAGGAAAACCTATTATAATCATATTAGCGATATCATGTAAAATTAACTCAGTCATCAGTTATGACATCATAATAAACTCTTTGGATATAAGGAAGCACTAGATCACGGGTGTCAAACTTGTGACATCACGTGACGTGTTGCGACGTATCACTTTTTACCCATTGCCGGCAATGGGGTGGGCGTGGTTTTGGTGTGACACATCTGGCCTGTGGGCTGGCAGTTTGCCAACCCTGCACTAGAGGGTTCCATACAATTCCTTATATAACAAACACATGAAAATGTAAAGTTGGCACAAAACAGTTTATGATATTATATACCCAAACATTTTTTATCACAGGCCATGTTAACTTGGGAGACAAAATTAACCTTCCTGGACTTGCTCAATATAGTAAACAATCACAAATTGTATGGGCTATACCACAGAGGGGGGAAAAACTAGTCTTATAACTAAACAAACTTGACAGGCCCTATTGCAAATGGCTTGCCTAAGTGCCAGTATAAAAGTGTAAGTGTAATTCAACTTTGTGTATAGACCACACTGTACTCTCATCACATCTTTTAAAACTTTAAATACTATTTTAGTATTTTAATATTGTACACTATTCATGGTCCCTCCGCAAGGGAAATGAGCAGTTTCAAAATTTGACAGTTAAAGAAATGGTAATATTTTCAAATCCTAGAATGCAGTTCGCAATCCTGTTGTCACCCTTCTCACAAAACAAAACAAAATCCTACAGAGAGCCTATGAAGTGAGTATATTTTAGCGATGGCCACGTTTAAAGAAGAAATGGAAATTTACACGTAGCATATTGGTAACATACTGGTTATGGGAAAAACGAAAACGGAAGAGAAGCAAGTCTGGCTAGTGCAGTTTCTCAACCTTGGCAGCTTAAAGATGGCTAGGGAATGCTGGGAGTTGTAGTCTCAAAATTGGCATGCTGACTGGGGAATGCTGGGAGTTGTAGTCCACACATCTTAAACCACGCTGGCTGGGGAATGCTGGGAGTTGTGGTCCAAGCAGGCTGGAGAATGCTGGGAGTTGTAGTCCACGCATCTTAAACCATGCTGGCTGGGGAATGCTGGGAATTGTGGTCCAAGCATCTTAAACCCTGCAGGCCAGGGCATGCTGGGAGTTGTAGCCCACGCATCTTAAACCCTGCAGGCTGGGGAATGCTGGGAATTGTGCTACACGCATCTTAAACTGTAAGATGAACTCACGAGATAAGGTGCTTCCAAGTAAAAGAGGCAGGATGCAGAGATGCAATCATTATGAGGCTTTATTCATCGATAGATTATATAGAAAGAGCTATATGGCATGGAGGCATCCATGCTTGTATGATAGAGAGAGAATGCATGCAAGAGAGAAAGAAAAGACGAACAAAGAGCAGCCCCTGAGCAGAGGTATTTATGGGGGGGTCTCAGCCCCTCCCTAACCATAAAACACTCTCGCCAATGAGGCTGCAGGGGCCAGGGGACCCCTGACCCACCAGTGGAAGCAAAGAAGCCTCTTTGCCCCCATCTGATGACCTATTTGTGGAACTGCCATGGGCTGGCACAAAAACATCTAACATAAACCATGCTGGCTGGGGAATGCTGGGCGTTGTGCTCCGCATCTCAAACCCTGCAGGCTGGGGAATGCTGGGAGTTGTAGTCCACGCATCTTAAACCCTGCAGGCTGGGGAATGCTGGGCGTTGTGTTCCACGCATCTCAAACCATGCTGGCTGGGGAATGCTGGGAGTTGTAGTCCACGCATCTTAAACCATGCTGGCTGGGGAATGCTGGGAGTTGTAGTCCACGCATCTTAAACCCTGCAGGCTGGGGAATACTGGGAGTTGTAGTCCACGCACCTTAAAAGTTGCCAGGGTTGAGACACTGGCCTAGGAGGCAAATAGGAAGGGCCTCACCTTCACTTTTCAGTCTGCACAGAAGTCCCAAACCGCCCTCAGTGGCTCACAAGGATGAATAATAAATAAAAAGGAGAGCTTTGGGGCCTGCATGGGAGACCACTAGGCCACCCGACCGTCCTAGGCTAGCGAGCCTGAGAAAAGGGGAAATGCCCCGAAGGATGCGATCAGCGGACCCGGGACCCCCCCCGGGACCCCCTCTCCTCCCCCACTTGCCTGAGTTGCCGGCCCCGGCCTGGCCGCCCTCGTCCTGCTGGAGAAGGTGGAGGTGCTGCGGCGGCTGCTCGTGGCCCATGGGCGGCTGCTGCTGGGGGGGCGGGGGCGAGGGGAAGCGGTACTGGCCGTACTGGGCCGGCTGCGGCTGCTGGGCCTGCGGGGGCGGCGGCGGCGGCGGCTGAGGCTGCTGCGGGGGCGGCTGCGGCTGCTGGGGCGGCGGGGGAGGCGGCGGCGGGGGCGGCGGCGGCGGCAGCGCGGCGAAGGGAAATCCGGCGGCCATGAGGCTGGGGATGGCCGGCTGCGGCTGGGCCTGCGCGGGGCCCGGGGGCGGCGGCGGAGGCGGCGGGCCTTGCATCACTAATCCGGGAGGAGGGAGCGGATAGCCGGCCTTGCCCGGCGGTGGGGGCGGATGGAGTTTCCCCAGCGGCGTCGCGTTGGCCCCGGTCGCCATAGGCGGAGAGCCGAGACGGAGGGGCGCGATGGCGTCGGCGGCTTCGCGAACCTTCCACGCCACCGCTTTCCCTCACAAAGGCGGCCGGCGCCGATTGGTCGCCGGGCTAATCCCTCACGCGCCTGCTCGGCGTCCTGTTGGGTGGAAGTTACGTCGCGTCCTCGGCCTCGTACGCCGATTGGAAGAGATTCGAGCGCCGGGAAGAGATTGGCGCGGAGGAGAGATGGAGGCGGGGTGAAAACCCATTGGATGGAATCTTTGTCACCTAGAAGGAAAGCGCGGCTTCGCCGTTGCACATTGGCTCCGGATCTCGGAGGGCGGGATGAGGGAAAGGCAAGGGGGTGGGCGGCCTCCAGGACCTGAACACGGGAATCTGATTTGTCAAACGCCTGAGCCTGCGCCCTCGAGGACCTTTGCTTTCTCCTGGAGGACGCTTGCTGCACACGGCCTGCGAGAGATATGACGTAAGTTAGGTTTACTCCTATTGGCCGGAGGATTAGAAAGGAGAGCGGGGTGTGGCAAGTGCAAGAAAACCTTTGATTGGCTCAGATTCTAAAAGCTCAAGTTTGATTGGTGAGGTGGCGAGTTTCCCAAGTTAAATGAGGTTGATGGGAGACCAGTCTGAGTAACAAAGGATTCTGGGAGATGATGTCAAATACCCTGAGCTGCTGTTATCTTATTTAAAAAGTGAACTAACCCACTGGCCCAATCTCTTATTTGAATACCACTTTATTCTACCAGTGAAGCAATTAAATTGGTAAAAGAACAAAGTTTCTCAAGCTTTTCAACTTGAGTTCTGCATATAACATAAAACGTACATTCTCTTTCAAGTAGAATTTTGCTCCAAATAAATCCCTATACGTCTCTGTATATTTTTTCCTGTCAAGTAGATTGTATTTGCCTTTTTCCACGATTTTTTGCTTAATTTCCCTTTTTAACCAGTTAGTCCTGCTGAGAAAGACTGGTCTAAAACATTTTTTAAAAAATCAGAATTAGGAATGTTGACTGGAATACAGAATAATTCCCCAATCCAGCACTGATGATGATGATGATGGAAGGGACCTTGGAGGTCATCTAGTCCAACCCCCTGCTCAGGCAGGAAACCCTATACCATTTCGGATAAATGGCTGTCCAGTCTCTTCTTAAAGACTTCCGGTGTTGGAGCACTCACAGCTTCTGGAGGCAGGTTGTTCCACTGGTTAATTGTTCTCACTGTCAGAAAATTTCTCCTTAGTTCCAGGTTGCTTCTCTCCTTGATTAGTTTCCATCCGTTGCTTCCTGTCCTGCTTTCAGGTGCTTTGGAGAATAGCTTGACTCCCTCTTCTTTGTGGCAACCCCTGAGATACTGTTATCATGTCACCCCTAATCCTTCTTTTCATTAAACTCAACATATTCAATTCCAGCAACGTTTTAGCCTCCAGCCCCCTAATCAGCTTTGTTGCTCTTCTTCTCTGCACTCTTTCTAGAGTCTCCACATCTTTTTTACATGGGCTGACCAAAACTGTACCATATAAAAGATAAATGGAGGGGTAACTGCACCTATTTGGAAGAGGGATTGGCTTATACTTTATATAGGTGAAATATAAAAATTGTATCTAAATCATATATTAGAAAATTTTAGGCTACATCAATTGGATAAAGTTGCTGATGTTCTATGCAAAAGTGATTTGGATTCTGCTGTGCTTTAGCCCCACTGTGCAAAGACTTCAATGCCCATCTTGTAAAAATGAGGGCTTTCAAGAGCAAAGTCAATGAGGAAGCCAGATCCACTTAGCCACTGTACTGCTAACTTAAGAACTGCAGTTATCCACTTAGCAGCTGTGGCAAGAAAGGTCATAAAATGAGGCAAAATGCACAATAACTGTGCTTGCTTAGCAACAGCAAGTTTGGGCTCAATTGTCGTCATAATTTGACAAAATTATATCCAAAACAGAACACAAGAAAATCCCTTGCATTTCAACAATTACCCCAAATCTCCATCTGCAAGAATCCTCTACTTTTATTTTTAATTTTTTAACAAAAATCAAAGCCATCCACCGGGGAGTAAAATATCACAATTTAATATCCTTCTCTATGTTAAATAGCTATATTTTCTTCTCTCTCTTTCTTTTTTTTCAAGTTTGGTTTTCTCAGGACAACAACATTCCAGCTTTAGCAGTTAAAAAAACACAGGGAGAAAGGGGGATGGGGGGTGGGGGAAGAGCAGCATTCTCTGGGAAGGAAAAGCCATAGTAGCATCGGAGTTCAAGAGGATTGTGGTTACTGTCTAACCAGCCAAGATTGAGATTCTGACATTTAAAGAGTTTGTTCTGGGCTTTGGAGTTTGCAAAGAATAACTGCCACTTCTTAGCGACCTCGCTTTTGATACATGTTTCTCAACCTTGGCAGCTGTAAGATGTGTGGACCTTTTGTCACAGAAATGTCAACCTTTTGAAGTAGCCCTTTTGATCCCAACTGCCGGCAATGCAAAAAGAATTGCGATAGTCATGTGACGTGGCAAGTTTGACACCCGTGTCTTGGAAGAAACGGTTTCGGAAAGCAGTGGGCAAATGATTTATGTAGTACTTGGCACCAGTGGAAAAGGTTTTCCAGGAAAAAAAATATTTTCTCCATGTGCCACATTTTCCCCCACAAGCGGTCCTTCCCACCACTGCTATTTTTAAAGAGGTGGGATGTACACATTCAGTGTGGGCTATATCTAATATTTTGGGGTTGTTGTTTTTTTTTCTCTTTACAAACCAAGCATCACTTAACAGATGCATGCATTTAGTGCTTTGGTCCCAGATCGGAACAACTGCATTGTTGATGGTTGCGTTCAATTCTCTAGAGCAGGGGTCTTCAAACTTGGCCATTTTATGACTTGTGGACTTCAACTCCCAGAATTCCTCAGCCAGGCTCGTGTACCTGGCTGAGGAATTCTGGGAGTTGAAGTCCACAAGACATAAAAGGGCTATGTTTGAAGACCCTTGCTCTAGAGCTTTGGGAACCGCAGTCTGGTAGAAGGGTTGATCATAACTCTGTTTGAAGTTTCTTAACCCAGGAATGGGAAACCTCTCAACTAAATAATTCTAAACTACAAAGCCCAGCAACCTAGCCAAACGGGAACAACAGGATAGAATGCTGGGAATTTGAGTTTTCCCAATACAGGTAACAACGGGTCATTTAACAACATTTGAAGTTACAACAGCCACAGAACGACTCGTAGAACCGTTTGAACTTAAAACAGCCACGTAACTGAAGTTATAGTGGCCAGGGAAAAAGGTCAATTTTACATAAAACATCCCCAGCCAATTGCAAAGGGTCAAGGTGTTCTTACCTAGTCAGCTTTATCACAGCGTTTCATGGTTATGTGACTGTGATTTGCAAGCGTGTTTTTTTTTGCTAGTTTCTGGCATTTTTTGCTAATTTCGGTCAAAAAATATCTCTTCAAACAACTGGGTTTGCTTAATAATTGCAGCGAAACAGGCCAGAAAATTACAGGTGGGTGTCTTGACTTATAATCGCAATGCCTTGTGACTATAATTTTGGTCTCAATCATAGCTGTAAGTCAAGGACTGCTGTACCCAGAAGGCCACATTTTCAACTACGTGTTAATTTTGTACTTAGACACACACACCCCCCACACAATAATCAGCTTCCTCCCCTGAGATTCTGCAGATGGGTGGGACTAAAAGACACCTGTCTACCAAGAATACGAGGGAAAGTAACCCAGCACATCAAAATGGTCCAGGTTCCTCCGCCAGAATTCTGAATACAGTGGCTGGGGAATTCTGGGGCTTGAAATCCGAATGCCTTGAATAGTGACCTTCACCTCCCAGAATTCTCAGCAACAAGTCAGGATGGCTAGGGAATTCTGGGAATCGAAGTCCACCTCTCTGGAAAAGGTGTCCCCGCCCTACATCCGGGTTCTGAAAATTGAACTGTTCCACAGCAGCCATCCGTGACTCGAGGTTTGTGGATCAATTCTTTTTTTAGCAATCAATGGCCATAGCTACGGCCTGTCACCCCCTGGGAATTCTGGGAGCTGGCATCCGTAGAAACGTAGATCTGCTTTCCAGATTTGAACTGCTCACCTAGCATCTCCTTTAGCCGTTCGAAAGGGGGTGTATGTGGAAAATCCCAGAAAACCACGACTGTTCTTCGCTTCCCGCACGCAAAAAACATACACGCAGAACCAAACTACATCACAGTCGTTCCAGTAACAGTCACCCTGTTTTGCCTGGCCCTAGTTTCTCCAGTCGACTGGCTCTCAAATAAACATTTTTCTCTCTCCTCCCTTGATTCCACAATAACAGGCCAGAGCTGCAAAGTGCCCTGAAAAAAAAGCTGAAGTTTAGGAAGGAAGATACCCGTGGCAAACGATTGTCTTCACTCGGTCAGCCATGCCAAGACGCGGCGCCCACCCGCCGTCGCAGTGGGCGACTTCTAAGCATTTTAAAAGAAGAAGAGGAGGAGGAGGAGGAGGAGGAGGAGGAGCTAGGGGGAGGGGAAAAACAATGAATAAGCATTCAAGCAGGCACAAGGTGTCAGCCGGGACCGGGCGCAAGTTCTCCCGACTGCCAGGCGGTTGAAATTATTGCAGAATCATCTCAGGACACGCTGAGCATGTGGGGAGCCGTTCTTCTCCACCGGGCCCCAACCAAACCTCAGGAAGACTCGAACTCGGCGCCAAGACAATCTCTGGAGCCCAAGCAGCAGTTCGGTCCAGGAACAGAGGACCCCAAGCTCCTCTTGTCAACGCCCTCCCAGAGCATCTCCTATGCCAGGGTAGTGGCCGCCATTGGCAACCAACTCCAGGAAGGATCTGCTCCAAGCCACAGGGCCTCTTGAGCGGCAGCCGGGCGGAGGTTAATAGCTGCTTTCGTGACCGGTCAGGATGTACAGGTTGCTGTGCGCCATGGGGTTGTTGGTTGGGGTGCTCTCCAGGATGATGTCCCTGCAGAGAAGGGAAGACGATAAGCAAAGGAAAGCAGTGTTTTTTAACCTTGTGCAGTTTTAAGAAGGGTGGACTTCAACTCCCAGAATCCCCCAGCCAGCATGCTTTAAGGTGTCTGAATCCCACAATTCCCTGAGCGGAATGCTTGAATATAGGTGGACTTTTAACTCCCAGAATCTCCTGTGGCCAGCCTGCTTTAAAATGTGTGGCCTTCAAATCTTCTCAACCTTGTCAGCTTTAAAATGGCTGGGCGTCAACTCCCAGAATTCCCTAGCCAGCATGTTGTAAGCTGTCTGAACTACAACTCCCGGAATTGCCCAGCTAGCATGCTTGAAGATGGGTGGACTTCAATTCCCGGAATTCCCCAGCCAGCATTCTTGAAGATGGGTGGACTTCAATTCCCAGAATTCCCCAGCCAGCATGCTTGAAGATGGGTGGACTTCAATTCCCAGAATTCCCCAGCCAGCATGCTTGAATGCAGGTGGATTTAACCCCTGAATTCCCTGGCTAGCATGCTTTAAAAATATGTGAACTTCAAATCCTAGAATTCCCTACTCGGCACGCTTTAAGGTTCATAAATTTCAACTCCCAGAATTCTCCAGCCAGCATGCTTTACGATGGATGGACTACAACGCCCAGCATCCCCCAGCCAACAATTCTGGGAGTTGGAAGCCCACACACTTTAAAGCAGGTCGGTTCGGAAATTCTAAGAGTTGAAGTCCAGATACTTTGAAAGCACGTGGCTGGGGAATTCTGAGTGTTGAAGGCCACGTATCTTAAAGTTGCCGAGTTAGAGAAACACAGGTCCAGGAGTCATCCATCGCTCATCTACTCTTGTCGTCCTGAGGTTTCAGAAGGCCATCAGGGAATTAGGAAAAAAGGCCGACACTTAATTCACGACTCCGAACGGGGTCAACAAGCAGAGTTCCCGGCCATCAGAGACTTAAGCACTTCAGATGTATTGTTCCCACCCCCATACCAGAAGTGTTCTGAATTCTCCAGTGCCTGTCTCAAGTGGGAATCAAGGATTTTGATCTTTGCATGCTTCCGGAATAGCCAGAGGTACAACAGAGTGTACCTGCAATGGCTGCCGTATTCCTAACTCGAATAAGGAATGGTTTTCCTTCCTTGAAATGTGCAACTGGGGATCTGTCGTGGAAATGGGGGCTCGGGGTGTGGAGCAAAGATTTGCAAATTGCTGACTTTTTTATTGGCCACTCACCTGTGAGCACCCAAGACCCGGAACATCCTGGATTCGTCTGTGACCTCCTGCGTCACCTGTTGGGGTGCAAGCCAATTTATTTATTAAATTAATACGCTGCCCATTTCATCTTCCAACGACACTGGAATGCTCCTAGCATCGCAAAAGCAAAGTACGGTACAGATATTATTAATTTAAAAATATTATTATTCACATTAAACATTAAGATGAAGAGAATCCCGGAATACCAGAGTTGGAAGGGACCTTGGAGGTCTTCTAGTCCAACCCTCAAGTAGGAGACCCTATTATTATTCTGGACACATGTTAAAAACCAACATACAAAGGAGGAAGAGGAGGGGGAGGGGGGCTTTTGGCCAGGCTGGCCCCAAATTCAGGTAGCCCTCGACTTGCCGCCATAATCAAGGGCAACCTTTATATTGCTAAGTGAGAAATTTGTTAAGTGAGTTTTGCCCCACTTAACGTACGAAGGGATGGAGTTGGGATCTTCAGGGAACTCTTAAATTATATAATCCTTCTTGATCCTTCAATGCCCTGGGGCAGGGGTAAGCCACCTTGGCTCTTTTATGACCCGTGGACTTCAACTCCCAGAATTCCTGAGCCAACCTGGCTCAGCTTGGAAACCTCTCTTTCCCCTCAGCATGGCTGGCTCAGGAATTCTGGGAGTTGAAGTCCACGGGTCATAAAAGAGCCAAGATTGCCTACCCCTGCCCTAGGGTCTTAATTTGATTTGTGGGTCAGTCTGTTGTGGGAATTCACACACCCTGTTTTCATATGTTGTAACAATCCGGCTATTAGCTTGAAGCTACAACGTGCTTAGGTTGTTTCAAATAGACATGGCATTTTTTTAAAAAAAATTGTACTATTATTTTATGGCAAAAGATACCCTTTGTGTGTGGCTTGTTATACTCACCTCACTGGATTCCAGGCTTCGGCCTTGCATGCCATGTTTCCAGAAAGCCAAGACACTGTCTTGAAGGCACACTGCGGGGAAGCAGAGAGAGGTTATTAGAAGGCCTCTTGTTTGTGCCGGGATGCTAAGCAGTCTTTCGGATGGGAGACCACCAGGTATAGACTGAGCTGGAAAGTTTAAATGATCTCCATGGAGAACTGCTTCTATACTACAGAATTGCCAAGAAAAATTAATAGACACATCCCTAAAGCAGTGTTTCTCAACCGGAAGCAACTTAAAGATGGGTGGACTTCAGCTCCCAGAATTCCCCAGCCAGCAATTCTGGAAGTCCACCCATCTTCAACTTGCTAAGATTGAGAAACACCGCTCTGAAGCTTTACCGGGGATTCTTCTCACTTGAGAATTTGTTTCTATTCTTTTCAGCTGTTGGCAGAGAAAGTTGAAAATCTCAAGCAGGATAGTATTTGGTGAGTGCTAGGAAAGGATGCCACTAGGAAATCACATAGATGAACCCCCCCTCAATTGGAAAATCAAAACCTATCCTCCTCCCCCTGCCCTCTCTCTTCTAGCACTGATGATGTTCCCTAGTTGGGTCATGAAACGTCTGCAAGAAAATAGCCAAGCTCAGAGAGCACCAAGGACCCCACAGTCCTAGTCGTCGTCGTCCTCCACCTCCTCCTCTAATTCTCCTCCCTTCTAGCACTGATGATGTTACCTAGTTGGGTCATGAAACGTCTGCAAGAAAACAGCTAAACTCAGAGAGCACCAAGGACCCCACAGTCCTCCTCCTCCTCCTCCTCTTCCTCCTCCTCCTCTCCACAAACCCCATTCCCTTCCAGCACCGATGATGTTCCCTAGTTGGGTCACGAAATGTCCGCAAGAAAACAACCAACTCAGAGACCACTCAAGGACCCTGAGCTACAAATATCTTTACGTACCGACGGTTTCAATGGGGAAATTAAAAACAAGCTCTGGTGCAAACACGCCCTGTGGCGTCCCCCGAAGATTCACGACCCGGACGCAGCCTGGAGGAGAAGAGAAGGCCTTTGAAAGACGAAGATGCATCGCAAGAATTGGAAGAGAAAAAAAATGGGAGGCCAAAAAAGGAAAATTCGAAGAAAACCATTCATATGACAAACGATTGAGGGATCTAGGTATGTCTAGTCCAGGGTTCTTGAAACCTGGCCCTTTGATGACTTGTGGACTTCAACTCCCAGAATTCCTCAGCCAGGCACGCTGGCTGAGGAATTCTGGGAGTTGAAGTCCACAAGCAGGGATCTTTAAACTTGGCCCTTTTCTCACTTGTGAACTTCAGCTCCCAGAATTCCTCAGCCAGGCACGCTGGCTGAGGAGTTCTGGGATTTGAAGTCCACAACAAGGGGTCTTCAAACTTGGCCCTTTGATGACTTGTGGACTTCAGCTCCCAGAATTCCTCAGCCAGGCACGCTGGCTGAGGAGTTCTGGGATTTGAAGTCCACAAGCAGGGGTCTTCAAACTTGGCCCTTTGATGACTTGTGGACTTCAGCTCCCAGAATTCCTCAGCCAGGCATGCTGGCTGAGGAATTCTGGGAGCTGAAGTCCACAAGTCATCATAGGGCCAAGTTTGAAGACCCCTGGTCTAGTCTATTAAAGAGAAGAATCAGGGAGAACATGATAATTTCATCCAAGATTTGAGGGGCTGTCCCAGAGAAGAGGGGGTTGACCTATTGTCCAAAGCAGGGGTCCCCAATCCCAGGTCCCTGGACCAGTACTGGTCCGTGGCATGCCAGCAAGCAGTCCACAGAAACAAGCAAAGCCCCATCCTCAAGATGCAGGCAGCACACAAAACCAGCTTCCCTCCGGTCCACAGAAAAACCTCTCTCCACAGAACCGGTCCATGGAACCCAAAAGGTTGGGGACCTCTGCTGCAAAGTACCACAGAGCAGGACCAAAATGGATGGAAGATAATTAAAGAGTGGTCCAACCTAGAATTAAGGAGGAATTTCCTGCCGGTCAGAATAATTAATCTGTGGAACAGCTCGCCACCAGAAGTTGTGGGTGCTCCATCCCTGGAGGTTTTAAAAAAAAATAGACTGGACAACCTCCTGCCTTGAGCAGGGGGCTGGAGTAGAAGGCCTCGGAGGTGTCCTCCAGCCGTAGGATTCTACGTTCTAGAAGAACTTACGTTCAAAACAAACCAGGACAGTGTCTCGGTCCATCTGAGTGACGTGGCTGGCCAGGACGAGGGGACGCCCTACGAGAGGAGAGAAGCAAATGCTGCGCAAAGAAGCTTGGTAAGCAGAAAGCTGGTGGTTTAAGTTGCTTTCCGGATGAACCGAAAGGGGAATTCTGGGAGCTGAAGTCCACACATTGGGGGAGTGGGGATCTTCCAGCCTCACAATTCTGAACGTTGTGAATTAAGGCTATGTAATCTGGAAAGGGCCCAGCTTAGGACAGGCTGTATAAGGTGTCCTTGAATTACAACCCCAATCGGGACCGGAAGGTCCGTCACTAAGCCACGAATCACGTCCAACGTTATGACGTGGGGTTTTTTTGTTTTTTGCTGGGCTTGTTGAGCGAATCGTGCAGTCGTTAAGCGAATCGGGCTTTCCCTCGTTGACTTTGCTTGTCGGAAGGCCCTTAAGGTGGTCAATGTCTACGGAGATGCTTTTGTACGTTGGGGAAACAAAAGACCCACTCCATAAATGCAGGACACAACTTAGGAGAAGGAAACCCTCAGGAGAAGATTCAGCAGTCCGTCTTTAAGAGATCCCACAATCTGGTTCTCCCACCCACCTTCTTTCCCTCCTCCCTCTTTCCTTCCCTTCCCTTCCCTTCCCTTCCCTCCCCCCCCCCCAAATATCCTCTCTTACTGGAAGGGCTGGAGCTGGTGTGGCCAGTGCTGAGCGAGAGGAGGCTAAAATGCAGTTCGGCCCCCGGCTGGTCGCTGCCGGTGACGCCAAAGCACACTTGCGGATACTCCTCTGTCTCCACCACCAGCAGCTCGAAGAGGGAAAGGGGATCGGGCAGCAGCACGGGGACATGCTGGCAAAAGAATAACAAAGAAAGGAGAAAATAGGGTGAGCAGCCAAAGAGGACCTGGGGGGGGGGCTCTAGAAGAACAACAACAAAAAAAAATAGAGGTTCCCGGCAGTTGGCGTCCCCCCTCGTACCTTCAGTAGCATAAATTTCTGCAAAGGTTCGTACCACTGGAGGAGGGCCAGGCTGGAGGGCAGCGCCGCACACAGAAAGGTGTTTCCTGAGTAAGGATTTCGGACTGAAACAAACAAACAAGCAAGCAAACAAACAAACAATTAGTGCAGGTTTGAGTCCCACCAGGCTCAAGGTTGACTCAGCCTTCCATCCTTCCCAGGTAGGTCAAATGAGGACCCAGATTGTTGGGGGCAATTAAGCTGACTTTGTAATAATGCCGCTTGGGGTGTGTGTGAAAGCCCTAATAAGCAGGCATATACATAGAATGAAGGCTACTGCTAAGCTTGTAAGCCACCCTGAGTCTTCGGAGAAGGGCGGGATATAAATGGAATTAAAATTAAAAAATAAATAAATAATGGGATTAGCCACCGACTGCCGGTCTCTCCTGTTATTGCTACAGCCAGCAGGAGCTTCCCAAAAACAAATCCTAGTTGGCATCTGCCCGGTTCCAGAAGCCTTTTTCACGGGGAATCTGATGCAGAGTGGCTAGTAGTCCCAAACTGAACACTCGTTATTCCTTTGCGGGCATCCTTTTTCCCTCCCTCCCTCCCCTCCTTCCTTTCCTCCCTCCCTCCCTGTCTTTCTTTTTCCCTCCAATCTCTCCTTCCTTCCTCCCTCCCTCCCTCGCAAGGGCCATGTCGGCTGGGGAATTCTGGGAGTTGCAGAGCCCACCTCTGAAAGTCGGGGAAAGGGCACAATAAGAATTCAGAGGCAAATTCAAGAGAGATGACAAATCAGCTGAGAAGGGAGAGAAGACGCCACTCACCGATTTGACACTTAAGGCAGCCTTTGGTGTCTGCTATCTTGGCCGACAGGGCAAACTTCCTGCAACAAAAGGAACAAGGTTTAAAACAAGAGTGGGGTGTGTGTGTGTGTTTACATGTGTGTATATATTTATATATATATTTATATTAAATATAAATATATTTATATATTTATATATATTTATTCTATTCTATCCTATCCCATTATTCCATTCCATTCCATTCCATTCTATTCTAATTCTATTCTATTCTAATTCTTATTATTCTGTATTTCTATTTTATTCTGTTCTGTATTTCTATTCTGTTCTGTTCTGTATTTCTATTCTGTTCTGTTCTGTATTTCTATTCTATTCTATTCTATTCTATTCTATTCTATTCTATTCTATTCTATTATTCTATTCTGTATTTCTATTCTAATTCTAATTTTTATTCTATTCTGTTCTGTATTTCTATTCTAATTAATTCTAATTCTATTCTTCTGTCCTGTCCTGTCCTGTATTTCTATTCTATTCCTATTCCACTCTCTAATTTACGCTCGCCAGCACCGCTTCCCCCCAACCTCTCCCAAGGCCATTCCCACATTCCATTACACCTCCTTAGGGACCTCTGGCCCCTCCTCCCCCTCACCTCTGCCCACCTGGGGATGATCCTCTCTGTCAGTCGGTTGGTGGCAATGGAAAGAGGAACCGGCCGCTTTTGAAGCTGACGACGTTGCTCGAAGAGACCCAGGAGGTTGTGTGAAGAGACCTGAGGGGACTTTCCTGAAACGAGAAGAAGGAATCCGTCTCGGTGGGCAAGGCTGAATTATTCAGCTTCTTAATCTTTCTCCTAGCTACATGTCCACCTCCTAAACTCACTTCCTTTTTTTTTTAAAACGCTTTTCCAAACTTGCCTCCAACTCCAGAAAATGTCACAGGTGTTCCTTGACTTACGACCATAACCCAGCCGGCCCAAAGTTTCAGTAGCTAAGCGATGCATCTCTTAACCGAGGCTTGCCCCATATTACAACCTTTCTCGTCACCGCTCTTAAGTGAGTCACTGCAGTTGTTAAGTTGGTTAACACATTTGTTAAAAATTTATCTGGGTTTCCCTGTGGACTTTGCTTCTCGGAAGGTCACCAAAGGGGATCGCCCGACCCCGGGACACGGTGACCGTCGTAAATACGAATCAGTTGCCAAGCGTCCAAATTTTAGATCACCTGACCAGGGGGATGCCGCAACGGTTGCAAGTGTGAAAAATGGTCATAAATCACTTTGACCAGTGCCGTTGTAACTTTGAGCGGTCACTAAATGAATAGTTGTTAATCCGAGGACAATCTGTAATTGGATCAAACAGTTTTAAGAACTACGCCTGATTTTGGGGACTGACAAATGATCTGGCACTAAACTCCCATCTCCCTTATCAAAGGTTGTCCAGCACGGCCAGAAAGATGCAAATTTGTCCTAACACATTTTCTTGGGTTTGGGGGCCGTTCTAGAAAACTCCAGAAGCTCCTTTGCACAAAGAAAGCACAAAACTGCACCCCCCGCCCAATTACCCGGCTCCAACATCCCCCCCCCTCACAGCAACCTTCCTGTGACCTAAGGGAGGAAGCCAAGGATGCTGAACCTTCTGTCCGTCACAGAGCGGATCATCTGGGATGGAAAGTTGTCCCAAACAGGAGGGAAAAAAAAAGTTATTTCTCAGCCCTTGGAGACTCACCTGCCAAAGTCAGGAGCATGTTGTTGATACAGTAGAGCCAGGAGCACCGGTGGGGAAGGAGCTGGTGGGAGAAATGAGGGAGGGGAAGAGAAGAAACAGAGAGAGGGAGAGAGAGAAGGTCCGTCAGTCTTGGTTATTTCAGATTAGGGAAAAGCATCAGTCAGGGCCCTGCCGCAAGGAAGGAAACAACGACAGCCAGATTGGTCTAGTCCAGGGGTAGGCCACCTTGGCTCTTTTAGGACTCGTGGACTTCAACTCCCAGAATTCCTGAGCCAGCATGGCGGAACTGTGGCCCCCTCATGACTGGTGGACTTCAACTCCCAGAATTCCTGAGCCAGCATGGGGAGAACTATGGCCCCTTCATGACTGGTGGACTTCAACTCCCAAAATTCCTGAGCCAGCATGGGGAGAACTATGGCCCCTTCATGACTGGTGGACTTCAACCAGTCATGAATCTGGGCCCTGATGAGTTCTAGTTCTGTCTCAGTTGGCTGGCTGACTCTGGACCAATCACCAGGAGATGGCAATGGCAATAGTGCTTGGACTTCTCTATCACCTCACCGAGCTTTGCAGCCCTGCCTAAGCGGTTTACAGAGTCAGCATGTTGTCCCCAACCATCTGGGTCCTCAACAAGGTGAGGATGGTGAACGGTGAATTTTTGTTTCTCCTTAGACAAGAAAGCCCACTGGGTGACTTTGGGCCAATCACCAGGAGACGGCGAGTTCTAGTCTTGGCTTAGGCACTAAACGTGGCTGGGTAACTATGGACCAATCACCAGGAGACGCTGAGTTCTAGTCTTGCCTTAGGCATGAAAAGGTGGTTGAGTGACTTTGGACCAATCACCAGGAGACGGTGAGTTCTAGTCTTGCCTCAGGGATGAAAAGGTGGCTGGGTGACTTTGGACCAATCACCAGGAGACGGTGAATTCTAGTCTTGCCTCAGGCACTAAACGTGGCTGGATGACTTTGGGCCAATCACCAGGAGACGGTGAGTTCTAGTCCCGCCTTAAGCATGAAAGCCAGTTGGGTGACTTTGGGCTGGTCCCTCTCTCTCTCTCTCTCAGTCCAATCCACCTCACAGGGTTGTCGTTATGGGGAAAATAGGAGGAGAAAGCAGTATTAGGCACGCTTGCCAGCTTGAATTATTTATAAAAATCATAAAAGTGGGACATAAATTAAACAAAATCAGAAAAATGTCAAGCAATGAAGTTCTTGTTAAATTATAGAGAGCCGGAAATCCAAACCCATTCACTGCAGCTAAGCAGAGGGCAGAGGGACTGCGCTGCCACAGGGTGGCTTAATCATGGTTTGTAGCAAAGGACCCCTCCCACCACTTCTTCCCTCGTGTTTGTCTCCAGAGGACTCACCTTCTCCATCGTGTCTTCATGGAGCTCATGAAGATTCAAGGTGTAAATGCCTTCCTCTGCCCCCACGACCAGGTACAGGTCTGCAAACCAGACAAGGAAAGCTTTATAAACCATGATTGGCAGCGTCGAAAGAGAATACAATATAGTGGATTAGGAACGAAGAGGTCCAAGTTCTAGTTTTCTCTTGACCATAAATTCCCACCAGGTCCAACCTACCCTGCAGGGCTGATATTGTGGGAAAAATTGTATCCTTGTTTCTCAACCTCGGCAACTTTTAAGATGTGTGGACTTCAACTCCCAGAAGCCCCTACCTAGCCAGCATGCTGGCAGGCTATTTCTGGGAACTGAAGTACACGCCTCGTAAAGAATGCTAGCTGGGGAATTCTGGGAGTTGAAGTCCACACCTTTTAATGTATCAAGGTTGAGAAACATGTATGCCGTCTTTTGATGGAATGTAAACTGCAGAAATCGACAAGAAATCAATCTCTTCTACCTCGTGTTTCTGGGTGGATCCACGTTGTAGCTGAGTTGATCTTCAGCGGGCAGCCGTTGAAAACTTTGGAAAAACAGGCTCCCATCTGGAAAAGGAGGAAATGGAATATTTGGATCCTGGGTTGTGTTTGTGGGAGTGCAGGAAACAACTGGGATTTACTCCTCCGTTCTACAGTGCTTTTTAATCTCATGTTTAGATTTCAAGATCAAATCTTTCTTTTCGCCCAGAGGTGGGGAACTGTGGCCCGTTTATGACTTGTGGACTTCAACTCCCAGAATTCCTGAGCCAGCCATGCTGGCTCAGGAATTCTGGGAGTTGAAGTCCACAGATCGTAAAAAGACCATAGTTCCCCCCCCATGCTCCCATTTTAATCATAATCAGATTTTAGACTTTTCTAACCCAAGTCAGCAAAAACTGCCAGATTTTCACAGTTTGCACCCAAGCATCTTGCAAAGCCGCCCACCTGCGTTGTCTCCAGGCAGAAGTTCATTTCAGCTTATTTTCACATTTTACAGTATTCGTCACGCACCACACAAACTCACAGCCACCGAAATATACACCACTGGCCTTAAATAACACACCCTAGCTGTTCCCTGAAACATCTTTTTCTTTAAAAAAAAAAGATATCCATTTCTCCCTTATCAACACACCGTTGTTGGGGGCCTGTCTTTTTCCTTGCCAGATTCAGTGGGTGGGGGAAAAAAACGCTGGTTACTCTCCAATTCAGTTCAGTTGGAAAGTAACAACCCAAATTGGCTTGTGTTTATTCGAACACGGGTTTGAACATAACCACAAAATAAATATGTAAAACAAAAACAGACAACAAAGAAACCAACCCCCCCTAATTCTGAGCAATTATTTGAACGTTTTATTCGAAGATAGAGGGGCCTCTGAACACAGACCTTTTTAATACCGTATTTTCCGGCGTATAAGATGACTGGGCGTATAAGACGACCCCCTACATTTCCTGTTAAATTATAGGGTTTGGACTATACTCGCCGTATAAGACTACCCCTCTTCCAACGCACACCAAATAAAAATTAAAAAACATCAGATTTGATTTTAATATGGTAATTTTAATTCAAATGCTTATGACATGCAGGTACTTAGTAGGAAAACTGTCACTTATAAACATAAGGCTGTTTGTCATCAAACATGTAAACATAAAACAGTGCAAGTGGATTAAACTTTTCCTAATTCACTCTAAAGCTTTCCCAAATGGGAGATCCGCTCCAGGTTTTCCAGCCAGCCCGCCCAGTTTCTGAGTCAAATGTGTCCTTAGAGCTAAGCAGCTGCTCTGACTGCTGCATTCCCCACCTGCCTTTCAAGTTGGGATAGACTGCAGCTGCTCTTCAACTTTAGAAGGAAAGACGCCCAGACCCCAGCCTGTAAAAAATCACAGACTGCAGCTTCTTCTCCAATTGGTCCCGCTTTCCCTGCCCAGACCTAATGGGAGATCCGCTCCAGGTTTTCCAGCCAACCCTGTCCCTAAAGTTTCAGCACCCAGCGTATAAGACCCCTGACTTTTGAGAAGATTTTCATGGGTTAAAAAGTCATCTTATACGCCAGAAAATACGGTATTTATATCTGGTTATGTTTTACTAATCCAGGTGAATTGTTAATAGGTATTGCTAGTCCCTGTAATGTCTGACGTGCCATATGCTAAATCAGAGGTCTTCAAACTTGGCCCTTGGATGACTTGTGGACTTCAACCCCCCAGAATTCTTCAGCCAGGGACGCTGTTTTGAAGACCCCGGCACTAAATAGATAAATCAATCCTTTTGGTAGGGAAGAAGCAAATGCAACTTACGTGAACTTTGGGTGTAGGAGGCAAGCCGTGGCACAGCAACCTCTGAAAAGGGGATGGAGAGAGAGGGAAGCATTAAAGGAACAATTTTTAAAAAGCTCCCATTATTATTATTTTTTTAATAAGAAGAAACAAAGCTGTCTCTAATCCCATTCCTCGCTCAACCGCAGACTTAAATCTTCCTGCTTTTTGGGAGAAGACCAAGAATTTAACCGGACTCCTTTCACAGAATCAAAAAATCCTAGGGTCGGAAGGGAACTTAAGAGATCCTCTAGTCCAACCTCCCGCTCAGTTCAGGATTCTCTACAGCATCCCAGACAGATGCCTCTGTTGGAAAACTCCTACAAAGGAATGCTCACAACTACTTGTGGCAGGTCGTTCCGCGGGCTGACAGCTCATACAATCAGTGACATCCTTTCAAAGTCTAACTTGAATCTCCTTGCTTTGCAATTTTATCCTGATAATTCTGCACACACACACCCCGCTCCAGAGTCACCCAAGAGAAGTCCACGTTCCCTTCTGTGCAGGTGGTCCTCGGCGTACAATAGGGGTCTTCAAACTTGGCCCTTTGATGACTTGTGGACTTCAACTCCCAGAATTCCTCAGCCAGCGTACCTGGCTGAGGAATTCTGGGAGCTGAAGTCCACAAGTCATCAAAGGGCCAAGTTTGAAGACGCCTGGCTTGTGGACTTCAACTCCCAGAATTCCTCAGCCAGGCATTCTGGCTGAGGAATTCTGAGAGTTGAAATCCACAAATCATCAAAGGGCCAAGTTTGAAGACCCCTGGCTTACAAGCTTGGATTTAGTGACTGTTGAAAGGTTCGACAGCACTGAAAAAAGTGTCTGTTTTTCAACACAACTGTAGCAGCATCCCCGTGGCCACATGATCAAAATTCAGACATTTGGCAACTGGCATATTCTTATGACGGTTGCAGTGTCCTGGGGGATTCATGAGATCCCCTTTTGCAACCTTCCGACAAGCAAAATAAACGGGGGACTAATTTAACAACTGCAGTGATTCACCTATCGATCAAAATTCCCCAGCCAGTTATTTATGCTGGCTGGGGAATTCTGGGAGTTGAAGTCCACAGGTCTTCCAAGTTGCCAAGGTTGGACCCCTGTGCTGTAGGGATAAAAAGCTGGGGCTGTTTTCTGCACGAATATATATTTTTTTTCCCCTGGGTCTTTCGTAATTGCCCCTTTTAACTTGGTTGTAGTCTGGCTTTTAACTTGCTCTTATTTGCAGCTTTTGTGTCACTATACTGCTTTATTGGTAAATTGCCCAGGGTGTATTGAAATTCGATAAAGAAATAAATAAATAAAAGAAAAGCCAGCCATTCTTGGAGGAACCTTGACTGTCCTGCCAAACTCTGTTTGAAAAATCCTGATTTATCCCACTTACGGTGGCTTCCTCCTTCTTCTTCATCGTGGCCCACTCAGTCGAGAGCAGGCAGTCTGCAGGTTTGGAAGAATCCACGCCCGGAGGCTCTGGCGTCCCACCGAAGGCCCCGTTGCCTATTGTCAAAAGATTAAAAAAATAACGGAAATCGCCTGCAGGAAAGCAACTTCCAACATGCTGGCTAAAGGAATTCTGGGAGTCGAAGTCCACAAGTCTTAAAAAGTGGCCGCGCCTGGACACCTCTGCACTAGACATCGATGTGCCATCTTGATCAAATAAAGGGCCAGTCGTGTTTATGAGCGGTGTGAGAGCACCTGATGATCGCTTAAGTCTCGGAATGCCAAGAGAAAGATGCTGAATCTCCTTGTTCCTCTTTACCTGCGACGGTGTGGTCCCTCGGCCCCTCCAGATCCGAGCGCTCGCCATCTTGTTCCCAAGGAGGCTTATATGAGAGCTCCAGGTTGAGAAAATCCCAAAAGGGGCCTCTTTTGATAGTGCTGGAAAGATCTTCCCCAAGTCCGTCGGCCTGCCGTTCTTCCTGGATCTGCAGGAAAATAAAAAAAAACCAAAACGGAATTGTTTGCAGAATGAAAAGGAACTGGTGCAGTTTGGAGAATCCGGAACATACCTGATCCGTAGGACGTGCCGGGCGGATCGTTAGACTCCTAAAAAAAAAAAAGAAGCAGAATAAAAGATTTGGTTGACAAACATGGCAAAAAAACAAAGGTGGCAAAATCAAGCAGAACCCCCTTAACGGCTGGCTTGATTAGCAACAGAACTCTGTTCTCAGTTGTGATCGTAAGCCGAGCCTGACCTTAGGTTGGGTGGGAGCCATATTGAGGCCACCATCAAGATGGCCGCCCCAAAGACGCTGAGCTGGGCAAGACGATCGCTTAAAAGGTTTTCTTGGGGGTAGAAAACAACCCGCCAGGTTTAATGTTGGCCTGTCTAAGGAAAAACCCGGCTAGTCCCCCAGAGTTTCTACGTTCCTCTCCGTCGCCTCTTACCTCTCCTCCAGGGCCTCTTCGACAGACTGAAGCAGGCTCCTAAGGAAGGTGAAAACATGGCGCAAAGTTACCCATCAGTCGTTCGGTCTGCGTATCACGCCAAGCCACAGTTTGCTCCATCAGGGTTTACCCAAAGGTGCTTTTTCAAAAGACAACCGGGCTTCCTTGTTTTTCCTTGGAGACGTTTTGCTTGTCGCCCAAGAAGCTTCTTCGGTTCTGACTAAACAGTGGAGGATGGAAGGATTTATATTCCTTGCACTCATCTGGTCGTTGGTATTCTCTCTGAGAGTCGTTGAGGCCGCTTGGAGGTTTATCTGTGCCCTCAGGGTCAGCTGAATAGTGCAAATGGGTGTGGAACCTCCTTGGAACTGCCGAAAGGTACTGTGTTGTAAACACGCTGAACACACTCAAACTCCTTTTGGCAGTTCCAAGGAGGTTCCACACCCATTTGCACTATTCTGGTGACCTTTTGAGGGCACAGATAAACCTCCCAGCGGCCTCAACGACTCTCAGAAAGAGTACTAACGACCAGATGACTGCAAAGAATATAGCTCCTTCCACTCCCCACCCTCCAGTCAGAACCGAAGAAGCTTCTTGAGCGACAAGTGAAACGTCTTCAAGGAAAAACAAAGTCCAGTTGCCTTTTTTGGGGGGAGGGGGGGAAACCCAAACACTTTTGAGATAACCGTGACCTGGATGACTGAGAATCTCCACAGACATCCATCAGGGTTTATTGGCCAAACCACGACTGGCTGGGTTTGGGCAACACACCAGCGTGAAATCAAACCCCACTACGCAACACAGGCTTTGTGCACACCCTGAGTTAGCAAAACTTCATGTCTCTGCTTGCACAGCAGGCTTAAGACAATATAGTTTGATCCAGGTGGACCTCTGCAGCCGGCCCGGTTTTAAACTAGACAAGTGAATTCAGCTTAAAAGTTTCAAAGTGGCAGAAATTAGCTGCCAGTGTTTTCACGCTCCATCACGAGACAAGTCAGTGGCCCAGGCGGGGCGGGGAGAGGGGAGGGGGGGAGGAATAGCACCCCCACATCTTTGCTCCCCTAAATTCCTTACTCTCCGTCTCCAAGCACCATCCAATTCTCCTCCTCTTCTTCCGTCTGCAAAAGAGACAAAATAATCACATTAAACAGGCCACAAGAAAGGCTGACTAATAATAATAATAATAATAATAATAAACCTTTATTGTCAAAGTACAAAGTACTGCTCCATTTCCCACCCTGCCCTCCAAAGAAAGCAAGACTGATGGGTGCATAGGCATAGTCCTCAAATTACGGCCACCATTTAGCAACACAAAAGTCCTGTTGCTAAGCAAGGTGGTTCTTAGGTGAGTTTTGCTCCATTTTGCAAACTTTTTATTTTTTGCCCCGGTTGTTAAGTGAATCACTGCAGTTGTTAAGCTAGTGACGTGGTTGTTAAGCGAATCTGGCTTCCCCCACTGACTTTGCTTGTCAGAAGGTCGTAAAAGGGGATCAGGTGACTCCACGAGACACTGCAACCGTCAGAAATATGAAATGGCTGTCAAGCATCTGAATTTTGTTTAGCTGACTGCGGGGACGCTGCAATGGTTGTCAGCGTGAAAAACGGTCATTAAGTCACTTTTCCCAGTGCCGTTGTAACTTTGAATTGTCACTAAATGAACTGTTGTAAGTCGAGGACTGCCTGTATTCCATATCTGGCAAACTGGAAGGAGAAAAGAGGTTCTGACTTATCTCCCCAAAGCATTTCTCCAAAGAAATGCTTACATTAGGCACGAAGAATTCTAAACCCCGGTTTGTTTGGCCACCAGTTAAAGGATTGACACTCTCAGCTACAAAACCACAGTTTTACAAATGGACTGCGGCTGGATTCATGCCAACGCTAAAGCAAGCCACACAATTTGCATTTGTGCAATACGTCAACACAGATACGCACTTGCGAATGGCACTTACTGGGTTGCTCCACGGCTCTGTTTCTTTCCTTAGCGGAGGGCCGAATTTAACCTGGTTAACTGGAAAACAGGAACAATTTAAAGGTCAGCCAGACGGGAAGAGATGAGATTCGACCCACAGGTTTTGAAAACTCAAAAATCCCAGATTTTAAAGGTCCTTTGCAAGGAATGCAAGGACAAGAAATGAGAAAAGTAAGACGTTTTGTCCTGACTTTGGACCACAATTCTGCCAAGATCAGGAAAAACAAGCGAGGTTGCCCGGAGATCCTTCAACGGAGCTGAGTTCTTTAGGGAAAAAAAATTTTTTTTTTACACTTCTTGTCTTGCATTATAGAACTATAGCGCTAGGAGAGACCTTGGAGGTCTTCTAGTCCAACCCCCTGCTCAATCAGGAAACCCTGTGCCATTTTAGACAAATGGATGTCCAATGTCTTCTTAAAAGCCTCCTCCAGTGATGGAGCAGCCACGACCTCTGGAGGGAAGCCGTTCCACCGGTTAATTGTTTTATCAGGAAATTTCTTCTTAATTCTAGGTTGCTTCTCTAATGATCTTCTACCTGTTATTTCTTGTCCAAGGGACCTTGGAGGTCATCTAGTCCAACCCCCTGCTCAGGCAGGAAACCCTATACCAGTTCAGACAAATGGAGGTCCAATCTCTTCTTAAAAACGTCCAATGTTGGACCGTTCACAGCTACTGGAGGCAGGTTGTTCCACTGGTTAATTGTTCTATCAGGAAAGTTCTTCATTCTAGGTTGCTTCTCTCCTTGATTAGTTTTCATTCATTGCTTCTTCTCTTGCCTTTAAGCTGCTTTGGAGAAGAGCTTGACTCCCTCTTCTTTGGGGCAGCCCCTGAGATACTGGAAGGCTGCTATCATGTCCCCCCTCATCCTTTTCTTCATTAAACTACTAGACATACTCAATTCCAGCAACCATTCTTTATATGTTTTAGCCTCCAGTCCCCTGATCATCTTTGATGCTCTTCTCTGCACTCTTTCCAGAGTCTCAACATCTTTTTTTTTTTAATATCGTGGCAACCAGAACTGGATGCAGTATTCCAAGTGTGGCCTTACCACGGCATTATAAAACTGTGCCATCACTTCTCACAATCTTGGTTCTGTCCCTCTGTTGATGCAGCCCAGGACTGCATTGGCCTTTTTGGCAGCCGCAGCACAGGGCTGGCTCGTACGGAAGTGGTGTTTTACTAGACCGACTGCTTTGATTAAAGAAAAGGAACACACAATTAACTTGGGTTTCCATTTGGAAAACGCTTCTGGGCTTTGTGCTTGAGGTGTCCAAAAAAAACCCCAAACTCTAATTTTGGGTTTTGCCAACGACTTATGGCTTTGTTGTCATAGAAACAGCTGATACGGGTTTATTATATAAAACTAAAAAGTTGTGGTTTCGTGTTATCTCCCCCCCCTTACACTTTTTGACTCTTCCCTTCCTCCTCCCTTAAAAAGGTAAAGGTTCCCCCGCACATGCGTGCTAGTCGTTTCCAAATCTAGGGGCCGGTGCTCATCTCCGTTTCAAAGCCAAAGAGCCAGCGCTTGTCCGAGGACGTCTCCGTGGTCATGTGGCCGGCATGACTAGATGCCAAAGGCGCACGGAACGCTGTTACCTTCCCACCGGAGTGGTCCCTATTTTTTTCCTTGCATTTTTACGTGCTTTCGAACTGCTGGGTTGGCAGAAGCTGGGACGAGTAACAGGCGCTTGCTCTGTTACGCGGCACTCGGGATTCGACCCGCCAAACTGCCGACCTTCTGATCGACAAGCCCAGTGTCCTAACCCACTGAGCCACCGCGTCCCTCCCTTATTTTACCCTTATTGCCACTTTTCTTCGCATTTCCCGTATTTCCTATTTTGATCAACTAAATAAGAATTTTGAAAGCAGAAGACGTTTCCAAGTAGGAAAAAAACAAAAGAGGCTGTCCGCTAGGACACCTAGATCCATTCCACAGCCACTGCCGTTGAGCCAGGTACCGCTTCACCTGTACCGTGCATCTGGTTTTCCTTGCCCAAATGCAGGACCTTAATTCCGTCCATCTCTTCCCCACACAATCTTCTCTCTCCAGCAGGCCTCCCACGTCTTAGATAAAAATGTGTCAGCACGGCCATGCCTTGTAGGCAAACATGCACAATGCACGGAAGGGAATTCTGACAGACGGGTTAAACTGCATGACTTACGCTGGATTTCTGACAGGGTGCCTTCTGCCGGCCCACGTGGCTTACTGGAGCAGATTTTATCGGGGAAAACGTCGTAAGCCTGAATTGGGAGGGAAAGACTTTTTTTTTTTGTTTCCGATATAACAAACATATCCTGTTCAAACCAGAATGGGGTCCTTAGAGGGGCCAGTCTGTTTTGCCCTAGCAAAAACCCCAGCTTACATTCATTCAATCATTGTCATCAGAGGCAAGATTGACACAGAATGGCATAGAACAGTTGCTTCTCAATCTTAACCATAGAATAGAATAGAATAGAATAGAATAGAATAGAATAGAATAGAATAGAATAGAATAGAATGGAATGGAATGGAATGGAATGGAATGGAATGGAATGGAATGGAATGGAATGGAATGGAATAGAATAGAATAGAATAGAATAGAATAGAATAGAATAGAATAGAATAGAATAGAATAGAATAGAATAGAATAGAATAGAACAGAACAGAATAGAATAGAATAGAATAGAATAGAATAGAATAGAATAAGGAGAGGATAGACTGAATATAATGGAATGGAATGGAATAGAATAGAAGAATAGAATAGAATAGAATAGAATAGAATAGAATAGAATAGAATAGAATAGAATAGAATAGAATAGAATAGAATAGAATAGAATAGAATAGAATAGAATAGAATAGAATAGAATAGAATAGAATAGAATAGAATAGGAATAGAATAGAATAGAATAGAAGCTGGAAGGGACCTTGGAGGTCTTCTAGTCCAGCCCCATGCTCAAGCAGGAGAACCTATACCATCTCAGACAGGTGACTGTCCAGTCTCTTCTTAAAAAATCTCCAGTGATGGAGCACCCACGATTTCTGGTGGCAAGCCGTTCCACTGGTTGATTGTCCTCACTGTCAGGAAGTTTCTCCTTAATTCCAGGTTGCTTCTCTCTTTGGTCAGTTTCCAACCATTGTTTCTCGTCCTTCCCTCTGGTGCTTTGGAGAATAACGTGACCCCCTCTTCCTTCTTGCAGCCCCTCAGATACTGGATCACTGCTATCATGTCTCCCCTCTTTCTTCTTTTCTGTAGACTAGCCAAACCCAAACTTGAAGATGTGTGGACTTCAACTCCCAGAATTCCCCAGCCAGGCATAGACATATGACATATGGTTGCATGATGGAAAAAAAAACAGGGTCACCCTCGTCAGTTTCCAGGAACGCCGTTACTTATAGATCTTGGAAGGCAGATCTCCATCACAATTCCCAACTTTGCTAGAGAGAATAGGTCAACGCCCTCTTCTCTGTGACAGCCCCTCAAGTATTGGAAGATGCAATTACGTCAGCCCTTGTCCTTCTCTTCGTTAAATTGGGCATGCTGTCTGTGGAATTCTGGGAGTCGAAGTCCACAAATCTTAAATGTTGCCAAGGTTGGAGAGCCCCAGACTAGACGTGCCCGATTCCTGCAACCGCTCTTCGTATGTTTTAGCCTCCAGGGCCATCATCATCTTTGTTGCTCTTCTCTGCACTCTTTCCAAACTCTCAACTGCTGGTGATGACCTATAAAGCCCTACATGGCTTGGGTCCGGGATATCTGAGGGAACACCTGCTGCCGGCATCAAGTTCCCTTCGTCCTGTGCGCTCCCACAGGGAGGGTCTTCTCAGGGTGCCACCGGTAAGAGATTGCCGGCGGACGACACCCAGGGATAGGGCCTTCTCAGTGGGGGCGCCTGCCCTTTGGAACCAGCTGCCAGTGGAGCTGAGGACTGCCCCCGACCTCTGTTCATTCCGCCGGGACCTGAAGACCTGGCTCTTCGAGCTCTCTGGCCCAGGCTGAGGATTAATCTTTTTAACTGGGGTTTTACTTATACAGGGATAAATTTAATTTTTTTTTAAACTTGTTTTTAACTTTTGTATTTTGGTTTTTAATTACCCTGTAAACCGCCCTGAGTCCTTCGGGAAAGGGCGGTATATAAATGTAATAAAATAAAATAAATAAAATAAATAAACTTCTTCTCTCTATCAAGGAACGGACTTTCCCAGGTTTGAAGTGAAAGCGATTAACTTAATCCCTGTCCTTCCCGTTCCCCCCATCCCGAAACAACCCAACACCACTGGACAACTGTACCTCAAAGTCCCCGTCGTCCAAGGCGGAAGCGGTCAGTTCAGGGTTTGTGGCTTTATCCAGTAATTCAATGACTAAAACTCGGGCTAAGGGCTGGCAGACAAAAGGGTGCTGGGAAAGAAGAGACACCCATCAGCCGACGGGATCAAAAACACTCCGATTTCCATCGGCAGCTTGTTCCCCAAAGATGTGCTACAGCTACGAGCACCCCAGTCCAAAAATCTCCCATAATACCTTGAAGCTGCCTTAGGCGTGACCCTAGCAAGGAGGGAACAGCCCTCTGGAATGGGGAAACAGGAAGTCCAGTTAAATATCCCACAATCCCCTGGAGTGACACTACATCAGAATACAGACGGTCCTCGACTTACAGCAATTCATTTAGTGAATGTTCAAAGTTACAAGGGCACTGGAAAAAGTGATTTACACTTATGGCCACCGCAGTACATCTCACGGTCGGGTGACCGAAATTCAAACACTTGGCAACCGCTTCCTACTTATGATGGTCGCAGTGTTCCTGGAGGGGGTCACGTGATCCCCTTTTTGCGACCTCCTGGCAAGCAAAGTCAATGGGGCAGCCGGATTCACTTAGCCACCGTGTCAATAATTGAACAACTCCAGTGATTCCCTTAACAACGGTGGCCAGGAAGGTTATAAAGTGGGGCAAAAACTCACTTAATAAACATCTCACACAGTGACAGAAATGTTGGGCGTAACTGTGGTCGTAAGTCAAGGACTACCTGTATTCTGGGGAAATAAAATGACAGCTCGCGGATGGCCCCGCGATCCCAGTGGAGACCGTGCCGTCAATGTTGCTAACATCGGGTGTTCTTGCTTTGACAATCATATTTCTCTTTCGCTTTTAGAGCTGATGGATGCTGTGAGGGGGGATGTGGATGAGAATCCAGCTAGACATAACAACACTAAACTTAGCGTGAGAATCAAGGCTACTGAGCCCAGAGCTGATACCGATTTGGCGGGCTGGAGAGAGAGCCCGCGCACTTCAAGCTAATTGGGGAATGTGATTTACGACTGTTAGTTGGAGGAGGGAATATTATGCTTCTCGAATAAAAGATTCTTTAAGGTTAAAAATGCCACAAAGTTCTTTTGAAGAGTTTCATCTGTCGGTTCCTGGGTTGTTTCTAGACAATTTTGATTTCGGAGGGCTAGGATTTTTTGGGGGTGTGTGTGTTAATTTTTACCCATCTCCCAGCCCGGCATCACCTGGAGGAGTTTTTCTGCCACCGGCCGTTTTCTAGGATTTTTGGTCAAAGAGAGTTTGAGGAACTGATGAAAATCAGGAGACCTGGAGGGATAAAACGGGAGTGCAGATGAACAGAACGACTCCTAGTACCCCGGGAGAAGAACTGTGTCTCTTACACAGCCACATACTCACCAACAGGCCTTATCTTTTAGCTTTGGAGGCTGGAAGTTGCTCTTCGCCATCAACATCAGAGCCCTGAATGACAAGACAAAACAGAGTTAGGACCACTTTCTTTTTCTCCGCCCTTTTAAAGCAGGGGTCTCCGAACTTGGCAACTTTAAAGACTTCTGGACTTGAACTCCCAGAATTCCTCAGCCAGCATGGCTGGCTGAGGAATTCTGAGAGTTGGAATCCACAAGTCTTAAAGTTGCCCAGTTTGGCTGATTGAGGAATTTTGGGAGTTGAAGTCCACAAGTCTTAAAGTTCCAGGTTTGGCTGGCTGAGGAATTCTGGGAGTTGAAGTCCACAAGTCTTAAAGTTCCAGGTTTGGCTGGCTGAGGAATTCTGGGAGTTGAAGTCCACAAATCTTAAAGTTCCAAGTTTGGCTGGCTGAGGAATTCTGGGAGTTGAAGTCCACAAATCTTAAAGTTCCAAGTTTGGCTGGCTGAGGAATTCTGGGAGTTGAAGTCCACAAATCTTAAAGTTGCCAAGTTTGGCTGGCTGAGGAATTCTGGGAGTTGAAGTCCACAAATCTTAAAGTTGCCAAGTTTGGCTGGCTGAGGAATTCTGGGAGTTGATGTCCACAAATCTTAAAGTTGCCAAGTTTGGCTGGCTGAGGAACTCTGGGAGTTGAAGTCCACAAGTCTTAGTTGCCAAGTTTGGCTGATTGAGGAATTCTGGGAGTTGAAGTACACACGTCTTAAAGTTGCCAAGTTTGGCTGGCTGAGGAATTCTGGGAGTTGAAGTCCACAAGTCTTAAACCAGTTGCCAAGTTTGGAGACCCCTGTTTTATAGAAAAGGGAACCCTGATCCCTTGTCTACAAAATTTCTTCTCTCTGATTGGCTGATTTGTGGTGATATCACAGAATGCTCAAAGATTCCACCCAAGTGAAAGGACAATTCACAAAAATTGTTTTGTTTTACTTTGTCTTCTTCAAACCTGCTATTGCATTTAGTCCTCCACTTAAGTGAGACCCATTTTACAACCTTTCTTGCCACGGTTGTTAAGAGAATCACGGCACTTGTTAAGTTACTAACGTGGTTGTTAAGGGAATGTGGTCTCCCGATTGACTCTCTCGCTCTCTGCCAGCCTCTCCCTTACCTCATGGGGTGGAGGTCAAAGAGTGGGGGCTGCAGCTCAGCCAGTTCAATGGCGGTGATGCCCAGGGCCCAGATGTCGCACAGCTGGTTGTAGCCACCTTTCTTCTCCACCGCGGCCACCTCTGGTGCCATCCTGGAGAATCAGACAGAATGCAAGATGAGGAAGGCCACACTCACAACCACACTCACCTTCCTCTACAGAGGAAGAATAGAACAGAACAGAACAGAACAGATAATGGAATGGAATGGAATGGAATGGAATGGAATGGAATGGAATGGAATGGAATGGAATAGAATAGAATAGAATAGAATAGAATAGAATAGAATAGAATAGAATAGAATAGAATAGAATCTGGAAGGGACCTTAGAAGTCTTCTAGTCCAGCCCCCTGCTTAAGCAGGAGAACCTATACCATCTCAGACAAGTGACTATCTAGTCTCATCTTAAAAATCTCCAGTGATGGAGCACCCATTATTTCTGGAGGCAAGCTGTTCCACTGGCTGATTGTCCTCACCGTTAGGAAGTTTCTCCTTAATTCTAGATTGATTCTCTTCTGGATTAGTTTCCATCCATTGTTTCTTGTCCTACCTACAGTGGTAAATAAATCGACCCCCTCCTCTTTGTGGCAGCCCCTCACATACTGGAACAGATGTTATCATGTCCCCACCTAGTCCTTCTTTTTTCCAGAGTAGTCAAACCCAATTCCTGTAGCAGAGCAACACATGTGTTTTACCAATAGGGCGTTCCGATGAACGATTTTCGCTTGGCCACCGAAGCTGTCAATTCTGCAGAGACCCCAAAATCCGCTGTGGAGGAGAGAGAAGGAGGAATAATTTCAGAAGACCTGGAGAAACAAGTCCCGGGGTTCCCAAACACGACTACAAAGCCAAGTGTGGCATTCCATGTTCGTTTGGAAAAGCACATGCATCATCATCATACCAACATCATCATCATCATTGATCATCACTGTGCAGTGATCGATGATGATGATGATGTTGGAAGAGATCTTGGAGGTCATCTAGTCCAACTCCCTGCTCACTCTATCTCTCGCTCTATTTCACTGCAACTGCAGACCCTGATCATATGACCCTGGAATTCTGCAGCTGTTATAAATACAAGTCACGTGACCATGGGGATGCCACAACGGTCATAAGTGTGAAATAAATCCTTTTTTTCCCCCGTGCCATTATGCGACCGTCATAAATAGGAGTCAGTTGCCAAGGGCCTGAATTTTGATCATGTGACTGTTGGGGATGCTGCGACGGTAGTGTGAAAAGCGGTCGTAAGTCACTTTTTTCAGTGCCGTTGTAACTTTGAGCGGTCGCTAAACGAACTTGTAAGGAGAGGACAATCACAGCCAGGATACCTCAAAGTCTGCATTGGTGGGGGTGGGGGGGAGGGTTCAGTGTGAAAAAAATTCAAGATGGTGGCTGTGGTCGTGCAGCGGAAGCCACGCCCCTTTTTAGCCTGCCTTGTCTATTCAAAAGGGGCGGGGCTTCCACTGCACGACCACAGCCACCATCTTGACTTTTTCAACCCGCCCTGCAGAAAAACCAACGGGCCGAACTGAGATGGGGGAACAGGAAGGGGGACCCAGAACTGACCCAATTTGACCTCGCCGTTGGTCGTCAGCAGGATGTTGGCCCCCTGAAAGACAGAGAAAAGGGTTCAGAGGCCGAAGGTGGGACGGCCATTTTGGGGGCAACGGTCTCTCTCCTTTTCCAGCCCGGAGCCCCCAAACAGCTTTAAAAAAACGATGTAAAACTGACAAAACCGCATCGGTCTCACCTTGATGTCTCGGTGCATTTTCCCTTTGGTGTGCAAGTGGTGAAGTCCCTAAAAGGGAAACAGGGACAAAAGTCGACAATTGGGGACGGCTTGTCAGAGAGGCATTGAGACTCAACCAGGTTTGCATGATGGACTAACCCGTGGTTTGTTGAATAAACCCTGATTGGTTTTAAGGGCACTGTTTCTCAACCTTTCCCACTTTTAAGAGGGGGTGGACTTCAATTCCCAGAATTCCCCAGCCAGCATGGGACTTGAAGTCAACTCATCTTAAAGCATGCTGGCTGGGGAATTCTGGGTGTTGAAGTCCACCCCTCTTAAAGCATGCTGGCTGGGGAATTCTGGGAGTTGAAGTCCACCCCTCTTAAAGCCTGCTGGCTGGGGAATTCTGGGAGCTGAAGTCCACCCCTCTTAAAGCATGCTGGCTGAGGAATTCTGGGAGTTGAAGTCCACCCCTCTTAAAGCAGGCTGGCTGGGGGATTCTGGGTGTTGAAGTCCACCCCTCTGAAAGCCTACTGGCTGAGGAATTCTGGGTGTTGAAGTCCACCCCTCTTAAAGCCTGCTGGCTGAGGAATTCTGGGAGTTGAAGTCCACCCCTCTTAAAGCCTGCTGGCTGAGGAATTCTGGGAGTTGAAGTCCACCCCTCTTAAAGCACGCTGGCTGAGGAATTCTGGGTGTTGAAGTCCACCCCTCTTAAAGCATGCTGGCTGAGGAATTCTGGGAGCTGAAGTTGACAAGTCTAAAAGTTGCCAAATTAGGAGGCCGCTGTTCTAAACCAATCAGTTCAGCTTCTCCCAGCTTCCCACACACACATGCCTGAATGCAGAAAAACCTCACACAGCCAACAACCCACACTCTAGCCCTGGCCTTGTAGCTATCTCTGCTACAGGAAGGCAGGAAAGGAACAGGATGCACAATGGAACAACACCATTTCCTCTCAAAGGTGTGTACCGCTGAGATCCAACTGCTATTTGACAAGGTCAAAGGCAAAAACTCAACGGCCGTCACTCCTTTTGAGCCAAGTCGTGGAAATCTCCTATTAAAATTCAACTAAGACATCCGACCTCAAGAAGCTGAGCAAAGTTGGACTGGGTAGAAAGAGGATGGGAGACCACCAGGAAATTGCAGGCTCAACTGGCAGACCAGGAAAACACCCGGTGAAGAGGGTATAGAAAAACATTTCCCAACGGTTGCCCAGCGAATTATAATTACAGATAATCCTCGACTTATAACCACAATGGAGCAGAACATTTCTGTTGGCTAAGCGAGTTTTGCCCCATTTTACCATCTGTCTTGCCACAGTTGTTACGTGAATCACTGCGCTTGTTAAATTAGGAACACGGTTGTTAAGTGAATCTAACTTCCTCAATGACTTTGCTCGTCAGACGGTCGCAAAAGGGGATGACGTGACTCCAGGATGATAAATATGAATCAGTTTGATCACGTGTCAATCGCAAGTCACTTTTTCCTGTGCCGTCACAACTTCAATCACTAAACAAATGGTCATAAAACAAGGAGTATCTGTATATCAGTCTTGGAATTCAATGCTGTTTGCATTTCCCGGCAGGGAGACCACATCTGTACACTCACCTGGAGGGTTTCCCTGCAGACGTAGGCAATCTGTTTTTCGGACAAAGGCCCAGTACCTGAAAAAAAAAGAGAAAACTGAATTATCCTAGGATATAGAATAATTGAGTTGGAAGGGACCTTGGAGATCTTCTAGTCCAACCCCCTGGTGAAGCAGGAGAGCCTGTTCCATTTCAGACAAATGGTTCTGCAGTCTCTTTTTGAAAGCATCCAGTGATCAAGCACATCCGGAGGCAAATTATTCTATTTAATTGCTCTCAACCTTAGGAAATTTCGCCTTAGTTCTAGGCTGCTTCTACTCCTTGATTAGTTTCCATCCACTGTTTCTTGTCTTGGCTTCTGGTGCTTTGGAAAATAGTTCAACCCCCTCGTCTTTACAGGAGCCCCTCAAATATTTTAAGACTGCTATCATGTCACGCCTTGTCCTTCTCTTCATTAAACTAGACATTCCCAATTCCAGCTACTCTTCCTTATATGTTTTAGCCTCCAGGCCCCTGAATTTCTTTATTGCTCTTCTGTGTACTCTTTCTAGAGTCTCAACAACTTTTTAAGATTGTGGTGACCAGAACTGGATGCAGTTATTCCAAGCGTGGTCTTACTAAGGTTCTGTAAAGCGGTACTAAAACTTCACGTGATTCTACCCCTCTGCTAATAACTGTTAATCTTGTGCTTCACCCCAAATCCTGCAGAAGTGGAAGCCACCCAAAAGCAAACTTGCACCTTTCCATTATTTTGGGATTAAATTTCACATGACAGAATCCTTCGTTTTTCCGGAGTGTTTTTGCCAAACTTGCCGCCACAGAGACAAAGAGGGCATTAATTCATGGAGGGAGGCCTCGTATTAATAAGCTTTAATCCACTTTAATCTCTTTCATTCCGAGCAACACGTGCACTTTTCTTTAAATTCTGCACGGGGCAAAGCAGCCCTTTTTTAAAAAAAAAAACTTCTCTCCGTCACGCAACCATCGCTTCCCTTTTGTAACTTTTCCACCATTGCAAATTTGCACCCCGCCAGGCACACTAGGTACCCACAGCAAAAAGGGAAGTGAGATTTTCCAAAAGGCAACTAGACGAGGCTAGAGCCTTGAAAGATTTGTTTCTGTGAGCTGAGGGGAAAGGGAAATAGACGGCGAAGCCAAATGCTTTAATCTCCCAGCTGCAATTTTTTTTTTCCTTCCAGTTGTGTCCAATTCTCAGAGGCTGCCTGGACAAGTCCCTGAAGTTTCTTAGTGAGGTTTTTCGGAAGTGGGTTGCCATTGCCTCCTTCCTGGGGCTGAGAGAGAGTGACTGGCTCAAAGGCACCCAGATGACTTTCCTTCCAAGGGTCCCAAAGGTGTGTTGTTGTTTTTTTCAAAAGGCACCTGGACTTTGGTTTTCCTGGAAGACACATTTCGCTTTTCATCCAAGAAGCTTCTTCAGTTCTGACTGCCCGGTGAAGGATGGAAGGATTTATCTTCCTTGCAGTCATCCGGTCGTTAGTACTCCCTCTGAGAATCGTTGAGGCTCCTTGGAGGTTTATCTGTGCCCTCGGGGTCACCTGAATAGTGCAAATGGGTGTGCAACCTTCTTGGAGCTGCTGAAAGCTTTTCGGGTGAGAAGTGAAACATCTCCAGGGGAAAACAAAGTCCTGTTGCCTTTTGAAAAAACGCTTCTGGGACAACCACGACCTGGAGGACGGGGAATCTCCATGACTTACATGCATCTATCGCTTGTTCAACTTTTAATTGCTATCGCTCTATTTTTAAAAAATTCTGCGCTATCCAGCCCAAGAGGCCTGGGTAGCTGAACTGGGCAGCCGGTTATGAAGCTCTTGCCACACCTCTGTAGCCAGATCTCAGCTTAAGGTCATGGTTCCAACAGATGCAATTCTTCAAAGAACCTCGAGGCATTGTTTACCTTGTTGCTGTTGTTGTGGTTAGTTGCAAAGTCATGTCCGACCCATCGTGACCCCATGGACAACGTTCCTCCAGGCCTTCCTGTCCTCTACCATCTTCTGGAGTCCATTTAGGCTCACGCCTCCTGCTTCAGTGACTCCATCCAGCCACCTCATTCTCTGTCGTCCCCTTCTTCTTCTCTCGCCCTCAACCTTTCCCAGCATGAGGCTCTTCTCCAGTGAGTCCTTCCTTCTCCTGAGGTGGCCAAAGAATTTGAGTTTCCACTTCAGGATCTGGCCTTCTAAAGAGCAGTTGGGGTTGGTCTCCTCTAGGACTGACCGGTTTGATCGCCTTGCAGTCCAAGGGACTCACAGGAGTCTTCTCCAGCACCATAGTTCAAAGGCCTCAATTCTTTGGCGCTCGGCCTTTCTTATGGTCCAACTTTCACAGCCATACATTGCAACTGGGAAGACCATGGCCTTGACTACAGTATAGGCACTTTTGTTGACAGGGTGATGTCTCTGCTTTTTAGTGTGCTGTCTAGATTTGCCATGGCTTTCCTCCCCAGGAGCAAACGTCTTTTAATTTCTTGGCTGCAGTCCCCGTCTGTGGTGATCTTGGAGCCCAGGAAAATAAAATCTGTCACTACCTCCATTTCTTCCCCATCTATTTGCCAGGAATTGAGAGGGCCAGATGCCAGGAGTCTTTAATCAAAATAGCATAGCTTCGGCATGTACATAGTCAAGCCGAAAGTACATGGTCAAGCCGAAATCTGGATTCCCCTCCTCTAAGCACGCAGTATCAAAGCACAGTTCCTCCCTCTAATTAACCGTCATAAAGCACATTCTCCAATTAGTTTGAATTGTAAGCTTTGCCTCCTGTCAAACGACCCGGCCAAATTCTTATCTTCTCTTATTTCAAAACAGCCTTGAGAGACGTTCTTCCTATTCCCCCACCACCACGCCAGCATCAACTAACTCTAACTCTAAAAGTAACACACAAGTTTTAAAGAAGCAAAGCTGCCTCTCCACATGTTGCCAAAGCAAGAACATCTGGTGTTAGCAGCCGCTGACATTACATGGGTTGTGCGTATATGTGTTAACGCTGCTAACATCGGATGTTTTTGCATTGACAACAGATGGAAATGTAGCCATCTTTTCGCTTTTAGAGTTAGATGATGCTGGGATGGGGAGGGGAGAATGTGAATGAGAGTCCAACTAGACATAACAACACTAAACGTAGCCTGGGAATCAAGGTTACTGAGCCCAGAGCTGATAAAGAATTGGCCAGCTGGAGAGCTGGAGAGGAAGCCCGTGCTTCAAGCTAATTGGGGAATGTGATTTATGACTGTTAACAGGAAGAGGGAATTGTGCTTTGATACTAGGTGCCCAGGGGAGGGAAATTCAGTTTTTGGCTTCGATTATGTAAGTGCCAATGTTATGCTACTCGAATAAAAGAACCTTTAAGGTAAACAATGCCTCGAAGTTCTTTTGAAGTTTCATCTGTCATGTTCTCTTCATGTGCTAAATAAACACACTCCGTTTTCCAGCCATGAATTCTTGGCTTCCCATTAAAGAGTTCTGCATGCAACTTAGTTATTGGCATGATCCTCCCTACCACACTGAACTTCAGACACGTTGAGTTCCAGCCTGCCTGGAGGCTGTGGATGATGGGAGCCTGCCTTTCCAGAGAACAGCTAGCTAAGGACAAATGGTCTCGCCCAAGGCAAGCTGGGGATTTAGCCAGGAATAAACTTAGGAACACCTGTATGCAAAAGTTGCTCTACCCACAAGCTAGAATTCTTCTCCTAAAAAAAAAATTAATTAAAAACTAAGATTTCAAACTGGAGACAGAGAGGTGTCTTCTGTTTTTACAGCAAAACCGCCCTGGAATAGCATCTGAATATATCTATTTTTTGATAAAGAAAGTTTCTAGGTTTGACTCCAAGGGGAAAAAAACATTCTTGAACCAAGACAAGGATCAACTGTCAAAGCAACTGAAAGCACCTCCGTGTCCCTCATACAACCGATTCAGAGCCATGAGGACTAGAATCTTGCTTAGCATCACCGATGTTCTGTAATTTAGGGCAAAAGCGTTTGATGATCAGGGAACAGTTTGGGCTTTACGTCACTCTATTCCTTTCCTTAACCAGCTGTTCTCTGAAAAGGTGGGGCTACCCATCATCCACAGCCTCCAGCTTTTCTAGCTACCAGTGGGGAGACGGCTGAGCGCAACAATTCATTTAGTGACCGCTCAAAGTTACAAAGCGACTTAGGACTGTTTCTCAAATCAAAATTCAGAGACTCGGCAACTGACTCACATTTATGACAGTTGCCGTGTCCCGAGGTCACATGATCCCCTTCGGCAACCTTCTGACAAGCCAAGTCAATGGGGGAACCAGATTCCCTGAACAACCGTGTTGCTAACAAACAACCGCAGTGATTTCCTTAACAACTGGGGCAAGAAAGGTAAAAAAAATGGGGCAAAATTCACTTAACAAATATCTCGCTTAGCAACAGAAATTTGGGGTTGCTCAGTTGTGGTCGTAAGTCGAGGACTGCCTGTGTTACAATTTTCAGAAAAAGCCAGCCACCTTGGCATTAACGCAACAGGTTTCCTTCTGCAAACGATGCTGGGATCTAGGCTGATCTCAAAAACATAAGCCACTAATGCCTTCTCCACCGTTTCTATTGCATTATTTAAAATTATAATCCCTTTAGGAACGGATCCTCAAACAACACTACGTCGCACCCTCCCCTTCCCTCCTCCAACAGGCAGAAACTCACTGTGATAGATCTCCTGCAGGGACCCCCCTGCACAGTATTCCATGCAGATCCACAGCCGATCATTCCTAAAATCCAGAAATAACAGGAAATATGTAACGGAGCACAGGATGGATATGCAGCACCATTTGGTCAAAGCTTTGTTGGTGGAGGGAGATGCAATCCCCAAATCAGTGTTTCTCAACCTCAGCAGCTTGAAGATGTGCGGACTTACAACTCCCAGATTTCCCAGGCTGGCAGGGGTATTCTGGAAGTCAACTCATCGTAAAGCATGCTGGCTGGGGAATTCTGGGGGTTGGAGTGCACTCATCCTAAAGCATGCAAACGGGGGAATTCTGGGAGTTGAAGTCCACCCCTCTTAAAGCATGCTGGCTAGGGGATTCTGGGAGTTGAAGTCCACCCCTCTTAAAGCATGCTGGCTGGGGAATTCTGGGAGTTGAAGTCCACCCTTCTTAAAGCATGCTGGCTGGGGAATTCTGGGAGTTGAAGTCCCCCCCATCTTAAAGCATGCTGGCTGGGGAATTCTGGGAGTTGAAGTCCCCCCCCTTAAAGCATGCTGGCTAGGGGATTCTGGGAGTTGAAGTCCCCCCCCATCTTAAAGCATGTTGGCTGGAGAATTCTGGGAGTTGAAGGTCACCCCTCTTAAATCCTGCTGACTGGGGAATTCTGGGAACTGAAGTTTTCAACAGAAGTCTTGCTGAGACTGAGAAACGGTGCCCTAGATTTACAGGAGGCATGCAGAAACGTGGCTTATGGCTTTGCGGGAAGCCATAAGCCACGTTTCTGCATGCCTCTGAGCATGTAGGGAGAGGAGCTACATTTCACCGCCTCAAAGATTTGGGAAGGGGAAAACAGGCTTTTTTGGGGTTAGAAAATGAAGAGTTGGGTTATGGCTTTCCTAACTTTTACTGTAGAAATTACTTGCTACCCGATCGTTTTGACCAAGCCGAGAACGGATGCTCTAGTAAGTCTACCGTTTCCAAGTTCCCGTTGTGTTATACCAGCAGGAGTTGTTTTCTACCTGAGGTAGCTTCCAAAATACGTCACAACGTTGTGATGCCGACAATCCCTGAGGGTGGTGATTTCCTGCTGAATGGATCCGATGTCATCTCCTAAGAAGACCCAATGGAGTAAACAGGTCAGTCTCCCAGCACCTCTTCTTTCAACAATGACTGACCCCCTCTTTTTTTTGTGACAGCCCCTCAAATATTGGAAGACTGCTATCGTGTCACCCCCCAAGTCCTTCTCTTCAGTAGACCAGACATACCCCAGTTAGAACGCAGAATAAGTAGGGTGGCGAGGGACCTTGGAGGTCATCTAGTCTAGACCTTATATACTACTTCAGACAAATGCCTGCAATATCTCTTATTTAAGAAGCTCCGGTGATGGAGCGCCCACAACTTCTGGAGACAACTCATCTCACTGATAAGATTGCTCTGTCAGATAATTTCTCTTTAGTTCCAGGTTGCTTCTCTCCTTGATTAGTTTCCATCCGTTGCTTCTTGTCCTGCCTTCCGGGGCTTTGGAAAATAGGTCAACCTCTTCTCCGAAGCGCCTGAAGGCAGGAGAAGAAGCAACGGATGGAAACTAATCAAGGAGAGAAGCAACCTGGAACTAAGGAGAAACTTCCTGACAGTGAGAACAATGAAACAGTGGAACGGCTTCCCTCTAGAGCTGAACTCTTCAAATGTGGCCCTTTTATGACTTGTGGACTTCAACTCCCAGAATTCCTCAGCCAGGCTGTGGGCGCTCCATCATTGAAGGTTTTTAAGAAGAGACTGGACAGCCCTTTGTCTGAAACGGCATAGGGTTTCCTGCTTGAGCAGGGGGTCGGACTAGATGACCTCCAGGGCCCCTTCCAGCTGTATTCCGATTCTGATTCTGAAAAGTAGGCCTACCATAGAGTAGAAACCCTGAGATCCTCGTGGGAGTCTGGCCTATCTTCAACGGCTAAAATCGGAGTGGTGCTAAGAAGTCGCCGACTTTGGGGAACAACGAAATCCGGATCGCCCCCTTACCTGGGTCGATTTTCACAATTTTAATGGCTGCCAGTTCTCCAGTTTCTGTATCTCGGCCCTGCGGAGAGAAGCAGACGGTAATGAAAGAAATGGGTCCTCCAGGAAAGGGTCTCCGCATTGTTTTCCTTTGGGAGAAGAGATTTAGTGGAATTCTTGGGGGGGGGGAAAGGGTTGGGTTTCCTCACTCACTCCTGCCATGTGCTCTGTGGCTTCAGAAACGGAGATGTTCCCTAACGTCGGTCACAACTCGTGGGGTAAAACCGGCGTGGACAACTTTACTTTACCTTACCATAGGCTCTGCTGTCACTGTTCCACCCTGGTTAACATGGAGAATTTGCTTCCTCTGAAGCATGAGGCCAGCCTCTGAACCCCATGGCACGTCGGTCATCCTTCCTTCCTTCCTTCCTTCCTTCCTTCCTTCCTTCCTTCCTTCCTCCTTTTTCTCCTCCCTTCCTTCCCTCTTTCTCTCCTTCTTTCCTTCCTTTCCCCTTTCTCTCCTTCCTTATCTCCTTCCTTCCTTCCCTCTCTCTCCTTCCTTCCTTCTTTCTCTCCTTCCTTCCTTCCTTCCCCTTCTCTCCTTCCTTCCTTCTCTCCTTCCTTCCTTTCCTTTTTCTCCTTTCTTCCTTCCTTCCCCCTTTCTCTCCTTCCTTCTCCCTTCCTTCCCTCTTTCTCTTCCTTCCCTTTCTCTTCTTCCTTATCTCCTTCCTTCCTTTCCTTTCTCTCCTTCCTTCCTTCCTTCCCTCTTTCTCTCCTTCCTTCCTTATCTCCTTCCTTCCTTCCCTTTCTCTCCTTCCTTCCCTCTTTCTCTCCTTCCTTCCTTCCTTCCTTCCCTCTCTCTCCTTCCTTCCTTCCTTCCTTCCTTATCTCCTTCCTTCCTTCCCTTTCTCTCCTTCCTTCCTCTCCTCCTTCCTTCCCCCTTTCTCTCCCTTCCCTCTTTTTTTCCTTCCTTCCTTCCTTCCTTCCTTCCTTCCTTCCTTCCTTCCTTCCTTCCTTCCTTCCTTCCTTCCTTCCTTCCTTCCTCCCGCTTTAGGCAGGAAAGCCAGCTGGGTGACTTTGGGCCAGCCATATTCTCTCAGCCCAACTCACCTCCACAGGGTGTGGGGAAAATAGGAGAAAGGTATGTTGAGTATGTTCTCCTCCCTAGGTTATTTGTAATAAAAGTGGGCTATGAATGAATGAATGGCTCCTTGCAACAATCCCATACGATCTCCGTGATTTTACGAGAACACAAATATTAAAATATATTAAAATATTACATATTTAAAGAGATTTCCAGAAAACATTGCAGGCTGCAGGAGCCATTTGCGCTTCAGCCTGAGATGCAGACAACATGGACCCATCCCCAACAGCCTGCGCCAGTCTTCAACAGGGGAGGGACCCAGGGCAGGAAACATCCTGCAGCCAAGAAAGCTCCAGACACCCGTTTGCACCACTCAGGTGACCCTGAGGACACTGATAAACCTCCAAGTGGCCTCAACGACTCTCAAAAAAGAAGGCAAATGACCAACGGTCTGCAAGGAGTATAAATCCTTCCATTCCCCACCATCCAGTCAGAGCTGAAGAAGATTCTGGGAGGGGAAGCGAAACGTCTTCAAAGAAAGAACAAATAAGTCCAGTTGCCTCCTGAAAAAGCATCTCTGGGACAACCCTGACCTGGATGATGGAGAATCTCCATAGACATTTCTCCAAACTGTTCCACTGAACAAAACTCATAAGAAATTCCCTTCCCCAGCCGGATTTTTTCTTCTTCTGGGGATCACAAGGGACAGGCCTCTACAAATGTCCATTTGATTATGTTTTGCACAAATAAGGCACCGCTTCCTTCCTAAATGGATTCCTACAGTAGGGATAAATAAATACAGGTATCCCTTGACTGATAAGAGTTTATTTAGAGAACCCAAGTTGCAATGGCACGGGGAAAAAGTGAGTTAGGACCGTTTTTCACCTTTACGATCTTTGTAGCATCCCCAGGATCGTGTGATCAAAATCCAGAGGCTCGGCCACTGACTCATACTTAGGACCGCTGCTGTGTGCTAAGGTCATGTGATCCCCCTTTTGCGACCTTTGGACACTGTGACCGTCATAATACGAGTCAAACGCCAAGCATGGGGAAGCTGCAACGGTCTTAAACATGAAAAATGGTCTTAAAGTCACTTTTTTTCAGCGCCGTTGTACCTTTGAACGGTTACAGACCCTCCAGATTTCCAGGCCCGGTCAATTTAAGACCGCACTAAAATAGGGAAGCATCAGAGACTTCCTTTGCTCACGTGCAGGCAGCCACCACGGCACACAAACACACTCTTCTTCGTATGGATCCCATTCTGTTTAGCAATCAGGCAACTTCCTTGCTGAGCCAGCTCAACCACCGCAAAGGGTGTGAGGCGCAAGGCCGCAAAGCATCTGTGTGATGCAACCGAAGAGGAAGGAGGGCAAAGCCAGTGGAATGGCTTTGCCTACAGAAGGCGTGGGTGCTCCGTCGCTGGAGGCTTTGAAGACGAGACCGGACAGCCATTTCTCCGGAATGGTATAGGGCAGAGGTTTTCAAACTGGGCCCTTTTATGACTCGTGGACTTCAACTCCCAGAATTCCTCAGCCAGGCATGCCTGGCTGAGGAATTCTGGGAGTTGAAGTCCACGAGCCATAAAAGGGCCAAGTCTGAAGAGCCCTGGTCTGGATCCAAGCCGGCAGTTTCATCAAAATGGCCGACTGAGGAATTCTGGGAGTTGAAGTCCACGAGCCATTAAAAGGGCCAAGTCTGAAGAGCCCTGGATCCAAGCCGGCAGTTTCATCAAAATGGCCGACTGAGGAATTCTGGGAGTTGAAGTCCACGAGCCATTAAAAGGGCCAAGTCTGAAGAGCCCTGGTCTGGATCCAAGCCAGCAGTTTCATCAAAATGGCCGACTGAGGAATTCTGGGAGGTGAAGTCCACAAGCCATAAAAGGACCAAGTCTGAAGAGCCCTGGCATTCGGTTTCCTGCTTGAGCAGCGGGTTGGACTAGAAGACCTCCAAGGTCCCTTCCAGCTCTATTCTGATTGAACCTCCTGCTCAGGTTCTGACAGGGACAACAATTGCAGGTTGTCTTTGACTTACAACAGTTCTTTTACTGACCGCTTGAAGTTACAGCCACACTGACACAAGTGACCTGTGACCGTTTTTCACGCAAAATGACCATTGGAGCATCTCTATGGTCAGCGAACCAAAATTCAGATGCTTGGAAATTGACTCATATTTATGACGGTTGCAGCATCCCGGGGTGATCCGATCTCCTTTTGCGACCTTCCGGCAAGCAAAGTCCAGATTCGCTTAACAACCGGGTAACCATCTGAACAACTGCAGTGATTCACTTAACGACCGTGGCAAGAAAGGTCATAAAATCGAGCAAAATTCCCTTAACAACCGTCTCACTTGGCCACAAGAACCTGTAATCAGTGGAACAACTTGCCTCCAGAAGTCGTGGAGGTTTTTAAGAAGAGACCGGACAGCCACTGGTCTGAAATGGTACAGGGTCTCCTGCTCAAGCAGAGGGTTGGACTAGATGACCTCCAAGGTCCCTTCCAGCTCTGGTCTTCTGTTATAAACTGCCTTTCCTTTCGCAAAATAACCCAGAGCCATCGGAGGCGGGGGGATGAAGAGCCTTGGGCAAAGCTGTTCAAAAGGCAATTTTGCAACGGCTTCTTGCGGAATCAGTTTGTGTGTGTGCGTTGGACGCTAGAGATCAAAAGCCTTAGGTGGCGTTGCTTTGTTGCTCCAGAATAATGGCTGGAGTTTCCTGAAATTAAGGGCAGGTCAGGAAAGAAACTTACAAGGCAGGTGCGGGACGTGCAAAAGCCATCCAGAGGCCTTCTTCGGCACTTTGCTTGGGTAGGTTTCACCTCCAACCAACCCCATTTGAGTCAACTAACACAGGCGTCCCCAACCCCCCCCCCCGGTTCGTGGACCAGTAGCAGGCCGTGGCATGCCAGCAACTGATCTGCACAAACAAGCAAAGCCCCATCCGTGGGATGCAGGCAGCACCTGAAACCACGCCGCCTCCGATCCGTGGGAAAACCTTTCTCCACGGAACCGGTCCCTGGTGCCTCAAAGGTTGGGGACCTCTGAACTAAAACACAAGAAAAATCCTGAGACCCCAGAAAGAGTACAGAGAAGACCCACAAAAATAACACAATAACACAGTTGAAAAGGTGGTCTTCCAGTCCAACCCCCTGCTCAAGTAGGAAGCTGAATGGCTGTCTAGTCCAGGGGTAGGCAACCTCGGCTCTTTTATAACTCATGGACTTCAACTTCAACTTCAAAGTTGAAATCCATGAGTCATAAAATAATAATAATAATAATAATAATAATAATAATAATAATAATAAGAAGAAGAAGAAGAAGAAGAAGAAGAAGAAGAAGAAGAAGAAGAAGAAGAAGAAGAAGAAGAAGAAGAAGAAGAAGAAGAAGTTGGAAGGGACCTTGGAGGTCATCTAGTCCAACCCCCTGCTAAGGCAGGAAACCCTATACCATTTCAGACAAATGGCTGTCCAGTCTCTTCTTAAAAACTTCCAGTGTTGGAGCATTCACCACTTCTGGAGGCAGGTTGTTCCACTGGTTAATTGTTCTCACTGTCAGGACGTTTCTCCTTAGCTCTAGGTTGCTTCTCTCTTTGATTAGTTTCCATCCGTTGCTTCTTGTCCTGCCTTCGGGTGCTTTGGAGAAGAGCTTGACTCCCTCTTCTTTGGGGCAGCCCCTAAGATACTGGAACACTGCTATCATGTCCCCCCTCGTCCTTCTCTTCTCCCAATTCCAGCAACCGTTCCTTATATGTTTTAGCCTCCAGCCCCCTGATCATCTTTGTTGCTCTTCTCCGCGCTCTTTCTTAGAGTCTCAACATCTTTTTTACATCGTGGGTGGCCAAAACTGGATGCAGCATTCCAAGTGTGGCCTTACTAAGCCTTTATAAAGAGGTAGTAACACTTCACAGGATCCTGATTCTATCCCTCTGTTGATGCAGCCTAGGATAGCGTTGGCTATTTTGGCTGGCTCCTATTTAAGTGACTGTCCTCTTGCAGGTGATAAAAAATCTGGAGGCTAAATTGCACGATGAACGGTTGAGGGAGCTAAGTAGGTTTAGACCAGGGGTAGGCAACCTTGGCTCTTTTTTGACTCGTGGACTTCAACTCCCAGAATTCTCGAGCCAGCCACGCTGAGGGGAAAGGGAGAGTTTCCAAGTTGAGCCATGCTGGCTCAGGAATTCTGGGAGTTGAAGTCCACGAGTCATAAAAGAGCCAAGGTTGCCTACCCCTGGTCTAGACTAACAAAGAAAAGGACCAGGGGTGACATGATAGCAATGTTCCAATATTTGAGGGGTTTCCGCGCAGAAGGGGTGGGTGGGTTTCCACCTATTCTCCAAAGCCCCTGAAGGCAGGACAAGAAGCGGTGGGTGGAAACGAATCAAGGAGAGAACCAAGCTGGAACTAAGGAGAAATTTGTCCGAATGTCTGAATCGGGACACAGCTGGAAGAGACCTTGGAGGTCTTCTAGTCCAGCCCCCTGCTCAAGCAGGAGATCCTATAGTACCATTCCAGACAGGTGACTGTCCCGTCTCTTCTTAAAAACCTCCGGGGATCACGTTGGATGCTGCAGTGGTTGCAAATGTGGGGGAAAAAACAAAAAAACAGTCATGTCACTTTTTCAGCGCTGTGGCAACTTCAAACCGTCACTATATGAACGGCGGAAAGTCGAGAACTACCTGCCTCTTCCCTCTTATCCAGGGTTATTCCTCCCGCCACAGGGAAAAAGACCTGTCTTGCAGACCCAACTCAACCGATCCATTTCTGAGCTGAAAATAGCCATCCTGGCTGCCAGCTGACCAGCCCTAAGCTATTCCTGAATTAAGAATTTCAGGAAATGCCATGCTGGTTTCGGAACAATGTTTGCACAGCGGGCATTAGCCAGGATCCAAACAGAGGCAAGGCCACTCCTAATTCAATTTGTTGTCCAGAGGGGGGCGGGGGGGGGAGGAAGAGAGGGAAAATGTCCAGGACAAAGGGTGGAACGGCTGTTTTATATTCTCTTTTGATATAAAGAAGAGAGAGAGAGAGGCCGGATCTCTCCCCTCCCTATTAGTATCAAGAAGGAGCCACAATCAGAGACCACGAGGTGTGAAAGGGAAAAAAAACGTGGCTCTTTCACCTCCAGGCTCAGCAATTGCTATCCTGGATGCAGAAGTGGCTTCCCGGGTTAGCTACAGAGAAGAGCAGGCTGTGCTAACCATGGTTCAGTTGTGACCTCAGCCCATCCCACTACAACACTGATTCTCACAGCATCTCAACTGGGTTCAAGCACCTTTTGATGACACAGCCAAGTCAATGGCATGATGGCTTGGGGGCATGGGGAAAACGTTTTATCCTGGTTAGAGTCCCAAATACAGGTATTCCTCCAGAATTCCTGTTGCTAAGCTAGGAGTTAGTTAAGTGAATTGCAGCAATCTTTAGAATAAGAATAGAATAGAATAGAATAGAATAGAATAGAATAGAATAGAATAGAATAGAATAGAATAGAATAGAATAGGACAGATTTTAGAATAGAACTGGAATAGAGTTAGAGTAGAGTAAGAGTAGATTAGCAGCTGGTCCCGTTGAACTCAATAGGTCTTAATTCCAGTTAAATCAGCACCAGATTATACTGTAAGACGGAAGCCTAACTGGGGCAGATTTTCATTAAGCTGGAAGGGTGCAAATCCTGCTTAGCAGGAGGACTGTCGTATGTTTCACAAACACACGTCAAAGGCTGCAGGTGCAGAATCAACACAACAGAAAACCCAGGGAGTCCTCGGCTTACGACCACACCCCAGCCCAACATTTCTTTTGCTAAGCAAGACATTTCTTAAGTGAGTTTTGCCCCATCTTTCTTGCCGCAGTTTTTAAGTGAATCACCAAACACTTGTTCAGTTAGTAGCAAGATTGGTTAAGGGGGTTCTGGCCTCCCCCTTTGACTTTATGTGTTAGAAGGTCGCAAACGGGGTCGCAAATGGCCCCGGGACACTGCAACCGTCATAAATACGAGTCATCTGCCAAGCGCCTGAATTTTGATTTTGTGCACAATTCTGCAACAATTGTATGAAAAATGGTCATCAGTCCTGTCGTCGTAACTTCAAACAGTTACTAAATGCACTGTTGTAAGCCAAGGACTACCTGTACAATAAAACACAGCCTGGAAAAAAGCAACAACACAATCTTACCAGCAAAATAACAGGGCTGAACTAAAAAGAAATGCAGAAGCATCATAAAATCGGATTATCTAATATTATTATAACTACTGGCAGTAATGATGCTAGCTAAGAGCACCACACAGGCTTCTAAGGATGAACACAACCACGTGCACACTTAATTAGAAGAAAACAACATATGGAAGCTTCACAACAGCTGTTCTTCCAACTGCCTTCAGTGGTACAGAATCTGTTCCAAAACACCCATGCTTTATAATATTTTATAATATTTTCTCCTCCTTCCCTCTGGCTCCAATAGGCTGACACTAACTTAGATTCACCCAGAGGCAAGAACATAAAAAAAAGTACTGAGGACTAGAAACTTGAATGAGTTGGTCAAAGACACATTTTGACTTGCTCCACGGGGCCAAATTGCCTCCTTTTTCCAGTCGAGGCTCTTCTACCATCATAAAGAGCATGCTGGTTACAAATTTTGGACATAACTGCAAGATGCCAGTTGGACAGGATTGCTTTATAGCAGTTTTCTCAACAAAGGTTGAGAAAGATGTGTGGACTTCAACTCCCAGAAGTCCTCAGCCAGCTATAATAAGTGGAGAATTCTGGGAGTCGAAGTCCACATGTCTCATAGGTGCTTACAAGGCTGGAAAATACTGTTTTATACTGTAGGATCCATTTTAATCAAGAGGTTCTTTTTAACTCTGGATGCGATCTAACGAGCTGGGAATAAGCCAGATCGGACAAGTGGTATGCCCAAATAACTATATCCCTTGGATGGTGAAATGGGCCGTGCAGACACACACACATATATGCATGCCTGGATTCATCGCACAAGAATTTATATCAAAATGTCACATCGGTATTTCTCAATCTTGAAACTTTAAGATGGCTGGACTTCAGCTCCCAGAATTCCGCAGTAAAAAAGGTCGTACAATGGGCCAAAACTCACTTAACAAATGTCTCGCTTAGCAACAGAAATTTTGGGCTCCAGTGTGGTCATAAGTCGAGGACTACCTGTATTGCGTGCCACCTTAACCAGTAAGCTGCCTGCAATTAGTGTAGGTTCGTATCCCACCAGGCTCAAGGTTGACTCAGCCTTCCATCCTTCCGAGGTAGGTAAAATGAGGACCCAGATTGTTGGGGGCAATAAGCTGACTTTGTAATAATGCCGCTTGGGGTGGGCCGAAAGCCCTAATAAGCAGGCATATACATAGAATGAAGGCTATTGCTAAGCACATTGTGCTTAGATTGTAAGCCGCCCTGAGTCTTCGGAGAAGGGCGGGATATCAATGGGATTAAAAAAAAAATTCATATATTTACATATAGAGGGTATTTAAGTTCAGCTTTCATGACTTCCAGATCCAGGAACATGTTTTTGGCAGTAGCCAAAGAGGTCATATAAGCATGCATTCATTTACCAAATATGAGCCAGCAAACATTTGCACCCATCTTCAGATTCCCCAGTACTGAAAAATATTCTGCCTCTGATAATGGGGTCTTATCCTAGATTATCTAAATGAACGCTAGTTGCTAACCGTTCGAAAGAATAAGTCCTACACAATTTAGCCAGGTGCTAAGAAAGGAAGAAAGCTATTTCACCGTTCAGTATAAAACAGATATGTTTCTGGTTTCTGGTTTGACACTGTCTTCATTGTCCTTGGCGATCTCTGAGCTTCGCTGCTTTCTTGCAGACGTTTCATTACCAATCTAGGTAACATCATCAGGGCTAGTAGGGAAAGGGGTTAGTTCTTATTTTCTATTCTAGCGGCTTGCCCTGTCAGTGTTGGTGGGAGGGGTGTCAAGATGAAAATCTAAGGCATAAATTAATTGTTGTTGTTGTTATTTGCGAAGTCGTGTCCGACCCATCGCGACCCTATGGACAATGTTCCTCCAGGCCTTCCTGTCCTCTACCATCTTCTGGAGTCCATTTAAGCTCACGCCTACTGCTTCAGGGACTCCATCCAGCCACCTCATTCTCTGTCGTCCCCTTCTTCTCTTGCCCTCAATCTTTCCCAGCATTAGGCTCTTCTCCAGTGAGTCCTTCCTTCTCATTAGGTGGCCAAAGTATTTGAGTTTCAGCTTCAGGATCTGGCCTTCTAAAGAGCAGTCGGGGTGGATCTCCTCCAGGACTGACCGGTTTGACCGACTTGCAGTCCAAGGGACTCGCAGGAGTCTTCTCCAGCACCGTAGTTCAAAGGCCTCAATTCTTTGGCGCTCAGCCTTTCTTATGGTCCAGCTTTCACTGCCATACATTGCAAGCATAAATTAATATCCCACTATAAAAGATCTCTCCTCCGGGCATCAAGAATTCATAAACCACTGACAATTCCTGGGAGTTGGGAAAATTTAATAAAGAAATTTAATAAATTCAACCAACTATACTATTACAGCCCGGTGTAACAGGCTATCCATCAATCTGGACACCTAGAGTGACTTTCATATTTTCTTTGAGTCGATATGGTTGATTCCCCCCCCCCCAGTAGCTTTGAAATAGCAAGTAACCCAACTGTAGTAAGAGACCTGTGTTAGCGTACAGCAATATTTCTCAATCTCAGCAACTTTTAAGGTGCCTGGACTTCCCAGAATTCAAAGCAAAGCTGGCTGGGGAATTCTGGGAATTGAAGTCCAAGCATCTTCAAGTTGCTGAGGTTGAGCAATTGTGATCTGCAGTGTCAAAAAAATAGAAATCAGGTTCTGATTTTTCAGCAAAGTAATTAATCCCTGTTTAGTAGCTTCCTCCCAGGACTCCAAAGCTTTAGGAGGATCCCAAAACAGGGGCAAGAAACTGATGGGTTGGTCCAAAAACACATTGCCAGGGTCCCCCCAAAGCCAATCTCCTCTCTTAAGCTCTTTCTTCTTAAAACAGCCCCCATATTCCTTCCTCCCCGCGGGATCTGCTCACCTAGCCTTTCCAAAGCCCCTGCAGGGACAAAAAAAAATTAATTTGCAAGGCTCTTTCTTGAACAGCTTCCTCTCTCTTTCTCTCTCTCTCTCTTCTTTCCTTCCCTCCCACCTTTACTTCTTTCTTTTTCTTTCTTTCTCTTCCTCCCTTCCCTCCTACCCTTCCTTCTCTTTCTTCTTTCTTTCTTTCTTTCTTTCTTTCTTTCTTTCTTTCTTTCTTTCTTTCTTTCTTTCTTCTTTCTTTCTTTCTCTTCCTTCTTTCCCTCCTACCCTTCCTTCTCCTTTTTCCTCTTTCTTTCTTTCTTTCTTTCTTTCTTTCTTTCTTTCTTTCTTTCTTTCTTTCTTTCTTTCTTTCTTTCTTTTCTTTCTTTTCTTTCTTTCTTCTTGTAGCCTTCAGCACCGCAAGATCCGCGCGTGCCAAACTCTCTGGCAACCCGGACAAAAAAGCGCATTGTGGTCATTCGGTCACTCCAGGAAAGCCGAGCGAGCGAGCAAGCGAGGGAGGGATCCTCGCCCGCCCTGCCTACAACTTGTAGCAAAGCCAGCCTGCCCCACAGAGCCGACCTTGGCCGGGGAACCAGCCAGCCAGCCTGCCTGCCCACCCCACCCCACCCTCGCCTCGCCTTCTCCAACAGGCGCCCTCCGCCTCGGGCAGCCCCTTCGGAAAGCTCCCCGCGGAAAAGCTGACCACAAGCGACCAGGACACGCCCCGGCGAGAGCAGCCCTGGAGCCCGGCCACAATTTCCTGCTTCTCTGCACCCCTTTCCCCAGTTCGATCCACACCCCACGCGGGAGAGACCCCACCACCCCACCCCACGTTAGCGCAGCAATCTCCTGCGGGCTTGCTCGCTCCCCGTTGCGCGTCTCCAAAATCGCCCTTTGGAGAAGTTGCCCAAGCAGGAGAAAAAGAAAGGGAGCCTCGAGTCAGGGGGACCCCCCATTTAGAAGACCCCCCCCTCCCTCCTGCCCCCCAGCCAGGATAGCCCCCTCCCCCGCGCCCCCAAGCCCGCCCGGGGGTCCCTCTCCAAGCCGGCCGTGCGCCCAGGGCGCGCCGTTGCGCACCTTGTAAACGTCGCCGTAGGTGCCGGAGCCGATGCGCTGGACCAGCTCGTAGCGCAGCCGCGGGTCCTGCAGCGAGACGTCCCGCAAGGCGCTCATGGTCCTCGCCCAGCCGCCGAGCCAGGGCCGGGACGGCGCAGCCGGGGCCAGCAGCTGCGGCCGAGGCGGGGAAGGCGCCGCCTCCGGGGCGGAGAGGAGCCGCAGCGGCGGCCGAGCGGGCAGGAAGGAAGCCGGGAGGAGCCGAGCCGCGCAAGCCCCGCCCGCCTCGGGCTCTTCCTCCGCCGCGGAAAAGGACGGCGAGCAGCGCGACGACGGAGGAGGAGTCCCTCTGGGCGCGTGCAGAGCGCTCCGCCGCGCAGGAACGCGCGCCTCTACACGGGGGTAGCCCGCCCCGACTTAACGACCTCAAGGGAGCCCAACGTCTCCGTCTCTTAGCCAGGCGTTGGTTGAGTGAATTCTGCCTCGTCTTGCGACCTGGCGTGCCAACAGTCGTTAAGTGAAACCGCTGCGGTTGAGTCACCTGGTTGTTCAAGGACTCAGGGGTCTTCAAACTTGGCCCTTTTATGACTTGTGGACTTCAACTCCCAGAATTCCTCAGCCAGCGTGTCTGGCTGAGGAATTCTGGGAGTTGAAGTCCACAAGTCATAAAAGGGCCAAGTTTGAAGACCCCTGGTTCAAGTGAATCTGGCTTCGCTTCAGGACCTTTCCGCAGCCCTGTCGTGCCACAGTTGTTAAGCGGATCGCTCCAGTTGTTTAACTGGTTCAGGAAATCCGGCTTGACTTTGCTGCCACGGTTGTAAGGGTGACGCTGCCACAGTTGTAAGCGTGACGCTGCCACAGTTGTGTGAAAAATGGGCAAAAGTCATATTTTCCAGTCTCACTTTGAAGAATCACTAAAAAAAAAAAACCTCTTATAAATTGAGGACTATTTGGAACTTCCCTGCCCACTCTGGTTTCGCATGGTTGACTCCGAGGAACAGCAAAAGATTGAGGATAAAAATTACAGGCATTCCTCGATTTACAATCATGCCTTTCGTGACTTCAAAGTTGCAATGTCAGTGAAAGAAGTGATTTGCAACCAATACACTTACAACGTCCCGGTCGCGTGATCACCATCAGCGACTGTAGGAACACAGCAGCACGCACGCACACACACACACACACACCCAAGAAAGAAATATTTTGGGGGATATTAAAAAGGCAGAATATTACATTTCCCCAAAGGAATAATGGAGAAAAGCTTAAAAGGCAAAAACTTCTCCCTTACCCCCAGTCAGAAACTCAGCAGGCCAGCTATGTAGAAATGCAGATTTGATAACCCCATTCCGAAAGACTGAGGCCCCGTTCACAATCAAATGCAGCAACCCATTCAAGACAGGATCTTTCCAAATCCCTTGAAGCAAGATTTGATAGCTAACAACAGCAGAACGACAGGATTAGAACCAGCGACCCCCTCACCCAAAAATCCAACACAGGACGTAACCGTCAGCCACAGCCCCAGAGAAACAGGATATGACCTTTAGGATATATAATAGGATTAACCCACCACCATCAGAAAACCAAAAGGACACGCTCAAAAGCTCAGGTCAAAGTTCATGCCACAGGAACAACTCCAAAGACAAAAGCCCAAGGAGGTTTCAAAACCCACCACTCCCAACTCCGTGTGGTTGGCTGCCCAAGAGCCACATGTTTGTGGTTCTGCTCTTCAAGAAACAAGAACTGTCTTTCTAAAGCCGTCTCCATTTTGTTTATTCCCGGCTTGGACTGTGATGAAGATTTTTCTTTCAACACAACCCTTCCAAAGTCAATGGGGAAACCTGGATTGGCTTAATGACGCTGCAATTCACTTAACTGCAGCGATTTGGTTAACCACCGTAGCACTAATGGTGGTAAAATCATACACAACTCCGTTAACAACTGCTTTGCTTAATAGGGAAAATTGTGGTCGTAAGTCAAGGACTACCTGTACTAAGATATGGGGGCGTCGATAAGATTTTGAGACTCTTAAAAAGGACTTTGTTGAATTTTCTCTCTAGTTTCACCGCCCCAATCCATTCAGTTCGCTGCTGAGTGACAAAATTGTATTTCTTACCGAAACTGCTTCGGTTGCGTGCACATCCTGTTTGTTCTTAGCGTCAATCCTGTATTTGGACACGTGCAGAGGCTGCTAAGCTAGTTGTCAATCTGGATTTTTTTTGTTTAAAAAAAAAAATCTGGCCGGCTTCACGTTGAGGACTTCTGAATTTTGCAAATCAAACTAGAACCTGTTTTGCAGAGCAGATTTTAGAACAGCATTAACCGGAAAAGAAATATTTCACTTTAGCCTATGCATGAATTGCGCGGCTGGCTAATTTATCGCCGCTGCTGTTTGTTTTGCAAGCATTTTCTGCCGTGTCCTCAGCCCGCCATCCAGATCGGATGAAATACAGATGACGACTAATAAAATAAAAAAAACAAGGATCCCAGTTAGGAGCAGGCCCCCCATTACAGAAGCAATGGCTCTAGCCGTTTATTTTATTACCATTAAATTAGCATCAACTCCCAGCAAGCATTGGAGGAAGAGGATGATGGTGCTAAGTCTATGTTAGCCAAAAATCCAGAGCCTTTTTGGGGGGGTAGGGGAGGGGGACAAATATATATTTACTTAAGGCTGGTCTGGTCTGTACTGAGTTCCTCCTTTAAAATCTTTTGCAGAAATGAAGTCGGTCTTGCAAATATTGCTTCCAAGGCTGGAGAGTGACCTGGTTTCTATTTTCGTCCACCCAGACTATGATGTTGATTTGTGCAACGGGGAATAAAAACATTGTCCACTCACCCCCTCTTCCCTCATACCAGAACTGTCTACTGACATCAGCCCCAAAAAACTGAGCAAGGAGAGGCCGCGAGGCGGGATGTCAAACAGGGAAATTTTTTTTTCCCCAAAACCAAACCTAGTTAGTTTGCTTCTTAAAAGGAGTTATGCTGCAGAGTCAACGGATGAATGTTTGAAAGGCTGCCGGACTCGGTTATTTTCAGAGGCTATTTTCAGCGTCAGCAATCTTTCGATCGTCCGGAGATGCATTTAATGGCCTTGCATCGACAAAACCACAGGGAAGAAGGTTGTACAACTCACGTACTGTATGTCTTAACTTTAATTAGGTTTATTTTATTTTTTAAATGGGAGAAGGGGAAGCTTTGAATTTTTAAATTGTTCTCAGGTTCAGTCCCCCCTTTTCAAATGGAAGGGGGGGGGAATATAATTTGTGGCACGGTAACTGGGAGCTCTAGACTGCCACATCTTGTCTTAATAAAAGGATACAGCAAAACGAAGGGATTTAATTTTCCGAGACAGCGATAAAAGAAACTCCTCGACTCAAGAAATGGGGGCCAAGGTCTGCCTGGGGCAGGAAGAAAAATTCAGGGATTTTTTTTGACATGTTTCATTGCTGACAATCCACAAGTAGGAACTTGCCTCTCCCCTCAAAGGGAACCAAGGTTACAGCAGTCCTCGAGTTACGACCAATTCTTTTCCTTTGCTGAGCAAGACAGTTAAGTCAGTTTTACTCCATTTTACAGCCTTTGTTATGCCACAGTTGTTAAGTGAATCACTGCAATTGTTACGTGACTCACAAGGCTGTTAAGGGCTTGTCAGAAAGTCATAAAGGGGGATCACGTGACCCCGGGACACTGCAATCGTCGTAAATACGAGTCAGTTGACAAGAGTCTGAATTTTCATCGTGTGATCATCAGTGTGAAAAACGATCCTAGGTTACATTTTTCAGGGCTGTCGCAACTTTGAGCGGACAATAAATGGAACTGTTGTAAATAGAGGACAGCCTGTACTTTTGATCCCTATTCCTATCCAAGTCTGTTTTTCTGCTGGCTTTGATCCGCTGTCAAAAGAAAAGCCAGCACAGATTCAGAAGATCAAGGACTACAAAGAAACATTTGCCTTTGTATAACAAAAGAGAACCTTAAAAATTTATTAATTCTGTCTCTGCAAACTTCTACAAAAATTTCTTATCCCCTATACTGGTGCAGACCGAAAGCTCCGGCTCAGATCTTTTGGACATGATCTTTCTTTTATCATTTATAAAAGATAAGCTTTGTGGGGTGATCACCCCAGGATGGTTTTGTGTTTTTTTTAATAGTCACTCGGGAAGATTTTTTCACTGTTGTGTGCTTGCCGCTCGTTCCGTTTTGCTTATCCCTTTTCTGCAGCTGATCTAGTCTGTTACGACATTAATGCCACACGTTTGTTTTTAAATTTAAAAAATGCTGTTTTTCTGATATTCAGCCGTGTTAGGGTCTTCAATCGTTCAGTTAAAAAAAAAAGGATTCATACTTCCTGGCCATTGCAAACACGAAATTATCCCACGTCCCGCTTGCAAATGTGAGACTTGGGTAAAAAATGCCCAAGAAGTCTCTTTGCACCGTGCAAAGTCATTTAAAGTCTCCCGGGGTTTTTTTTGTCCCTTCTCCACAACCCTTCAGAGTGTTATTTTTTTTTAATCTCTGGATCCCTTAAAATTAAGCCCTTCCTGGCAGGAGCTAAATCCACCTTCAAAAGCTCAATTTCCAAGCAAGGTTTTAAGACCCAGCCATACAGGTCTCCTCAAAACGTTGGCACAGAGGGAAAAATTGGAAGAAGGGAAGAAACCAAGCAATCATTTGCCCAGAAATTGGAAACGTTTCTCGCCCGGAATCAGAGAGACTTCCGGGGCCGTTTGAGAAAGGACAGGGCGTACGTTCGAGGCGCAGAAACTTTTTGTTTTTTCAGCTGGACCTGTGACTGGGCCGTGAGCTGCAGCTTGATGGCGCTCGAGTTGATCTTAGCCGCTACCAGGAGTTCCTTCATCCCTTTCATTTTCTCACTCTGGAAGGTGAGGACCGGGCCTTCAGGGTGGGGGCTGGAGCTGCTGCTGAGACCCTCCTCCTTCTCCGGGAGCGGCCTGTCGGATCGCTGGGTGGCGCTCGGGCGCCGGCGTTCGGCGGCCTTCTTGGCCAGGGGCGGCTCTTCCGGCTTGGATTCTCGCCGGGGACCCCGACGCCGGCCTTCGCGGGGATCCTCGCTGCCTTGGTCATCGTCGTCGTTCGCATCCAGGTCCCGGCTGACCAGGGTCACCTTCTGCCGCACCTGGAACAAGAAGGAGGAAGGCCCTTTGCTACGGTCTGGGGAGCTGCGTTTTTCGACGTTCTAAGAGGCACGGACTTCAACTCCCAGAATCCCCCAGGGCGTGGATCACTATTCCGCCACGGGCATGCTTGAATCTGGGCCGTGGGAGATAAGCAAGTGCGTGCACGTATGGAAAGCGCCATGGCGCGTCGCCCGTGAGCCCCTCTGCTTGTGCGAGCTTTGTGCCTGCCACTCGCACGAGTGGATCTGTGCAAAAGTGTAACCACCCTCTGCTCACGTGCAAAGCTCCATTCGTGAGCGGATGGCACGCGGGCCCACCGCTTACACAAATGGAATGGTGCGTGCGTGCCTGCCACTCCCCTGGCACTGGGCCACCAAGCTGGAAAGGTTGGCAACCGCTGCTTTAAGAGGCCTGGAGTTGGCCTTCCAAAATTCCCCAGTCAGCCTGCTGCTTGTGGAATTCTGGGAACTGAAGTCCACCTCTCTTAAAGCTGTCAAGGTCTAGAAAAACTGTGATCTAGCCAACGCAAAAACATCTCCCACGCCGTGCATTCTTCAAATTCCTAGATTAATTTATTCACTTGTAAGCGCATCCTGTTTTTCCAATGCAAATCAGCCTCATTATTTTAGCTCCTGCGTTTCCCGCTGCGTTGTATTTTATATTGTGCAATGGCTTGGAAGGCGTTGGGATAGTATTACCCCATCTCCCAGGTTAAAATCTCCAGGGATGCCGACTGGAATAGATCGGGCTGCTACGAGAGAGAAAGAGGTGGAGAATGGGAGAGAAAATACTACAGGTAGTCTTCAACTTACAAGTATTCTTATAGTGATCATTCGAAGTTACAACGGCGCTGCTGGCTGGGAAATTCTGAGAGTTATAGTTCAGAAATCTTAAAAGCATGCTGGCTGGGGAATTCTGGGAGTTGAAGTCCACCCCTCTTAAAGCATGCTGGTTGGGGAATTCTGGGAGTTGAAGTCCACCCATCTTAAAGCATGCTGGTTGGGGAATTCTGGGAGTTGAAGTCCACCCATCTTAAAGCATGCTGGCTGGGGAATTCTGGGAATTGAAGTCCACCCATCTTAAAGCATGCTGGTTGGGGAATTCTGGGAGTCGAAGTCCACCCCTCTTAAAAGCCGCCAAGGGTGGAAACACTAGTCTACAGTCTTCCTCAGCTGAATAAAGGACAACCATCCTACCCTGGGGGAATACAACAGCTCCAATTGCAGTGCCCCCCCCCCGGAGACCACCACAAAGCCCTCTTGCACTTACAGCTCGTTTCTTAAATGACTTTGTACTAGACCACATTTCCTTCCCCCAAAAAAACTTCCCCCTCTGCCAACTCCGTATCCCCAGCCCTCTCTGCGCCAAGGCCGACATCTCACCGTCCCATCAAAGCGGCTCAAGGACTGGACCAGGAAGGTGGCCCAACCCACGTGGAGGACGGGTGTGGGGCTGCCTTCTTCCCACTTGCAGATGCCGTCGTAGAAGCGCAGAAGGTGGGCAAAGCACTCGGGGTCCTGCAACGCCGAGCCCCCCGTTTGAGAGGGTGAAGCCTAAAGAAAAGGCAGGAAAGGAGGTCAGACTCTTCAGCGGCGGGGCTAGACTGGCAAAGACTGTTAAAAGAAAGAATAATCGAATTAGAAGGGGCCTTGGAGGTCGTCTAGTCTGACCCCTTGCTTGAGCCGGAGATCTTATACCATTTCAGACAATTTTCCAGTCTGTTTTTAAAAACCTCCAGTGATGGGGCACCTGCAACTTCTGGTGGCAAGCTGTTCCACTGGTTGACTGTCCTCACTGTCAGGAAGTTTCTCCTTAGTTCCAGGTTGCTTCTCTCCTCGATGAGTTTCCATCCGTTGCTTCCTGTCCTGCCTTCAGGTGCTTTGGGAAATAGTTTGACCCCCCTTTTCCTTATGGCAGCTCCTCAAATAATAAAACGCTGCTATCGTGTCAACTCTAGTCCTTCTTTTGATTAGACTAGATCAGAGGTCCCCAACCGCCGGTCCGTGGATCAGTACCGGGCCACGGCATGCCAGCAACCGGTCCGCACAAGCAAGCAAAGCTCCGTCCACGGGATGCAGGCAGCACACTGTCCGATCGGTGGAAAAACCTCTCTCCAAGAAACCGGTCCCTGGTGCCCAAAAGGTTGGGGACCTCTGGACTAGGCATACCCAATTACAACCAATTCCTCCATTTACAACCATCGTTGAACGATGGTTCAAAGTTACGACAGCATTGAAAACAGCGACTTACGTCCCTGCACCACTCCCAGGATCAAGCGTTTGCAATCCGGAGACTTGGCAACCGGTCTGCATTGATGACAGTTGCAGTGTCCTGGTGTGATCACAATTTGCAAACCTTCCCACCGGGTCTCTGAGAAGCAAAGTCCTCGGGAAGCTGGATTCATTGAAGAAACCGCGTTGCGAACTTAACCACCGCACTGATTCCCTTAACAACCGTGGCCAGAAAGGCTGACCAAACTCCGGTGTCCACTGTCTCGCTTCGCAACGGGAAGGTTGGGCTCCGTGGGGGTGGAGGACTACCTGCAGCGGGCCTTTATAGTAATTGTTGATTACGTAGCATTATTGTTATTATTCTTGTTCGACCGTGTCCAGTTTTATTATTTATTTATTATTTATTATTGGGACTTATATGCCGCCCTGTCTCCCGAAGGACTCAGGGCGGCTAACAACAATAAAATACAATGATACAGAAGTTAAAAAAGAAATTAAATTAATAGCCCCAATAGAATAAGTTAAAATTAAAGTTAAAAATTAAAAAAACATTTTAAAATCCCTGTCAGTCCAGGTCAGCCTGATGGAAAAGAAGTGTTTTGAGGCCGCGGCGAAAGGACCGGAGATCCGGGGCCATCCGGAGCTCAAGGGGAAGTTGGTTCCATAGGGCTGGCGCTCCCACAGAGAAGGCCCTCCCCCTGGGGGTCGCCAGCCGACATTGTCTAGCCAACGGCACCCTGAGGAGGCCCTCTCTGTGTGAGCGTACTGGGCGATGGGAGATCATTCCCGGCAGCAGATGGTCCTGCAAGTATCCCGGGCCTAAGCCATGTAGGGCTTTAAAGGCAAGTACCAGTTTTCCTTGATTCATGGATCTGACATTCCAGGTTCCTACAGAGAATAAATCTTTACAGCATCAGACTTTCCTTTCACCACCAGATGAATCCACAGCTGCGCGTCCTTTCGGCTTTGGCCCAGTCGCTTCATTCTTTCTGGCGCTACTAGTACTAGCCCTCTACTCTTCCCCAGTAGCATATTGGACGCCTTCTGACCTGAGGGGCTCATCGTCCAGCATCATATCTTTTTGCCTTTTGGTACTGTCCATGGGGTTTTTGTGGCGAAGATACTGGAGTGGGTTGCCATTTCCTTCTCCAGTGGATCACGTTTTGTCAGAAAGATGGAGGGCAAGAGAAGAAGGGGACGACAGAGAATGAGGTGACTGGATGGAGACACTGAAGCAGGAGGCGTGAGCTTAAAGGGACTCCAGAAGATCATAGAGGACGGGAAGGCCTGGAGGAACATTGTCCATGGGGTCGCGATGGGTTGCACACGACTTCGCAGCTAACAACAACAACATTGTCATTATGTTACTGACCTCTCCTTTTTCCCCAGCTCCCTTCTCTTCAGCGGAGTCCGCAAGGCTGGCCACCTCTTTGAGCAAATTGGGAATAATGTCGTTGGCCACATCGAAGAATTCCTTATAAATCTCTTCATCTTCTCGGCAGTAGTTGTAACTGCAGAAAGGAAGTGTGTGTGTGGGGGGGGGGAAAGAACACTATTAAAGTCCTGTTAAATCTTCCTTAAAAACAAAGGAGGACTAGCCCAAACTATAGGAGAGGCTGGTTGATCTTCTAAGACAGGGGTCCTCAAACTTGGCCACTTTAAGACTTGTGGACTTCAACTCCCAAAATTCCCCAGCCAGCATCGCTAAACCCAACTTTAACCCCGACCCCACCTTTTTCCTAACCCTATAAAAACTAATAAAATCTATCTATATATATAAAAAAACTTACTCTTGGATCACAGTGGCCGAGTCAGCCCACGCCTCTAGTGCTTCCTTGACGTTCTTGTTACGGCAGTGATAGCTGGCCAAATAGATGTACGGATAAATGTGCTCGTTGTGATAATACTGCTTGGCTGAGCTGATCCCCTAGCAGGAGACAAGGGGAGGGAGGGGGAATTAAAAGGGGGGCAAAATCAGAGGTGGCTAAATTGACTGTTTTGATAAAAGATAATAATAACAACAACAACAACAACAATAATAAAGTTGGAAGGGACCTTGGAGGTCATCTAGTCCAACCCCCTGCTCAGGCAGGAAACCCTATACCATTTCAGACAAATGGCTGTCCAGTCTCTTCTTAAAAACCTCCAGTGTTGGAGCATTTGCAGCTTCTGGAGGCAGGTGGTTCCACTGGTTAATTCTCCTCACTGTCAGGAAGTTTCTCCTTAGTTCTAGGTTGCTTCTCTCCTTGATTAGTTTCCATCCGTTGCTTCTTGTCCTGCCCCCAGGTGCTTTGGAGAACAGCTTGACTCCCTCTTCTTTGGGGCAGCCCCTGAGGTATTGGAACAGCCGGATTCACTTAACAACCGTGTTGCTAATTGAACAACGGCAGCGCTTCACTTAGCGACCATGGCAAGGAAGGTTGTAAAACGGGGCAAAACTCACATACCAAATGTCTCGCTTAGCCATTATCAGCCCTGGGCTCAACAGTAGTCGTAACTCGAGGACTACCTGTAAAGCTTATTATTTTTTTACTATTGCCCTGAGGCTATGCCTTGTCCCTCCCACCCACCCATATCCTTAAAAGGCAGGAAAATACCTGGTGGTAAATAAAAAGAGGGTCAGGACGGCCCAGAGTGGGTTCCAGCTCCTCCAGATCGGCCAGGTTGCCCAAAGCCATGGGGTACCTAGAAGGAGAAGGAGAATCCCTGGAGCAGATCCCAACCTCAAAGCAATTCCAGCCATCTCTGGCCGTCTGGTTTTTAAAGATGGCGCCCTTATCGCAAGCAGATCTGAAATCAACCGCCAGGAGACACAAGAGGCGGGATCAGTTTCACCTCTCCAGCCAGCAGAGGTGAAGGCGCCCCAACTGCAAGGATGCCACGTGTTCTATCAGAATCAAGCTATGGGCACCTGGGTGCTGAGCTGAGCTTGGCTGGTTTTCTTGCAGACTTTAATTAGCCAAGTAGGTAAGATCCTCAACGTGCCAGAAGGGAGTGGGGTTCGCTTCCCTTCTAGCACTGAAGGTGTACCCTAGTTGGATCGTGAAACGTCTGCAAGAAAACAAGCACGTTCAGAGAGGAATAGAACAGAACAGAACAGAACAGAAAAGAAATACAATAAGAATAGAATAGAACAGAACAGAGAATAGGAATAGAAGTGGAATGGAATAGGAATGGAATGGAATGGAATGGAATAGAATTAGAATTAGAATAGAAATATAAGAATAGAATAGAAATAGAAATAGAAATAGAAATAGAATAGAATAGAATAGAATAGAATAGAATAGAATAGAATAGAATAGAATAGAATAGAATATGGAATAGAATGGAATGGAATAGAATAGAATAGAATAGAATAGAATAGAATAGAATAGAATAGAATAGAATAGAATAGAATAGAATAGAATAGAATAGGAATAGAATAGAATAGAATAGAATAGAATAGAATAGAATAGAATAGAACAGAGTAGAATAGGAATAGATTAGAAATGGAATGGAATAGGAATGGAATGGAATAGAATAGAGAAATGAAGAATAGAATGGAATGGAATGGAATAGAATAGAATAAACTTTTTGTCACTTTAAATGTACTCTAATTGGCATACATTAGCACAATGTCTGCAGGAAAACCGCCAAGCTCAAAGAGCCCCAAGACTCCGCAGTCCTCCTCCTTCTCCTTCTCCTCCTCCTCCTCCTCCTCCTCCTCCTCCCTTCTAGCACTGACGTTACCTAGTTGGGTCATAAAACATCTGCCCGAAAACCACCAAGCTCAGAAAGCATCAAGGAGCCCAGCTATAAATATTTCTCTTCTATCAAGTCTCACGCTAGTTAACAGAAGAACTAAGTTGGAAGGGACCCTGGAGGTCTTCTAGTCCAACCCCGTTTTGGTCGCTCACCCAGGCAAAATCAGGGCAGGCCCCCTAAAGGAAGGGGGAACTACTTACCTCTCCAAATGCTGCATGTCGTAGAGGACCCATAATAATTTCTGCAAAAGACAGAGAGACGAGGTGAGGGTCGCAGGCGCTGGGGATTTTGCCCCTCCCACAACCCCCCCCCTCTTTCCTCCCCTTCCCCTCTCCAGGCCACCAACCTGGAAAGGTTGGGAAACTCTGAATTAATTCTATTTTTAAGAAGTAGAAGTACTTATTTTTTTTTTAAAAAAAATAGCGGTTCTATTTTTACATTAGCAGACTCTCGCGAATAGAGGACAGCACGCTCCTCGGTCACCTTTACAATCAGTCCTCAGCTTACAACCGTTAGTTTAGTGACCGTTCAAAGCTACAACGGCACTGGAAAAAGTGACTTACAACCAGTCCTCAGACATACGACATCGCAGAGTTCCCCATGGTCACGTGATCAAAATTCCAGCCCCGTGGCAAACGGCATGCATTTACAACGGTCGCAGTGCCCCAGGTCATGTGATTGCCATTTAGAAGCTTCCCAGCCGGGTTTCGACAAGCAAAGTCAATAGGGGAAGAGCTAAATTCGCTTAACGACCGTGCGATCCACTGAACGACTGCCCTGGTTTGCTTAACAACGGTGGCCAAAGCGGCTGTAAATTCTGGCCCCAGTTGTGGTTGTGTACAGCCCAGGAAATTAGGAGGGGTGGACTTCCACTCCCAGAATTCCCCAGCCAGGATGCTTTAAGAGGGATGGACTTCAACTCCCAGAGTTCCCCAGCCAGCATGCTTTAAGATGGGTGGACCTTGATTCCCAGAATTCCCCAGCCAGCAAGCTTTAAGAAGGGTGGACTTCCATTCCCAGAATTCCCCAGCATGCTTTAATTCTGGGAGGTGAAGTCCACCTGTCCTAAAGTTGAGAAACACTGCCCTACACCATTAAGCCCCCCCCTGAAGATGAGGATGGCCAAGAAGAGACGGGTATGACGGCCACGTCACAAAGGGGTGGACTGGAGGACCTTCCCTTGCCCCAATCAGGCCTCTAGCTAGACCGGTGCTTTGCTCACCTGCTGGAGCTGCAACAGCTCCAGGCTGTCGGAGTGCAGGTCAATGGAGGGGTTGATGGCACAAACCATGAAAGCAACCTCCATTGGTCGAGTGCAACGCAGGTAGGAACCCTTCAGGTAGAGCCAACTCTGCAAAGACAGGATGAGGTTTGAAGCAGGAATCAGCGCTTGGTTTGCTTGCAAAAGAATGATTGACACATCCCAGTCTCCTATGCAGATTTTTCTCCCCAAATCAAAGTCTGGTGGGGAAGGCATCAGACTAGCAACCAGGAGACGGTGAGTTCTAGTCCTGCCTTAGGATGAAAGCCTGCAGAGCAACTTTGGGCCAATCACCAGGAGACAGTGAGTTCTAGTCCCGCCTTAGGCATGAAAGCTGGCTGGGTGTCTTTGGGCCAATCACCAGGAGACGGTGAGTTCTAGTCCTGCCTTAGGCATGAAAGCCGGCCGGGTATCTTTGGGCCAATCACCAGGAGACGGTGAGTTCTAGTCCCACCTTAGCACTAGCTGGGTGACTCTGAGCCAGTCACTTACTCTCAGCCCAACCCACCTCACAGGGTTGCTGTGGAGAAATTAGGAGGAGGCAGGACTATTAGGAATGCTTGCTGCCTTGAATGATTTATAAAATAATGAAGGTGGGATTGAAAAAACCTAATAAACTAAGGCAGCCAAGTAATCTTAAGTCTCTAAAATGCCTTCAATACACCCCTGCAGTTCTGGAGAATAGAATTAGAATAGAATGAATGAAAATAGGATAGGATAGAAAACAGAAAGAGAACAAGAGATAATAGAATAGAATACCTCTGTCACTTTAAATGTACATTAATAGGCTAAAATGAGATTCCCTTGCATACAGCTCTTAAAGGGGTAATCCCTTCCAACCTATAGAATATAATAAGGAAAGAAAAAAATCCTGGCCTGGACTTTTCAGTGAGAAATGCAAGCAAAGTTGCAAACCAAAAAAAGCAGCCCTTTTTTGGTTACCCGTTCGGCTACGCCCGAGTTGACCGTCTGGCCACGCCGGTCCTCGTTGCCTTTCCCGTGCCACGTGACCTCGGCCGTCTGCTCCCCGTCCTTGCCGAACACGACCCACGCGTGGTCCTCCGATAGGGCCAGGTGCACGTCATAGAGCCCCAGCGCCTGGCACGCTCCGACCACGGCAAAGGCCACCCCAGAGCTGTCTAACTTGGTCCCTGAGCCGGAGGAAAATTAAACCAACTTTAGACAGACATTTGAGCGTACCTTTTCTTCAATTTATACCCCACCGCCCTCAGCATAAACACTCAAAAGTAGTTTACAAACGTCTAAAAATCGCAAAATATGAAGGGTAGGAATACGGGGGGGGGGGTTCTTGACTTACAACTAGCCACTCAGCGACCGTTTGACGTTACAGAAAAGTTACAGGTAGTCCTCAACTTACAACAGTTCATTTAGTCACCGTTCAAGATTCCAACAGTGACTTAGGACCATTTTTCAAACACACAACCGTTGCCACATCCTCGTGGTCACCTGATTGAAATTCGGAGGCTTGGCAAGGGATTCAGAGTTACAACCGTTGCAGTGTCCCGGGGTCACGTGATCCGCTTCGGACAAGCCAACTCGATGGGCAAACCAGATTCACTTAACAACCGTGCTAACTTAACAACGGCAGGGATTCACAAGCGTGACAAGAACGGTTGCCAAACTTCTCACTTAGCGGCATAAATTTCAGGCTCCAATGCGGTCCAGCACTACCTGTAAAGCTTTCCCCTGTCCAGCTGTGTCTGATTCTAGGGGGCGCTGCTCATCCCTGTTTCTTGGCAGAAGGTGCGAAGGACGTCCGAAGACACTTCTGTGGTCATGTGACCAGCATGGTGCACGGAACGCTATTACCTTCCCACCGAAGTGGGACCTATTTATCTACTCTCTTTTGCCTGCTTTCGAACCGCTAAGGGAGCAGGAGTGTTCTGTACCAGCCTGCTACCGGCCCTGCAGAAAAGGCAGGGACAACCCCTTTTACAAGAAGGCAAGAGGCTGGAACTAAGCCTACCAAATTTATGGATACAAAAGCAAACAAGACACGAACCATGAAACAGGAGCTATTCAAGCGGTTGCCTTCAGCAAACCAGCCCTCCCACGCATTCCCCCTTAAATACAGTTCAGGGCGTGGCTTCTCTCTGCCTCCTTCCGAGGTGCCCCATTGCCTTCCTCTGTTTACTCCTGATTGACTGCCTCCTGCGTCGGGCGTCCTTGAACAGGGCCAGCTGTGGGTCATCTTCATCCACGCTGTCAGGCTCACACAGCTGGGTCTCCGTCGTGACCAGGTGGGAGGGGCCTGGCTGAGGGCTCTCATCAAGCTGTCCAACCCCCTCAGCAAGCTCTTCAACACCCCCCTCCTCCTCCTCTGAGTCGTCGGACCCAACTGCCGAACCCACAGGCTGACCCTGAATCACAACACTTGCCTGCTTTCGAACCGCTAAGGGAGCAGGAGCTGGAGCAGGGAGCTCACCCCGTCACACAGACCTCGGGTCTCAAACCCCGTCTGTCAGCTTTCCAGCTGACAAGTTCAACAACTTTAACAGTGGACACACCGCCCCCCAAAATGGTATTTTCGACTCGGATTCAAAGTTCCTGTGCTCCCTCCCCTGCGGTCACACGATTGATCACATCCGGGGGCATTCAGCAAACGACCCTCTCTTTCTGTGTGTGTTTTGTTGTTGTTGTTTTTTGCGGGGTTCCAGTGTCACATGCTTCTGCCAACCTAGCAGTTCTTCTGCCAACCTAGCAGTTCGAAAACACGTAAAAACGCAAGTAGAAAAACAGGGACCACCACGGTGGGAAGGTAACAGCGTTCCGTGCGCCTTTGGTGTCTAGTCATGCCGGCCACATGACCACGGAGACGTCCTCGGACAAGCGCTGGCTCTTCGGCTTTGAAACGGAGACGAGCACCGGCCCCTAGAGTCGGAAACGACTAGCACGCATGTGCGGGGGAACCTTTACCGTTACCTTTTAGTGTCACATGACTGCAATTTGTAACTTTTTTTTTGTCGGAATTTTTTTTGTTGTTGAGAAAAAAAAAAACTCATCCAGTTTCTGGCAAAAGAAACACCCATTGCAGACACCGGGCTCACTTAACGAGCGCCACAAACCAATGTTGAAAAATCAGGACGGCCGCATCTGCTTAACAACCAATAAGTCCGTAGTTCTGGGTTCAATTACGGACATAAATCGGTGACGACCTGTCCGTTGCCTTGGCAGGGAAGGTCTTCTCCTTAGGTCTCCCCTTACTGCCCCCCACCCCCGTACGGAGCCCCCACCTGTGATGAAGCTGAACAGCGACTGGATGTGGGCCCGGTCCTTGAAGTAAGAACGGCTCAGACTGTTCCAGATGACGTCCGAGACTTTCTTGACCAGTTCCCGAGAGGAGTAACCGTCCGGCCGCGGGTACAGCGAGAGATCGACGGCGCCTCGGATCTGGGCGGTGAAGCGGGCATGCAGGGCGCCCACGATGCTCAAATCCGCCACGGGGAAGTAGGTCAGGCTTTCGGGACCCTGGGCCGGCTCGAAGCTGATGCCCGGCACGTTGGTGGGGAGGACCCGGTTGACGGCCAAGAAGTGCTCCACGAAGCCCAGCACCAAGGAGAGGAGCACCAAGTCCGGCTGCTCCCGGTGAAGCTCCAGGGCAAAGAGGCGCACCACGTCGGAGACGGAGCGCAAGGGGAACAAAGCCTTCTGGGCACTTTTCAGCCCCATGGCCAGCGCAGGGCTGCAAGGCAAGGAAAGAGGAGGGGGTCTGAAGGCAGGGAGGGCAAGAGAAGGTCCCATCGCCCACGGCAGGGAAACATGGGCTCCTTTGGAAAGCTCAGTGCGGCTCCAGGCAACTTTAAGAGGGGTGGACTCCAACCCCCAGAATTCCCCAGCTAGCAGGCTTTCAGAGGGGCGGGCTTCAACTCTCCCCAGACTGCCGAGGAATGTTGGAGTCCAAGTCCACCCAACTCAAAGCGTGCTGGCTAGGGAATTCTGGTAGCTGAAGGGACTGCCAGCCGTGGAATCCTGGGATATGAAGTTCATCAATCTTAAAGGATGCTGACTGGGGAATTCTGGGAGTTGAAGTCACCCCTCTTAAAAGCATATGGAGTGAAGAACTCTGGGAGCTGAAGTTCATGAATCTTCAAAAATATGCTGACCAAGAAATTCTAGGAGATGAAGTCCACCCATCTTAAAGCATGCTGGCTGGGGAATTCTGGGAGGTGAAGCTCACCCCTCTTAAGGCATGGCTGGCTGGGGAATTCTGGGAGTTGAAGCTCACCCCTCTTAAAGCATGGCTGGCTGGGGAATTCTGGGAGGTGAAGCCCACCCCTCTTAAAGCATGGCTGACTGGGGAATTCTGGGAGTTGTAGTCCACCCCTCTTAAAGCATCCTGGCTGGGGAATTCTGGGAGTTGAGGTCCATCCCTCTTAAAGCACGCTGGCTGGGGAATTCTGGGAGTTGAAGCTCACCCCTCTTAAGGCATGGCTGGCTGGGGAATTCTGGGAGTTGAAGCTCACCCCTCTTAAAGCATGGCTGGCTGGGGAATTCTAGGACTTGAAGCCCACCCCTCTTAAAGCATGGCTGGCTGGGGAATTCTGGGAGTTGTAGTCCACCCCTCTTAAAGCATCCTGGCTGGGGAATTCTGGGATATGAAGTCCACCCCTCTTAAAGCATGGCTGGCTGGCTGGCTGGGGAATTCTGGGACACGGAGTCCAATTGCAAGGTGGGAAAACCCTGCTTTAGGTTCAGCCAGCCCAACGCGAGGCAAAAATCCCCTCCCGGGAAGGCATCTCCACTCCAGCGCTGCATGGGATCCGGACGACCCCCCACCCACTCACCCAGTCCCGGTAGGGACAAAAGGACCCTCCCCACCGGCGTTGCAAGCGGCTGGAGGGCGCTGGGAAGGCAACGCTCCTTGCAGCCCCGTCCCCAGCCCGGCCGGTTGGGCCGAGGGGCTTCCCCCTTGCTGCAAACTGGGAAGGGGGGTGGGGGTCCGCGCCCCCCCCCCCGCGCGCCTCTCACCTCTCCTGCTCGGCAATTCAAACGCGCGGCTGCCAAGCCATCGCGCCTGCGCCTCCCGCCCCGCCGGCCACGCCCCGCCGCGCAAAGGAGCCTGGGCGCTGAAGTCCCCCTTCTGCAAAGCAGGCTGGGAGGACTTGCTTGGAACCTTTGGAGGGGGGGCGGGGGGCGGGGAAAGTCTCCGGTGGGGTGGGCGGGGTCAAGACTAGTGGACTTCAACTCCCAGAATTCCCCAGCAAGCTGTTGTGCTTGGCTGGCTTTAGACACCCCCCCCGCCCCCCTCTTGCTTTAAGGGTTCTGCAGCCTGGAAATGCAACATGTGATTTTGTTTTATATAAATAAATATATATATATATTTAATCTGGCTTTTGCACCCGGTCTGCCTGCAAAAATCCAAGCAAACATCTCCCCTGGGCTAACCAGATGCTAATCCTAACTTTACTGCAGCGGCAGCAATATTTGCCAGCATTTTGTAGCAAAAATGCCAAAAAATTCGAATGCATTTGTGTGGATTCCCAGGGATTTTTTTTAAAAAAAATGAAGCCGGAAGTGCTATCTCCAGGCGTTAGAGCTCCTCTCTGATTTTTATCTCTAGGTTCTCATCAGAGGCCATAGTCAGGAAATCCCACTGAATCTTGGGAACTAGTACGTGATTATTATTTTTAAATCACCCTAGGAACTCTGGGACTTGTAGTTTACAGGAATAGAATCTCTTTGGGATCAGATTCCAAAGGCTGGCTGGAAGATTTTTTTTCTCTCTCTGCATTTCACCTCTTTCACTTCCATGTTCAGTGCCAGTCTTTTTAAAATAAATTCAGGGTTTTTTTCCCCCCAGAAGCATACATTTCCCTCTTCCTAATTCTAATCCTAAATTTAATTCAAATTCTTCAGAGGAGGATGCAACTGAGATAGGAGAGAGAGGGGAAATCTTGGCTACCTTGTGCAAGGTTTCCCCTTCTCTTTGGCTTCAGGATTTTTAAGCAAAATATCAGATTTAAAGGGCTCCACCTTCTAAACAATCATATCCCTTGCACGCTTGTATTTCTAATAATTCATTTCTCTGGTTTATGCAATCAGCCAGACCCATGATGATGCTAAGCGGGGCATGCTCTGCAATGTAGCCATGAACTGGTGTGCAGCAACTGTCAAAAATTCCATGTTGGGCAACTCAACGGATTGTGGTTGGTTAAGTAAACAAGATTTATAGAACATGAAGCCAGCCCTGCTGCAAGGACAGTAAGCTGGGGATGCCCAGACTGGCATGGATGGCTGACCTCAACCAAGGTGGGATATCAATCTAGAATAAAATAGAAGCTGGAAGGGACCTTGGAGGTCTTCTAGTCCAGCCCCCTGCTCAAGCAGGAGAACGTATCCCATTTCAGATAAGTGAATCTAATCTGAATAAATAATCATCTGGTCAAGTAATTTACATTCGCCTAGGAAATCCTCATTTAGCAACAGTTTACAGTTATGACAGTGATGAAAAAAGTAGCTTTGTAAGTCTGTTGGGCAAAGGAAAGATGAAATCAATTTGTTATGTTTCGCTGACTGGCTGTTTTGCTTAATAACCAAGAGTCTGGTCCTAATGGTGGTTGCTAAATGAGGATTACCTTTACTGATTTACTACCGTAGTATTACTGCTAGTCTGCTACGCTGGTAGCAATGCTAGGATTACGAATGAATGTGGATGTTGCACTTAAGCCAGAGATAGACAACAGACATAGAATCCTAGGCCTGGAAGGGACCCCAGAGGGTCTTCTAGTCCAACCCCCTGCTCCAGGCAAGAGTCTTGTACCATCCAGTCAAAGAGTTGTCCAGACTATTTTTTGAAAACTTCCAGTGATAACTTACATTACAGCATTTGTTTCTCAATCTTGACAATGTTAAAACATTTGGACTTCAGCTCCCAGAATTTGATTCTCTGAAATTTGTTAGCTTCGCCATTGTCTTTGCTTGTCGAAAGCTGGCTGTGAAGGTCACAATTCGCGATCCCAGGGCCCCAGATCATTGTGAGTTGCTAAGTGCCTGAATTTCGACCGTTGGACTGTGAGGATCCTGTCAGAGTTGTACGTTCGAGGACATTTGCAAAATGCTTTGTCCGGCACTGTTGTAACTTTGAACCGTCAATTCTATTCAATTCTATTCATTATTAGTTTTACTATTTTATGCATCAAATTGTATAAATTGAGCAAAGCACGAGAACGTTGTGATAAAAAGGTAAAGGTAAAGGTTCCCCCGCACATGCGTGCTAGTTGTTTCCGACTCTAGGGGCCGGTGCTCATCTCCGTTTCAAAGCCGAAGAGCCAGCGCTTGTCCAAGGACGTCTCCGTGGTCATGTGGCCGGCATGACTAGACGCCAAAGGCGCACGGAATGCTGTTACCTTCCCACCGGAGTGGTCCCTATTTTTCTACTTGCATTTTTTACGTGCTTTCGAACTGCTAGGTTGGCAGAAGCTGGGACGAGTAACAGGCGCTCACTCTGTTACGCGGCACTCGGGATTCGACCCGCCAAACTGCCGACCTTCCGATCGACAAGCTCAGCGTCCTAACCCACTGAGCCACCGCGTCCCTTTTTTTTGTGATAGGAACCCACAAAATAAGGATCCCAGAAAGGACCGTAACTTTAAAAATATCAGCATCCCTGCAGAATCACAGAGATGAGACTTGGAGTGATGGTTAAAAAATAAATATTTGGGTAGGGTATAAACATGCTTTGGCCTGAAAATGTTAAATGCCCCACGTGGTAGTCAAAACTTCCCACTTATAATGCTGTGAAGATCAAATCAGACACATGGCAATTTACATGGCAATTTCCTTTTTTTTTAATTAGCAGATTAATTTTGAAGTTTCCGTCTTTTATCTTCCTTCCACCAATGTCTGTTCTGTACAAAAGAATGTTTCTTTTTATTTCTAAATCCTATAGAAACAAGTGCAAACTATTTTTTTTTTAAAAAAATCAAAACCCTAACAATCCAGCGGGTTAAAGGAACAGAAACGCGAGTAGGTATAAAATCTATAGCAAAAAATCAATGCCCCTCATAGTAGCTGGAACAACTTTTTTTCCTTTTTTTTTAAAAAAAAAAGGTCCTTAATAAACTTTCTTGCTGAATTTAGACTAAAAAAAAAGTTGCTCCCAGCCCAGGATCCAGTTTCCAACGGTGGACAGCGAGAAGAAGCTCACCACGGCCATTGGGGCATTCGTGGCTGGCCACGTCCCCTGGCTTTCCGTGCTGCGGTCGGTACGACACGCTATCGCTGAGGCATGCAGATCCCGCGTGGCCAGGACCGCAAGTAGCCCGCCTTGCAGGAACAGAAGAAGGAGCCGCTGGTGTTCACGCAGCGTTCGCTTTTGCAAAGCCGTCCCCGTTGGTTTAGCTCCTGGCACTCGTCAATATCTAAAAGGAAGGAAGAGATTACGGTAGACTGCACTGAATCCAGAGGCTCCACGTAATTCCGAGCGTCTGAAATTAGCCACTCGCTGCCCCATCTTCGCAAGGGGTGACCTGGCCAAGAATATCAGAGCAGCAGAGAAGCGGGGAAGCCCTCCACCCGCCCCTCTTACCCAAGCAGCGGGTGCGAGTGCCATCTAGCTGGAAGCCTGTGGGACATTCGCACACAGAACCCTGCTGGGTGCGGACACAGCGCCCGTTCAGGCAGCGGCATTCGTCCGAATCCTCTTCTGAACTGTCGGCCTCTGTAGCCAAAACAAACAGATGTGATTAAAAAGGCCCAAACATCTGGAAAGGGAACCTGGGTAATTTCTTGCTTGGTCTGCTCCCTGTACACACAACCAGCCAAATCCTGAATCCAGAGCAGAACAAGCACGTTTCCGGCTGTCCACTTCAGCCAGAACAAAAAAAGACCAAGAATATCATTTAATAAACATTTGGCAAACACAAAAATCAAGTTACACGTGGTCCTTGACTTACGACCAGTGGCTTATTGACTATTTGAAGTTATAACCGACTCACCCCCCCCAAAAGCTACTTATGCCTGGTTCTTGTGGCAGTGAGTTCCGCAGTCAATGACGTTATCGATGCAGGTTTGCTCTGCTCCCCACTTTGGCTCACCTTTGTGCACCTCCCCAAACGGGGTACTGAAGTCCCAGAAGGAATTGCTTTCGCTTGGAGCAGACTGGCAGTTGAAACCTGGGGGAGAGAAAAGGCCCCAGTCCTCATTGTCGCCGTCCTGTCGCCAGACATCGCTCTTCCGGAAACGGGCAGAGGCCCCAAGTGGGCCCAGAAGCAGAAGAACATCCACAAGATTTAATTTTATCACTACAGCAAAACTGGCTCGTAGGTTCTCAAACACACATTAAGGCACAAAGAAGGATGCTGTAGTGCAGGGGTCTTCAAACTTGGGCCTTTCATGTCTTGTGGACTTCAACTCCCAGAATTCCTCAGCCAGGCACGCCTGGCTGAGGAATTCTGGGAGTTGAAGTCCACAAGTCATCAAAGGGCCAAGTTACCCCTGCTGTAGTGTCATCTCTCCCCGCAAAGGCCTCTTCCCCAGTTCCAAGTGTGTCAGAAAGGCAAGAGAACTCTGCACACGCTCTACAGAGCCTTCAGCTCCCCAATTTAAATCCTGATTTTGAAAAAAGAGTCGGCTAGACTTGCAGTCTGTCTGATCAGCCCATCTCTGGAGAATTTCCCACTCCTTCGCCGGCCCAGGCTTTGAAAACAGAGCTGGTGCCCGAAGGAAGGGCGAGGTGCCAGTCTTCCCAGAATGCCCCGTTTACCTGGGCTGCGTGGCGGGCAGGCGTGGCAGTGGTAACCCCACCCTTTGCCGTGGTGGCAGCAGCACTCCTCGTAGGTCAACTGTTGGCCCCCGAACGGCGATGAGCACATCCCGTCCTCGCCCCGGAGTTGCCAGCAGACGTCCCGTCGGTCGGTCACTTTGTCTGTGGTGGGAGGTGGGGGTGGAGGTGGGGAGAGGAGAAACGAGGGAGACGGGCTAGAAATTCAACAGGGGAAGAGCTGGGAACCTTCTGGGCCAGGGGATGGCTGGGGCTTTGGTTTGTAAAGAACCCGACTTTTGGAGAAAGAGAAAGAAGGAAGAAAGGGAGGGAGGGAGGGAGGGAGGGAGGGAGGGAGGAAGATGAAAGAAGGGAGGGAGAGAGGGAAGGAAGGATGGGAGGGAGGGAGGGAGAGAGAGAGGGAAGGAGAAGAAGGAAGGAAGGAAGAAAGGCAAGGAGGGACAGAGGGAAGGAGATGAAAGAAGGAAGGAAGGAAAGAATGGAGGGAGGGAGGGAAGGAAGGAAGGAAGGAGATGAAAGAAGGAAGAAAGGGAGGGAGGGAGGGAGATGAAAGAAGGGAGAGAGAGGGAGGGAAGGAAGGAAGGATGGGAGGGAGGAAGGGAGATAGGGAAGGAGAAGGAGGGAAGAAAGGAAGGGAGGGAGGGATGGAGGGAAGGAGATGAAAGAAGGAAGGGAGGGAAGGAAGGAAGGAGATGAAAGAAGGAAGAGAGGGAGGGAGGGAGGAAAGGAGGGAGGGAAGCAAGGAGATGAAAGAAAGAAGGAAGGGAATGAGAGAAGGAGGGAGGGAAGGAAGGAAGGAAGGAAGGAGAAAAAGAGGAAGGAAAAAAATACCGGAATACTGACTGGGGAATTCTGGGAGTTGTAGTCCACCCATCTTAAAGTGTCCGAGGCTGAGAAACGCTACCTTAAAAAATTCCGCCCCGCTCACCGGTTTGGCTGGTCGGGATGCACTTCTTCTGGGCAGCATCGTAGGTGGTTGAGGCCGGGCAGGCACAGCGGAAGCTGCCCCGTGTGTTCTCGCAGCGCCCGTTCACACAGTTTGACTCGTCCAGACACTCGTCCACGTCTAGGGCGGAAGAGAGTAGGAGCCGTTACTCAGCGCCAGCGCTCGCCAGACTGAAAGGATCCTGGCTGCGAATTCACAAGGCCTCAGATTAGAATGACGGTGTTTTTTTTTCTTGGGAATTACAGGCAATCCTCGATTGACAACCCTTCACTTAGTGACCATTCAGAGTTACAACGGCACTGGGAAAAAGTGGCTTATGACCGTTTCTCACACTTAGGACCGTTGCGGCATCCCCCGTGGCCACGAGATCAAAATTCAGACGCTTGGCAACTGACTCAATTTATGACGGTCGCAGTGTCCGGGGGTCGCGTGATCCCCTTTGTGCGACTTTCCGACAGGCAAAGTCAATGGAGGAAGCCAGATTCGCTTAACAACCGTGTTACTAACTTATCAACTGCAGGGATTCACTTAAGAAGCGAAGAAGGTCGTAAAATGGGGCGAAATGCGCTTAGGAAATGTCTCACTTAGCGGCTAAAATTTTGGGCTCCACTGTGGTCGTTAAGTCAAGGACTAGCTGTATAAAAAAAAGCTGATCCAAAGGGCTCCAACTCCTGGCCCGGACTGCCCCGGACAGCCACACTCCAAATGCCAGAGCATCACCACGTGGTCCTTGACTTACGACCACAACGAAGCCCAAAATTTCTCTTGCTAAGCGAGACATTACTTCGCTGAGTTTGGCCACGTTTTACGACCCTTCTCGCCACCGTTGTTAAGTGAATTGCTGCACTTTTAAAGTCAGTAACCTGGTTAAGTGAATCCTGCTTTTCCCCCTTGACTTTGCTTGTCAGAAGGTCGCAAAAGGGGATGGCGTGACCCCGGGACGCTGCGACCGTCATAAACGTGAGTCGCTTGCCAAGCGTCTGGATTTCGATCATGTGGCCGCGGGGGAATGCCGCAACGGTCGTAAGTGTGAAAAATGGTCGTAAGTCCTTTTTTTCAGTGCCGTTGTAACTTTGGTCACTAAACGAACTGTTGTAAGTCGAGGACTATCTATACTTAAGCCTGATTCCTCCTCTGTTGCTACTCGGAGGAGTACTGCCCCTGCTGGGCTTCCCTTCCTACCGACACACTCCAAGAGGTTGCCATCGTAGTAGAAGCCCTGCTTGCAGTAACACTCGTAGCCCGGCTGTGTGTTCACACATTTCCCTTCCTTGCAGATCTCGTCACCAAACAGGCTGCATTCGTCGATGTCTGGAGACGGGAGGGAACAAGAAAGGGGGAAGAGAGGGAAGGCAGGGGAGGAAGAGCAACAAAGCGACGAAGAAGAAGTGATGGTTACGGAGGAGCATGAAGAAAAGGACAAAGAGGAGGAGGAAGAGGAGGAAAAAGATGGAGGGGGTGGAGGAGGAGGAAGAAGAAATGAAAAGATGGAGAACAGGAGGAGAAGAAAAATGGAAGAGGTGAAGGAGGGGCAGGAAAAGGAGGGAAGGAGGACAGGAAGAAGAGAAGAAAAAAGAGGCGAGGGGGGAGGGGAAGGAAGAGGAAAGAGGAGAAGGAAAAAGACGGGGGGGAGGAGGAAATGAAAGATGGAAAACAGGATGAGAAGGGAAAGAAGGAAGAGGGGAAGGTGACGGAGGGGCAGGAAGAGGAGGGCAAAGAGGAGAAGAAAAAGACGGCGGAAGAAAAAGGAAAAAAGAAAAAGCAGGAAGGAAAGGCGAGGACGAAGGGGACGACGGAGAGAAGGAGGAGGAGGAGGAGAAAGGAGACGAAGAGGAGGAGGAGGACAGGAAGACGAGGGGAAGAACAGAGCGATAAGGACGCGGGAGGCGCAAAGGAAGAACGGGAGGAGGAGAAAGGGACGAAGGAGAAAGAGAAGGCTATTAAGCAGATCCCCACGTTGCCAAAATGGCGCAGGCATCCCGTGGGGGCCTCGATACGTAGCCATCTCCTCATCCCGCTTTGCAGCAGCTCAAGACCCACGGCCGGCCCCCCAGCTTCACGGGGGGGGGGGAGGGAGAGGCTGGTCAAGAGGACCGCCCCAGAGAGATGCTGTGATTGCCCCCCCCCCTGCCCGGCTCCCATCAAGGCCACCTCAAAAGGCCTCCACCCTCCACGCTTTCAGGGAGGGGGACCGAGCGTCCCGACGCTCACCTCGATGCGTCGGGATGCCGTAATTCAGGATCGTCTCGTCCAGGATGAACCCTTTGCCGTCGGGGCAGAGCGTGTGGAACTCAACTGGTCCAGGGAAGGCAGAAGAGACGGGTGAAAATTCAAATCACAATTCCCATTTTAAAAAAAAAGAGTACAAGTCGTTCTCGACTTACACCAATTCATATAGTGATCATTGGACGTTATGAAATGATATAGGGCTTCCTGCCTGAGCAGGGGGTTGGACTAGAAGACCTCCAAGGTCCCTTCCAACTCTGTTCTATTATTCTGCTATTCCTTCCTTCTTTCCTTCCTTCCTTCGCTCCCTCCATTTTTTTTTCTCCTCCAGCCTTCCCTCCTTCCTTCCTTCCTTCCTTCATCCCTGGAGGTTTTTAAGAAGAGATTGGACAGCCCTTTTGTCTGAAATGGTATCAGGCTTTCTGCCTGAGCAGGGGGTTGGACTAGACGACCTCCAAGGTCCTTTCCAACTGTTGTCATTCTGTCTCGAGCTGAGTTTGGAACAAGGATAATTTCCAATTTAATCAGAATCGGACCCGAGAACTTTCCCACTTACTCGAGTTGAGAACGGGACAGGGGTAGATCTCGCAGTGATCCCCCCAGCCGGCCCCAAGTGAGCAGCAGCACTCCTGGCGTGTCACGTTGGTGGCCAGCACGCTGTCGCAAAACACGCTGTCATCGAAGTTCAGGTAACACTCTTTTTTGTGGTGAGGCACCTCTGCGGAGAAACGCCACCATCATCGTCACCGGGAGTCCCGGAGGAATTTCTCCCACGTCAGGTGTGTTTCCCCCCCCACACCCTCCCTTTGCGCACTCTGTGTGCTATCCTACCTTCACAACTCTGCTGGTCTTTGGCCAGCGTGAATCCCTCGTCACACACGCACACGAAGGAGCCCTGGGTGTTCTCGCACACCCCGTGGGGCTGGCAGAGGTCAAGATCTCTTGTGCACTCGTCAATGTCTGGGGAGGCATTGGGGAAAGGTTTGTGCCAGGGACAAAAGGCGTTCTTCAGCCTCCGACTTCCTCCCCCACCCAAACTTTTACGGAAAGGTCAAGACAAGTCAAAATCACGTGAAGGAACCACGTTAGAAAGCTTTAGCAAAGCCACTCCTGGAATACTGCATCCAGTTTCGGTCACCATATCACAAAGAAGAGGTTGAGAGTTTGGGGAAAAAATTCAGAGAAGAGCCAGCTAAGGTGATCCAAGGCCTGGAGACCAAAACGTACGAAGAAGGGCTGCAGGACTTGGGTTTGGCTAGTCTAAAGAAAAGATGAAATAGGGGAGACAGGATAGCAGCGTTCCAGTATCTGAGGGGCTGCCCCAAGGAAGAGGGGGTCACGTTATTCACCAAAGCACCAGAGGCATGAAAAGGAACAATGGTTGGAAACTAACCAAGGAGAGAAGCAACCTGCAACTAAGGAGAAACTTCCTGACAGTGAGGACAATTAACCAGTGGAACAGCTTCCCACTAGAAATCGTGGACGTTCCATCACTGGAGATTTTTAAGAAGAGACTGGACAGTCACTTGTCTGAGATGGTATAAGTTCTCCTGCTTGAGCAGGGGGCTGGACTAGAAGACCTCCAAGGTCCCTTCCAGCTCTATTCTATTCTATTCTATTCTATTCTATTCTATTCTATTCTATTCTATTCTATTCTATTCTACTCTACTCTACTCTACTCTACTCTACTCTATTCTATTCTATTCTATTCTATTCTATTCTAATTTCTATTCTATTCTATTCTACATTCTATTCTATTCTAATTTCTATTTCTATTCTATTCTATATTCTATATTCTATTCTATTCTACATTCTATTCTATTCTAATTTCATTTCTATTCTATTCTATTCTATTTATTTTATTATTTTATTTTATTTTATTTTATTTTATTTTATTTTATTATTTTATTTTATTTTATTTTATTTTATTTTATTTTATTTTATTTTATTTTATTTTATTTTATTTTATTTTATTTTATTTTATTATTTTATTTTATTTTATTTTATTTTATTTTATTATTTTATTTTATTTTATTATTAGATTTATATACCGCCCTTTCCCGGAGGACTCAGGGCGGTTTACAGGGCATTTTAAAATCATACCAATACAAAATACAAGTTAAAAGACAAATAAAAGATTAAATTATCCCTGAAAATAAAACCCAAGTTAAAATTCTCAGCCTGGGTCAGAGAGCTCAAAGAGCCAAGTCTTCAGGTCTCGGCGGAATGAATGTAGGTCAGGGGCAGTTCTGAGCTCCACGGGCAGCTGGTTCCAGAGGGCAGGCGCACCCACAGAAAATATTTTCTATTTTCTATTCTATTCTATATTCTATTCTATTCTATATTCTATTCTATTCTATTCTATTCTATTCTATTCTATTCTATTCTATTCTATTCTATTTTCTATTCTATTCTATATTCTATTCTATTCTAACTTCTATTCTATTCTATTCTATTTTATTCGAGAGAAGCAACCTGGAATTAAGGAGAAACTTCCTAACCGTGAGGACAATCAACCAGTGGAACGATTTGCCTCCAGAGGTTGTGGGTGCTACATCACTGGAGGCTTTTAAGAACAGACTAGACAGTCACTTGTCTGGAATGATATTAGGTTTCCTGCTTGAGCAGGGAGGGGGCTGGACTAGAAGACCTCCAAGGTCCCTTCCAGCTCTATTCTGATTCTGAAATCAAAACCTAACCTGACACACAGAACGGATCAACCATGGAGAAAACGTGAGCTCGCACACTGCAAGCCGTGGATCAGTGATGCAGGATGCCTCTTGTGAGCCCCAACTTGCTACCGAAGCAGATGGGAGAAGAGCTGACTCACACACACGCACACAGAGACACAAACCTTGGCATTTTCGATTCCTCTCCAACTGGTATCCCGTCCGGCAAAGACACTGGTAAGACCCCACCGTGTTTACACACTCCCCGCCAATGCAGGCTGCCGGGAACTCGCATTCGTTCACATCTGGAAAGGCAGGAAGGTTGAAAAAAAAGAAAAGAAAAGAAAAACGGTGCCCCAGTTTTTATCAGCAAAAAGGGCAAGGAGGGTGAGTGGCTCAGAATTAATCTCGAATTGGTCAGGGTTTATTCACAGGAAATGACAGAGAACTCTGCACATGCTTATTGGCATTCTTGTCTTTCATGCTACTTGTCAGAATGCTCAATCATAGCCACATTTCAGCCCCCAAATGAATCAGTCTGTCTGTCCACTATCTTATCTTAATCTTATCTATCTCTATCATCTATCTACCTATCTATCTACCTATCTACCTACCTACCTACCTACCTACCTACCTATCTATCTATCATCTATCTATCTATCTATCTATCTATCTATCTATCTATCTATCTATCTATCTATCTATCTATCTCTATCTATCTATCTTTTCTTTTTATCCACCTATCATCCATCCATCATCTATTTTCTTTCTATCCACCTATCATCCATCTATCATCTATCTATCTATCTATCTATCTATCTATCTATCTATCTATCTATTATCTATCTATCTATCTATCTATCTATCTATCTATCTATCTATCTATCTATCTATCATCTTTTTAATAAATTTATATGCCACCCAGTCGCTGGACAGTGAGATGGATGGCATATAAAAAAATTAACAGAATGGAAAACTCAGGCAGATAAACCTTCCGCACATGCTCAAAAGTTCTCTTTCCCAGCCGCAAAGATCGCTTCCCAAGAGTTCATACCAAACCCCTCGCTTCCCTCTCTCACCTTTGCAGCGAGGCCCATCCTTCACTGCCTGGAAACCGACCGGACACTGGCACTTGAAGGACCCCAGTGTGTTTACACAAACCCCGTGGGTGCACAACGAACCGTTCTGGCACTCGTTGACATCTGCAGGAAGGAAAGAAGGATCAGTGCAATCTTGCTTTGCTGCCTTCTAGAAGCTTGGGACTACTGCTTCCATAATCCTTTGCCCGTCTCGGCCGGGGAGCAAGGGAACTGTAATCATCCTCTGGAAGGCCAAGGAACTCTTCATGAAGCAGGAGAGAATTTGGGTCACGATTGCACAAATCTCCCACAGTTCAGCTCTGGGCTGTTTCTGCTCAGGCTTGCATCTGGCTCATCTTTCCTCCCACAAACCCTGCGAGGGAGGCCAGGATGCCGAGGCTGTCACTTTAGTGCCAAACACTAAACTCTGGTTTTGCGGAAATAACCGAGCTGGGTTTTCTGAGGCTTCTGGTGAAGATGGCTGACCGATGACTTAACTCAGGGTGGGCACCTTGGAGGCGCTTTCTCTGGACTGCGGCTTTTTCGATTTACTAACAGAAGGATTGGGCGTTCTTTCGCTTTATACGACTCTCCTGAGTTAGGGGGAGTCCTGGAACCATCCCACAAGACCCCCCCCCCAATATAGCAAAAGGTCTGCAAGCAGCCTCAGGAGCTGTGCTTCGAAACAGCCGGTGAGCTGTTGAGCTGGGAGGCGAGACTGCAATCACTTCGTGGTTGAAAAAAAAACCCGTTTCGGAATTTATTTTTCTGATGGACTGAGCTAAGCTTTCTGCCCAGGACGCGGAAAGGAATTTACCGACGCAGCTGCGGAAATCAGCGGCCGGCACGAAGCCTTCACCGCAGGAGCAACGGAAGGAGCCGGCCATGTTTTCGCACCAGCCGTGTTTGCAAGTAGCATCCTCGGCGCACTCATCCACATCTGGAGGGGACAAAAACCGGACAACGAGCTCTTTCAATGCGTGAGCGCTAGAGAATCATAGGGCCGGAAGAGACCTCCTCAAGAGGCCTTCCAAAACAACCATCAAATCTGAACCTTTTTTCATCACGAGGACTAGACGCTTAACTTTTTTAAAAAACAAACAAACAATAAAGCCTTACAATATATTTTAAATGCACAATATAGATTTTAAAAAGAGTAGACTCCTTTTAAAACAACCATAAAGTCTGACAATATTTGTTTAGTCATGAGGACTGGACTCTTTTTTTGAAAATACCCATAAAGTGTGACGATATTTTCAAGTCATGAGGACTAGACTTTTTTTTTTTAAAAAAAAAGAACAACAACCAGAAAGTCTGACAATATTCTTCAGTTGTGAGGACTAGACTCTTTTTAAAAACAAGCAGAAAGGCTGAGGTTTTTAATAATGAGGACTAGATGCTTAACTCTTTTTAAAAACAACAACTATAAAAAAAAAGCTGAGACCGGTTGCAGTATGTCTTACCGTAACATATGCCGTTTTGGGCCCGGAAGCCTGGCTGGCAGGGGATACATTTATAACTCCCAGGTTTATTTTCGCATCTCCCATCCGGGCAAGTCCCGGGCTCAAGACATTCATCAATATCTGAAAGGCAAACAATTTTTTTTTTTTAAAAAATTATTACTGGAAAAGAAAAAAAGAGGTCAGCGCCGATAAAGCTGCTAACATTTGCCAAAGTTTTTTTTTCTCCTACCCTTTCTTTTTGGATAATGCTTTTTGGAATGTTTTTCTCAGGAGAAGAGAACTTGGGTGAGATCTCCAGAGGGCTTTTGAGGATACAGACAGTCCCCGACTTACAATGGTTCATTTAGCGACCGTTCAAGGTTACAACGGCACTGGGGAAAAAGTGACTCTCTCCCCCTTCTTTTTCTCCCCGTGTCTTTCTCCTATTTTATTCTATATTCTGTTCTATTTCTATATTTCAATTTCTATTCTCCTCTCCTCTTGTTTTCATTCTCTTTTCTCTTCTCCTTTTCTCCCCTCCCATATCCTCTCCTGTTGATTCTATTCTATTCTATTCCATTCTCTTATTCTATTCTGTTCCATTCCCTCCTATTCTGTTCCATTCTCTTATTCTATTCTATTCTAATTCTATTCTATTCTTATTCCATTCCATTCTCTCTTATTCTATTCTATTCTATTCTATTCTATTCTATTCCATTCCATTCCATTCCATTCCATTCCTGTTCTGTACCAGCCTGCTACCGGCCCTGCAGCAAAAGCAGGGACAACCCCTTTACAAACGGCAAGAGGCTGGAATGAAGCCTGCCAAATTTATTAACATAAAACAGAGCAAAAACAAGACACCAACCATGAAACAGGAGCTAAGAAACAGGAACTATTCAAGCGGTTGCCTTCAGCAAACCAGCCCTCCCACACATCCCCCTTATAGACAGTTCAGGGTGTGGCTTCTCTCTGCCTCCTTCCGAGGTGCCCCATTGCCTTCCTCTGTTTACTCCTGATTGACTGCCTCCTGCGTCAGGCGTCCTTGAACAGGGCCAGCTGTGGGTCATCTTCACCCACGCTGTCAGGCTCACACAGCTGGGCCTCCATCGTGACCAGGTGGGAGGGGCCTGGCTGAGGGCTCTGCGGAGCCTCAAGGCCATCATCAGCAAGCTCTTCAACACCCCCCTCCTCCTCCTCTGAGTCGTCCGACCCAACTGCCGAACCCACAGGCTGACCCTGAATCACAACAATTCCATTCTCTTATTCTATTCTATTCCATTCCATTCCATTCTCTCTTATTCCATTCCATTCTATTCTATTCTATTCTAATTCTATTCCATTCTTATTCCATTCCATTCTCTCTTATTCCATTCCTTTCTCTTATTCTATTCTATTCTATTCCATTCCATTCTCTCTTATTCTATTCTATTCTATTCTTCCATTCCATTCCATTCCATTCTCCTATTCTATTCTATTCTTATTCTTATTCTTATTCTATTCTTATTCTATTCTAATTTTCACATTTACGACTGTTGCAACATCCCCAGGGTCACGTGATCCAAACTCAGGCGCTTCATAACTAACTCATATTCATGACGGTTTATGACGGTTGCATTGACCCTGATCAGTGCGTCTCTGTAGCCACACTGATGACGTTGCCTATGTGGTCGTGAAATGTCTGCCAGAAAACCATCCAGCTCAGACCGGCACCAAAGAATCCCCCGGCCTGCGTCTCCACTGCGTACCCTCACACAAGGGCTGTCGGGAGGGCTTCAGCCGATAGCCCGGATGGCAGTCACATTTGTAGTGCCCTGGGAAGTTGATGCAAGAACCGCCGTCTCCGCAGATGTTGGGCCGGGCGCATTCATCAATGTCTAATGGGAGAGGGAGGCAAAAGAGTGAACAAAGGGAGGGGGGGAGATCTGGGGTGTCTCCAGCATCTCCTCCCTGACTCAATAACCCAATAAAAGAATAACAGGGCTGGAAGGGACCCGGGAGGTCTTCTAGTCCAACCCCCTGCTTAGGCAGAAAATCCTATTCCATTTTCAGACAAATGGCTCTCCAATCTCTTCTTAAAAACCTCCAGTGATGGAGCACCCACAACTTCTAAAGAGCCGTGGCGGCACAGTGGTTAGATTGCAGTATTGCAGGCTACACTCTGCCCACTGCCAGGAGTTCGATCCTGACCGGCTCAGGGTTGACTCAGCCTTCCATCCTTCTGAGGTCGGTAAAATGAGGAGCCAAGTTGTTGGGGGCCAGAGGCTGAATCTGTAAAACCCCTTAGAGAGGGTGGTAAAGCCCTGTGAAGCGGTATATAAGTCTAAGGGCTATTGCTATTCTATTCCTTTTCCTATTCCTTTGCCATAGGGGCAGAGTGGTCAGAAGGCAGCATTGCAGCCTAAATTCTGCCCACTGCCAGCAGTTCGATCCTGACCGGCTCAAGGTCGACTCAGCCTTCCATCCTTCTGAGGTCGGTCAAATGAGGATCCGAGTTGTTGGGGTCCAGAGGCTGAATCTATAAACCACTCAGCTGTAAAGCACTGTGAAGTGGTATATAGGTCTAAGGGTTATCACTATTTCCCTTCTTTCCTTCCTTATTCTTTCCTGCCTGGCTTCACAGTAGTTAGAATGCAGTAATTAAGCTTGACTCTGCCCGCTGCCAGGAGTTCAATCCTGACCAACTTAAGGCTGACTCAAGACTGCCATCCTTCCAAGGTCGGGAAAAAGGATGAGGAGCCAGACTGTTGCAAGGGGCGAGAGGCTGACTCTGTAAAAGCTGCTTAGAGAAGGCTGTGAAGCACCGTGAAGCGGTATGTAAGTGTTAGGCATATGGTGTTAGCCTACAATGTTGGGTTGAAAATATATTAACCATAATGTTATGACTTTAAGAAGTTAATTGGCCAATGGGTGTGTAAGTGTTCTCATGGCCATAAGAGGAAGCTAGGAACGTAGCTTCTTTCTCTCTCTGAATTCACTGCTCTCTACTATTACTGTTTTTGCTCTGCTGTTGGTTTACTACTGTTGTAAACCTGAACTGGGTATTGACCTCTGGACCGGTAAGAAGACTTTGTATTTGGATTGCTACTTGGACTGTTTATTTTTGACTGTGCATTTCTGTTTTTACACCACCCTCAAAGTAAAATACTTTTTGCTTTTACAACTCAGTGTACTCCTTGTGTGACTCTTGCTGCTCTCAGTACCCTTCCTTGTCTGTGCAACTCTTTGGTAGCACAAGGAGACCTCTGCACAACAAATTCCTTAACAGTAAGTCTTAAGGGCGATCGTTTATTCTGAAGGCAACTCGTTCCACGGATCGACTAATTTCCGTCAGGAAATTTCCTCCTTAGTTCTGGGCTGTCTTCTCTCCTTCATTCGTCTCCACCCATCCACCCCAGTTCTTTGGAAGCCTCACCCGAGCAGGATCGGATCCCCTTCTGCACTTTCAGCTGGTAGCCCCGGTTGCAGTGGCAATTGTACGACCCACCGGTGTTCATGCACACGCCTTTCCCGTTGCCACACAGCTCCAATTCACACTCGTTGACATCTGGGGAGGGCGAAGGAAAGAACAAGAATCCCCCGAGGTTTATTTCTACGTAAAAGACGACTGGACTTTTTTTTGGGGGGGGTTGTTGTTTCCCCCCCCCTTTCCATTGAAAACATTTCGCTTCTTCTCCAAGAAGCTTCTTCAGTTCTTTTTCAGAACTGAAGAAGCTTCTTGGATGAATAACAGAGTAACAGAATGAGTTGGAAGGGGCCTGGGGGGGGGGCGGTCATCTAGTCCAACCTTACATTACAAAAAAAGGTGTTGAGACTTTGGAAAAAGAGCAGAGAAGAGCAATTACGATGATTAAAGGCCTGGAGACCAAAACATATTTTTTTATTTTTATTAATTCCATTTATATCCCGCCCTTCTCCGAAGACTCAGGGCGGCTTACAAGCTTAGCAGTAGCCTTCATTCTATGTATATGCCTGCTTATTAGGGCTTTCACACACACCCCCAAGCGGCATTATTACAAAGTCAGCTTATTGCCCCCAACAATCTGGGTCCTCATTTTACCTACCTGGGAAGGATGGAAGGCTGAGTCAACCTTGAGCCTGGTGGGACTCGAACCTGCACTAATTGCAGGCAGCTGGTGTTCCTTAAGGAGGCATCAGCCCACTGCTCCACCAAGGCTGAAAAACGGTTGCAGGAACTGGGTGTGTCCAGTCCGGAGAAAAGAAGGATCGGGGGGGGGGACGGGACATGATAGCAGTATTCCAATATCTCACAAAGAAGCGGGGGTGGGGTTCAACTTATTTTCCAAAGCCCCAGAAGGCAGGACAAGAAACGATGGATGGAAACTAACCAAGGAGAGAAGCAACCTGGAATTAAGGAGAGATTTCCTATAAGAGTGAGGACAATTAACCAGCCTAACAGCTTGCCACCAGAAACTGCGGGTGCTTCATCACTGGAGGTTTTTAAGAAAAGCATGCATAGCCGCTTGTCTGGAATGGTATAGGGTCTACTTCTTGAGCAGGGGGTTGGACTAGAAGACCTCCAAGGTCCCTTCCAATTCTGTTATTCAGAGGAGGAGGAGGAGGAGGAGGAGGAGGAGAGAAGGGTGTCCTGCTTGAGCAGGGGGCTGGACTAGAAGACCTCCAAGGTCCCTTTCAGCTCTATTCCGATTGAACCTCCTGCTCAAGCTCAAACCTTTGAAGGAAGCTGCCTCTTACCTACACAATACCTGTGCTGAGGATGCCATCGGTAACCTTGGTAACACTGGCAGGTAAATCCGGTCCTGGTCGGGATGCATTCACCGTGGCTGCAGATGTTGTGGTTTAATTTGCAGATGTCCACCTCTGTTTTGGGAAGAGAGAGAGAGAGAAAGGCAGGGAAATAGTTACAATAGTTCCGACACTGGCCATTTTCTCAACACTACAGAATAACCAAGCTGGAAGGGACCTTGGAGGTCATCTAGTCCAACCCCCTGCTCAAGCAAGAGAACTCTATTAAACTAACTAAAATTAAAACTTTTCTTTCCGGAAAAAGAGGACGAAGGAACATAATCTGGGCCGGGGTGGGGTGGGAGGCTCACCCGTCTCTTGAGTTGGGGGCATGTAAAATTCATCCATTCTGTCCTCTTCGGGGTACTTCACCACAACTGCGACGGTCGGCTTGGTGATCACCACTGCAAAGAACACAGGAAGCCCCGTTGAGAAAATTTCCTCCCCCCACCCCACAAGGCTGGGGAAACGGTATTGAGGATGCTTTTGCTGTCATTTACCGGGGTACCGAGGACCCAAAGTCGGGGTGTTGGCGAAAAATACCCCCTGCTCTTCCGAAATCGTCGTGTCTCTGGGCAACTGGAGATGTCGAGAAAGAAAGAGAAGAACAGGCAATGAACAGGAAGACAAGATACAGCTGCAGACCGGCCTATGCCATTCTAGACCAGGGGTAGGCAACCTCGGCTCTTTTTGGACTTCAACTCCCAGAATTCCTGAGTCAGGCTGACTCAGGAATTCTGGGAGTTGAAGTCCATGAGTCATAAAAGAGCCGAGGTTGCCTACCCCCGGTCTAGACAAACGGCTGTCCGGTCTCTTCTTAAAAGAAGTTATAGGGAGCATCTGGTGGCAAACCGTTCCACTGGTCAATTTTTCTCACTGCTGGGAATTTTTTTCTTTAATTCTAGGTTGCTTCTCTCCTGCCTCCCGGTGCTTTAGGAGAATAGGTTGAAAAGCAGAAGACCGATTGAAATGACCTCTGGAGAGCCCTCTTATCATCTCCTGGTGGCTCACGGTCCAATCAGCAACCATTTTTTTTAAAAAAAAATTAATTCCATTTATATCCCGCCCTTCTCCGAAGACTCAGGGCGGCTTACAAGCTTAGCAGTAGCCTTCATTCTATGTCTATGCCTGCTTATTAGGGCTTTCACAGAGATTGCGTTGTGTTTGAAGATGGCCATTCCTTTATTTGTTTCACAGAATTTTTGTTTACCTCTTCCACAGTTCTCCAGTGGACCTCACACTTACCATCGGTGGAGTAGCCGCTGCAAAACATAAGCCAGAGATAGAACAGTGATTAGAACTTCTGATGAGAATTAATGCCCGCGAGAACAGAGACCCTTCTTCTAATAAGCTTGTAAGCCGCCCTGAGTCTTCGGAGAAGGGCGGGATATAAATGGAATTAAAATAAAATAAAATAAAAAAATAAAAAAATAATAACAGAAAAGTTGGAAGGGACCTTGGAGGTCATCTAGTCTAACCCACTGCTCGAACAGAAGACCCTAACGATTGTCCAGTCTCTTCTTAAAAACCTCCGCAACTTCAGATTACAGTTAGTCCTTGACTTAGGATCACAACGAAGCCCAACATTTCTGTTGCTAAGTGAGGCAGTTGTTAAAAGGAATTTGGCTCCATTTTACGACCTTTCTGGCCACGGTTGTTAAGTGAACCACTGCAGTAGCTCAGTTAGTAACGTGGCTGTTAAGTCAATCTGGCTTCTCCACTGACGTTGCTTCTCAGCAGGTCACAAAAAGGGATCACGTGATTCTGGGACACGGCAACCGTCATAAATATGAGTCAATTTCCAAGCATCTGAATTTTGATCACGCGACCATGAGGATGCTGCAATGGTCACTAAGTGTGAAAAACGGTCCTAAGTCACCAGTTTCATTGTTGTAAGTCAAGGACAACCTGTAATTGTTTCCACTGCCAGGAAATTCCTCCTTATTTCTAATTGGTTCTCTCCTTAATTTTCATCCATTGCTAAAATTGCATTTCCATAATAACTGGTGTCCAGTCCAGTTCCATTGCGGCATTTTTCTAAAAGCTTATTTAAAAAAAATCCTAGCAAAATATTATTTTTACGTGCTGCTCTCTGGCTGCAGCAATTGCAAATGAAGTGGCCTTCTTGGAATCCCAAGGACTAGAAACTTGTAGGTTTGTTTTCATACGCAGCACACCTCTTCAATCATAAAGTCCAGGAATGTGCTTATTCTTTTTTTTAAAAAAATAAAGAAACCAACTCACCCTCAACTTAAAAAAAAAATCTCTGCAGTTATAAAATCCAGAAATGTTCTTTCTTCTTTAAGACCGCAGTAAATCACTTGATTTTGGTGGCTGGCACTAAACCAAGTCAAACAACTCCTGCAAACCTATGAAACAGCTTTCAAAGCTGTTCTTTGGCAGTAAAAAATAAAATAAAAAAATCCTGTTGTGCCCCAAGTTATGATTTTAATCCAAACTCACGTCACTCGGAAATAAAAAGCCTTCAAATCTCAGCTTTAGATTTTGTCCTTATCTGGGAGGGTTTGCTTTACGGGAAGAAAAGCCAAGTTTCCAGACCTCATGCTGTTGAAGGTCAAGCTACATTGAGCACTGTGGCAAGATCAAACACAAAAGGCCACTTTTTACACCGCTGTTGGTGCAGCTGAGTTGTTGGGACTGGAGTGGTCGTGAAAGGAAAATTGGCTTTAAAATCACAACCCGCAGTGGAACAAAATGCTCTGATTTTGGGTAGCTGAGATTAAGGAAAAAGGGAAGAAAATTGGCCGAAAAGCAGAATGCAGAAAGACAGAATCTAAAAGGAACCTTAATTCCGTATCTACTTGAACATAAGTCAAAACATTTAGCTCCCAAAATACAACCAAATATTGGCTTCAGCTTATCCACAGATGGGCTTATCCGTGAGTCTACAGATAGTCCTCGACTTACGGTCACAACTGAGCCCCAAATTTCTCTTGTTAAGTGAGTTGTGTCCTGTTTTACGACCTTTCATGCCTCCGTCGTTAAGGGAATCACTGCAGTTGATCAGTTAGTAACTAAGTTAAGGGAATCTGGCTTTCCCATTGACTTGGCTTGTCGGAAGGTCGCAAAAGGGGATCACGTTACACCGCCCCCCTCCGGGACGCTGCGACCGTCATAAATATGAGTCAGTTCCCATGCATCCGAATTCTGCTCATGCAACCAGAGGGATGCTGCAAGTTATAAGCATTAAAAATGATCGTAAGTCGCTTTTTTCAACAGCGTAACTTCGAACGCTCGCTAAATGAAACCCTTGTAAGTCGAGGGCTGCCTGTATCGCACCAGCCCTACGTGCCGAGGCAGCCATTTTGTGAATGCGCTCACGGCCCTCCCTTCGCCTCCCAAAAGCCCACAGCTCGCCCAGAAGCCCACCGCCGTCCGTATCCCGCGCCAGCGAATCCTAACCTTCTGCTTCCTGGGAATCGCTACCCAAGGCGGGAGGGGTGGGGGGCTCCGGGCGTGGTTGTGGCACGTCACTAGTAGCGTCCGGGTGGATCTGTAGTACGAATTCACTCTCTCCCTGGATGGTCAGAGTTTGGTGCAAAGTCTGAATGTGGTAGCCTCTCCCAGCAGGGCAGATTTCTCTGAAGGCTGCTACTCAGCCGGGAGGGAAAAACAAGACAGTCAGATGCCCTTCAGGAAGAACAGAATTAAAATTAGAATTAGAATTAGAATAGAGAATACAGAAAGAATAGAATAGAATAGAATAGAATAGAATAGAATAGAATAGAATAGAATAGAATGGAATGGAATGGAATGGAATGGAATGGAATGGAATGGAGTGGAGTAGAGCGGAGTAGAGTAGAGTAGAGTAGAGTAGAGTAGAGTAGAGTAGAGTAGAGTAGAGCAGAGCAGAGTAGAGTAGAGTAGAGTAGAATATGGAAAGAATAGAATAGAATAGAAGAATAGAATAGAATAGAATAGAATAGAATAGAATAGAATAGAATAGAATAGAATAGAATAGAATAGAATAGATCCGAGCAGGTGAGTTTGAGGTGGCCGACAACCAATGTTTCCGCCCCCACCCATCTGCCCTTCGACTCACCTGTTCCGTCGGCCGGACATCGCTCGCAATGGACGCCCCAGGCTTTGCCCACGCTGCAGCAGCACGTCTGCCGGCTGAGCTTGGTTGAGAGCGGATGTTGGCACTGCTGCTCGGGGCTCACCAGCCGGAAACACAGGCTCCTCTCCACGGCTTTCTCCGCTGTGCTCCCCAAAAATGAGGGACAGAGAGGGCGATCAGAGAAGGCAGAGGTTCACAGGGAAAAAGAGGAACTGCCCCACCCGGCGACACAATTGCGACAGGGGTTGTGGGGTGGGAATGCAGCCCCTGGGTTAAAAAGGACACCGAATCTGAGATTCTAGTTGGCTCTCCAGTTTTACTCTATTATTCTGATTTTAGTTTGCAAATTGTTATAATTTCTGTCCCAATATATTATCCACATTCTGATGGAGAATAGAATAGAATGGAATGGAATGGAATGGAATGGAATGGAATGGAATGGAATAGAATGGAACGGAACAGAACAGAATAGAATAGAATAGAATAGAATAGAATAGAATAGAATAGAATGGAACGGAATAGAGTGTAGAGTACAGTAGAGTAGAGTAGAGTAGAATAGAATGGAATGGAATGGAACGGAACGGAATAGAGTGTAGAGTAGAGTAGAATAGGATAGAATAGAATAGAAGGGAATAGAGTGTAGAGTAGAGTAGAGTAGAGTAGAATAGAATAGAATGGAATGGAACGGAACAGAATAGAATAGAATGGAACGGAATAGAGAGTAGAGTAGAGTAGAGTAGAGTAGAGTAGAGTAGAATAGAATAGAATAGAATAGAATAGAATAGAATAGAATAGAATAGAATAGAATAGAATAGAATAGAATGGAATGGAATGGAATGGAATGGAATGGAATGGAATGGAATGGAATGGAATGGAACAGAACGGAACGGGATAGTGTAGAGTAGAGTAGAGTAGAGTAGAGTAGAGTAGAGTAGAGTAGAGTAGAGTAGAGTAGAGTAGAATAGAATAGAATAAGAGAGAGAGAAAAAGAGAGTTGAAAGTCCCCCACCCCATCCTGTCAAGATACATACGCACACAGTGGGTGCGCGAAGGTCCCAAAACCTGCCCTGGTTTACACGCGCAACGGAAGCTTCCTTGGGTGTTCAAACACTCTCCTCCTTGGCACACACCTTGCATGGCACACTCATTGATGTCTGTGGGAAAGGAAAAGGCAAAGACAATTACTTAACCAGTCTGGCCCTTTCAATTTCCGCTCTCTGAGGTTGTATGATGGGGAGCGGGATTGAAGAACCATTCCTGGCACCTGGTGGCACGCAGCAAGCAGGGCAGGAACTCCGGGTACGATCCCACACGATTCACGCTGCCACGCCGGGGGTAATCCTCGAGTTACGACCATAATACAGTTTGCCCATCACGGTCATGAGTTGGATCACCCCACCGTTTTTCTGGCAGCGGTGGTTAAGTGAACCCACGGTTTGTGACGGGTGTGGTTTTGCCAAAACCCACAAGGAAATTCCAATTTTGGGGCAAGACGGTGATGAGGTGCAGCCGTGTGGCCGCAGTATGCTACCCGTGGCCATACATGTGCCTGAACAGCCTTAAATGTGCTCTGTGGCACATGACCGCTTGCTGGGACAACTTTGAACCCGGGTCATAAAGAATTCCAGGCAGGTGCATTGTAACTTCAAACGGCTGCTGAGTGGCCAGTCGTAAGTTGAGGACTACCTGCATGGCGAAGAGTGGCAAGGAAACCATTTTAAGACATTTATGTAGCCTTTAATTCAACTGGATTCTCCTCTCTGTTTTCTGGAATGATTTCAACCAAAATTCCTAGAATTGGAGGACAGAGCCAGTTGGCCTGGCCTCCCTTAACCCCCACTCCCCACTAAAACCCACGAAAAGCATACTAAAAAAACATCACAGATTCCAAGGTTTGGCTGGAAGAGATCCGGGAGATCATCTAGTCCAACCCCAGACCAGAGTTAAGAATTCAGTCTGGTCGTATTCCTGCTGCAAACATCATTTTTCCAAATATCCTCCAGAAGATAGAAGGACGTTGATCCCGAGACTGCTCCGAGGTTACTTATCCCCCACGTAGAGGCCAATTGGATGCCTCACCTCAAGTCCCATGTGCGACACCCCAGTAGAAAGGGAGAGCTGAGTCAGGACTCGAACTCGGGGTCAAAACGTTGTCAAAACAATTTGAAGCAAGGGCAACCCTGACAGAAGATTTTATTTTCCAATTCAGTGACATTCAAATTCCAAAACACAACAGACGTGGAACGTACACACCCCACTCGTGAAGGCATTATTATTATTTATTATTATTGTTATTGTTATTATTATTATTATTATTATTATTATTATTATTATTATTATTATTATTATTATTATTATTAATTACCCTGGCAGTGAGTGCTGTTAAGTCGCTTGTATCCCTGTGGACAATCACTCCCCATCGTCTTTTGCACACCCAGATCTGGAAAAAAGAGTACACAGCGAGCATTTAAGCCTTCCACATTCCTCTACTAGTTTCACTTCTAACTCCTGAATTATAAAAAAAATAAAATAAATAACATTAAACAATGAAAGGGTCTTGATTCAGCGGACTTCGTAAACGACAAATCACATAGCCTCAAGACCCTATCTTGGGACAGGCTGTCATCCAGACGGTTCTTGCACACGTGCGTCAGTTGTGCAGAGAGTTCTCAATTTACAACAACTCCAACCGGAATCTTGGTCATTGTGCAAAGCGGTCATCACGCAAGATGCCACATGGCCGCTTTGCTCAATGACCCCAATCCCAGCACTCTCAGCTACAGTCATTAAAACGATCCTGCAGGTCCTTAAGTTGGAGCAAGGGACAAGTAAGGAGAGCGGGGTGTCTCAAAGGGGTGTGGGAGGCCCCAAAAGGCCTGGAGCGGGCCCCGTGTGAGTTTGTGTGTGTGTGTGTGTGTGTGTGTGTGTGTGTGTGTGTGCCGTGGACGGGTCTCCCCACTCGGGGGCTGCAAATCCTGCCAAAATTCAAGCAGAGCGGAGAAGCAGCGTGGTAAACGAAGGAGTGTAGGATGGAGAGGGGGGAGGGGGGATCCGTGGACAAGCCGCGCACAAATTGTGGAGGGGGAGTGCCTTAGGCAGGTCTCTCCGCTCTTGATCGCTGGGTGGTGCGAGGTCCCGGCTGGAGGCTTACATTGCAGATGGGGGCATTTGTGGCACTTGGCCTGGCCCCAAGAGGTGCCGATGCTGCCACAGCAATCTTCCTGCTTCGTGAGACCCGGAAGCGGATTGCTCCCACACTGAAGTCCACGCCGGAAGGGAAGAAGGAAAGAAGGAAAAAAGAAAAAAAAGAGCAAATGACTTAATTCGTTCCTGAAAGAAACCGACCCCAAGCCTCCCCACCCCACCCCAGTCCTGTCCCAACCTCATTCTCCCCAGTGGCAGAAAGAGAACCACCACTTGTACTTTTAAGCGTCTAGTCCTCAGTGAGGACAACTCATTTGCCCTTGGCACCAACAGGCCACAGTAGGCTAAAACAGGGTTGGGAAGTTTGTCAGATTAGGTCTCAGGCTGTTTTCTTCCTAGTTTTACCTCATTCCCGCCATCCCTTAAGCTACTATACGGTTTAGTTCCCGAAGGGCCTGCTCATAGATCTGAGGGACGCACACAACCTTTGAGACCAGTGTGTTGCTTTCTACACGTGGAATTTGATGATGAGTGGGAATAAAAATAAATCTAACCCTGCGATCCAGCCAGAATGGGGTTGTCGTCGTGGTTTCAAACTTGACAAACTTTTAAGATGGGTGGACTTCAACTCCCAGAATTCCCCAGCCAGCGTAGCTAAGGTTCACTCATCTTTAAAAAAAGGTTGCCAAGCTTGAAACGCACCAAACTAGAGGGCGATTTGGCCTCGAAGGTTGACTGGATCAGATACACTGCTCTTGAACATGGAAGCTTGATTTCCTACAGAGTTGAAATAGCTGGCCGAGATCCTGTTCCACTCACTGACTGCTTGGGCAGCGTCTCTTGAAAACAGCGCCCGAGGGGTTTCTGGGTGGGGGGACGGGTGTAGGCTGGTTTCGGAGCCGGGTGCTGGATGAGGTGGTGGTGGGCGCCCCCCGGCCCACCCCCCTCCGAGCTCAGGCTGTCGATCCGGTGGACTTTCACGGAGGCGTTCGGCGGATGATGAACTCGGACGTTGACCAGCGGCTGGTGCATCTGAACTGGGAGCCCAAAAATAAACTGGGATGAGTTGGAATAGCGGGTTGTTATTTATTTATTTTATTTTATTTATTTAGATTTATATACCGCCCTTTCCCGAAGGACTCAGGGCGGTTTACAGGGTATTTAAAAGAAAATCAATACAAAAGTTAAAACAAAATTAAAAAAGATTAAATGAAACCCTGAGAAAAAAATAAAAACCCAGTTAAAATTAAAAATTAAGAAATTCTCAGCCTTTTGCAGGAGCAGTGAAACAACTGATTTACGTTATCAATTTAAAATTAAAATTAAAAAGTGCTGAATTCTTGACCAATGCCTTTTTGTTGTCATTGTTGCTGTTGTTCATCCGCTAGCTAGCAGATGAATGACAGGCTGGGAATCTGAGCAAGCAGGGCACGAAGAGACGGGGTCCACTTTAAACCCTGGAGTAGGAGACAGAAAAACCCTCTGCACGTGCTCGAAGATTCCCTGCCCAGAATTGTCCCCAGATTTCAAATTCAGCTCAGAAAGGAGTTAATGTATTTATTTAGCGTAGCATAAATACATAAATAATGTGTTTATTTAGCAAACAGTACATGGATAACAGTACTGAAAATATGTGAAAGATATTCGTAATACTGTGGTACACGTATAATGTAAATTTGGGGTTCTTGTTATTCTCTGAGCTTGGCTGTTTTCTTGCAGACGTTTCATTATCCAAGCATAACCCCACTCCCTTCTAGCACTGATGATGTTACCTAGTCGGGTCATGAAACGTCTGCAAGAAAACAGCCAAGCTCAGAGAGCACCAAGGACCCCACAGTCCTCCTCCTCCTCTTCCTCCTCCTCCTCCTCCAATTCTCCTCCCCCCTCCCTTCTAGCACTGATGATGTTACCTAGTTTGGCTCATGAAACGTCTGCAAGAAAACCACCAGGCTCAGAGAGCACTGAGGATGGACACATCTTGTCCATTTTGCAAGGTTTGAGGGATTCAAGAAAGTTGCTTTTCAAAATACGTTGGTTCCTGACGATGGAACAAGCATTCTACATATTCCTAGTGAACCCATTTGCTCAATTAAACCAGCATGGGTTAATTGGAGAAAAAAAAATCTGCTTTTCCTCAGAGGGGCTTCATCGCTCCGCCGTTAACTCCCGCAGCAGCCCCCAAGCCCAGCCCCCACTTTCTCGCCCCTTACCTTCGGAGGTGTGATGGCCCAGGGGCACCATAAAGGTGGAGTGGCTCACGGTGCCTTTCGAACCCAGGCCCGAGGGGCTGTCACTGTGATGATCCGAGATGACTTGGACAGCGTAAATGGCGTGCTTGCTGGAGCCCGTCTCCACGGGGGCCCCATCGCTAGGGCCCCGCGCCTGCTGCCCCTGGCGGTTCACGGGCACCTGGCAGAAGCGGCCGGTGAATTCTGGCGGGCACAGACAGTGGTTGCCAGATGTGCATTGCCCGCCATTCATGCATGGCAAAGGACAGACCACTGCAGCAAGGGGGGGGGGGGAAACAGAGAGAAAGAGACACCCCTGTTAATTTCTCCCCTTTTGGGCCTCGTCGAGCATCAGCCCCATTTAGTGACCACTCACATTTACGACGGTGCAGAAAGGAACTTTGGGTCTCCTACGCATCAGCTCAAACCTGACACCGCTATAACTAAACGGCTCACGCATAGTCCTTGTTTAGCAACTGTCCCATTTAGTGACCATTCACATTTGCGACGGTGGAGAAAAGAACTTTGCAACCATTGCTTGCCTTGATGGCCTTTGCAGGTCTGACCAGCAAAAGAAAGCTGAAGTCAGACCATAAGTACACTTGTGGTTTCACTTAGTGACTGCTTCACTTAACAACTGTGGTGGCTAAACAAGGACGACCTGTAGTTTATTTGCCCCCGGCTGCATTTCTTTGTCTTCGAGCCATCCAGTCATGAAATGGGGTCCTTAGCTCCCCAAATAATTAAAAATAACGAGGCTTCAGAATCACCTTCTTATAAGGGAAGATGGGCGGCATGACCAATTTGTAAGAACGTATTAAAATTTATTTAAAATAAATACAAATGCTTTTGACACCATCAGACAAGAACATCTGCCTCTCCTGGGAAGGACCTGATAGGTGGACAGAAATGCCACCTATCAGTAATAAAGTACATTTTAAACATTTCGAAAACTGAATACAACAGAATTGGAAGGGACCTTGGAGGTCATCTAGTCCAACCCCCTGCTCAGGCAGGAAAGCCCACGCCATTCCAGACAAAGGGCTGTCCAGTCTCTTCTTAAAAGTCTCCACTGATGGAGCACCCACAACTTCTGGAGGCAGGTCGTTCCGCTGGCTAATTGTTCCCACCGCCAGGCAATTTCTCCTTAATTCTAAGTTGCTTCTCTCCTTGATTAGTTTCCATCAATCGCTTGAAAATCTCTTGCCTGAGATTCTCTTGAGCAGGGGGCTGGACTAGAAGACCTCCAAGGTCCCTTCCAGCTCTTATTCTATTTCAAAAATTGGAGACTGGAAACATCTATAGGGCTGCCGTAAAAAAATGAAAATAAAATGAACATAATAAGAAAACACATCAGCCCGGAAAGACCGAAACGGGTGATTGCAGAGGGGGTTCAAACGGTTTGTTTGTGTGTGCGCGTTTAAGCGTAAATCAAGGCATGAATCAGAAGTTGGACACACAACCCCAGCCTCTCTCCAAAACAGAGGCGCCACTGCAGGTGTCAACTTGTGTCTTCTGGAAAAGATTTGCGCTCTGCCAGGCCGGAAGTCGAGCGAGAGCGTGGGCTGCCTCAAAAGTTTCCACTGCTTTGCCTGAAATAGCCGACACAACACACACTTTGCAGAAGAAGAGAAAGAAGCAGCAGCTTCAAACCATGGTTAGGCTGTTTTCATCCCCTCGAGTCAGGGTTTGGCCGCCAGCCGTGGCCTGGCCATGTCCCAGCAGACCTCCGGGACGCGTTTTTCCGGAAGCGGTTGGCCCTGGCCTCTTTCCTAGACTTGGGAGCCAATGTTGGCTTAGCGTCGCCCAGCTGGTCCAGATGCCGGCAGGAGGACTAGAACTCGCAACCTCGCGCTTTCTAACTTTCTGAGCCTTTAAACCGTGAGCCCTGCTTTGATGACTGCAGCCAAACTCCTTTTCCTACAGGCAGTCCTCACTTCAACGGCCACCTTTGAGCCCAAAATTTACATTGCTGAGTGAGTTAAGGACGTTTTGCCCCGTTTTAAGACCTGTTTGGTCACAGGTGTGAATCACTGCAGTTGTTATGTTAGCCATCCGACTACCCCATTGACTTTGCCTGTCAGAAAGTCGCAACAGGGGGATCACGTGACCCCGGGAACTGAGATTGTCAAGCGTCTGAATTTGGATCACGTGACCGCAGGGATGCAGCAACGGTCGCTAAGTGTGAAAAATGATCCTAAGTCATTTTTCCCAGTGATGTAACTTCAGATGGTGACAAGGTAAATTTTTGCAAGTCGAGGACTTAACTGTAGTTTTGTAAGTCGAGGACTTAACTGTAGTTTTGTAAGTCGAGGACTTAACTGTAGTTTTGTAAGTCGAGGACTTAACTGTAGTTTTGTAAGTCAAGGACTTAACTGTAGTTTGTCCAACACACCATTTTTCTTCAAATACAATTAAGGACTACTTTTATGCTTTTATTTAAAAACAAAGGCACTATAATTGGACTCCTCACCTTTAGTTTTGAAAGCCATTTGTAATTAACTCTATTAGGTATTCATTTGGAAATAGAATACTTTACATTTCATTTTATACTTCTATGCTGTATTATCCTATTATTTTAAATCACGTTTCCCAAACTTGGTGACTTTAACTTGTGTAGACTTCAACTCCCAGCCTGCTTTGTGGGGAATTCTGGGAGGGGAAGTGCCCCCATTTTTAAAGGGCTCCAAATTTTTTTTTAAAAAAACACGCTGTCCTGAATAATCATTTAATCAGAGTACTCTACAATAAGCCAAGATTGTCCACTGGATGTCAGGCGGGAAAATATCTTTCCTAACAGGCATTATTTCAAGTGGAGATTTACGAAAGACGAATCGGGGAATTTTTGTGCAAATCCACGTTCTGCATTTGCACAACGTATCTGCACCATAAACTAACCAAACAAGCTGGATTCACACAGCAGATGAAATCCCCAAGAAACTCACCACAGTTTAACCCTAACCAAGCAGAGGGATTGCTGGATCTTCCACTGTTGAGCATGTCAGAACAGCCTGGCGTGCAAATGGATTAAAAAAAAAACAACTGGCCACTTCTAGTTTGAAAACTGAACTTGGCTTTGTGACCGAAACGAAGCCCCTTCTGAATTCCGCTGGCTCTTGCACTAACTGGCTGGGTGGGAGGCTGTGTGTGTGTGTGTGTGTGTGTGTGTGCAAGTGTTGGCCTCTGATGTGTGTGAGTTTGCTCGGCCAGCGCTTCTGAGCAGCTTGGACACGTGAGGGGCCCCAGAGATGGGGCTGTTGATGTGAAGTCAAGTTTTCCATCAGGGAAAGAGGAGAATAGATAGGGAAGAGAGAGAGAAAGAGAGAGAGAGAGAGAGAGAGAGTGGAGGGGAGACAAGAGGGAGAGAGGGAGAGGGAGAGGGGGGAGAGGGAGAGGGAGAGGGAGAGGGAGAGGGAGAGGGAGAGGGAGAGGGAGAGAAAGAAAGAAAGAAAGAAAGAAAGGAAGGAAGGAAGGAAGGAAGGAAGGAAGGAAGGAAGGAAGGAAGGAAGGAGAGACATTAAAGAGAGAGAGGAGAGAGAAAGAGGAGAGAGAGAAAGAGGGGAGAGAGAGAGTGGGGGGAGACAAGAGGGAGAGAGGGAGAGGGAGAGGGAGAGGGAGAGGAAGAAAGAAAGAAAGAAAGAAAGAAAGAAAGAAAGAAAGAAAGAAAGGAAGGAAGGAAGGAAGGAAGGAAGGAAGGAAGGAAGGAAGGAAGGAAGGAAGGAAGGAGAGACATTAAAGAGAGAGAGGAGAGAGAAAGAGGAGAGAGAGAAAGAGGGGAGAGAGAGAGTGGGGGGAGACAAGAGGGAGAGAGGGAGAGGGAGAGAGTGGAGGGGAGGGGAGACAAGAGGGAGAGGAAGAAAGAAAGAAAGAAAGAAAGAAAGAAAGAAAGAAAGAAAGAAAGAAAGAAAGAAAGAAAGAAAGAAAGAAAGAAAGAAAGGAAGGAAGGAAGGAAGGAAGGAAGGAAGGAAGGGGAGACATTAAAGAGAGAGAGGAGAGAGAAAGAGGGGAGAGAGAGAGGGAGAGAGAAAGAGAGGGAGAAAGACAGAGGAGAGAGAGAGAGAGAGAAAGAGAGAAGGGAGAAAGAGAGAGGAGAAAGAGACAGAAAGAGAGAGGAGAGAAAAAGAGAAAGAGGGGAGAGAGAGAGGGAGAGAGAAAGAGAGGAGGGGAAAAGACAGAGGAGAGAGAGAGAGAGAGAAAGAGAGAAGGGAGAAAGAGAGAGGAGAAAGAGACAGAAAGAGAGAGGAGAGAAAAAGAGAAAGAGAGGAGAGAGAGAGAGAGAGAGAGAGAGAGAACATGGGACCAGGGTGCGCCTGCGCATGAAAATCAAAAACAATGTGCAAAGTGTCCCGGACCGACTCTGTCCTGCCCCCAAATAAAAACAAAGACAAAATTCCACGCCAACCAATCCCCGTGCAAAACCAGGCTTGCATCGGAAAGGACAAGGCGAGCCACAGATTCGGCATGTGCAAATCCGAGGCTGGGTTCCCACATTACGCTGATCCCCAGTTTGTTTAGCCACAAAGAGTGATCAGCTGGATTAGACTCCTTCCCCCCCCCCCAAAAAAAAAACACACACACACAAAGCTGGTCTGCAAACTGCAAAGCTGAGCTCAACGAACAGGATCGGAGAAAACCGAACAGAGTTAAAGAAATGGAAAGGTGCCAGGATGTATGAGGCCAGGAGTTTTTTGGGAGAAAGAGCGCTGTGTTCTCACAACGTGTTAAACCTGGTTACCGAAAGATCTGGGTTTTATGTTCGCAATTAGCAAATGGGAAAGTGTGCACAACTCACAGCTATTGCAGAGAGGCCGAGAACTTCCTACGCTAGCGTTTCTCAACCTTGGCAGTTTGAAGTTGTCTGGACTTCAACACCCAGAATTCCCCAACCAGCTTCAACGGCTTCAAGTTGCCAAGGTCGAGAAACACTAACGCTGGCTGGGGAATTCTGGGTGTTGAAGTCCAGACAACTTCAAGTTGCCAAGGTCGAGAAACACTGGTTTAAGGCTAACTAACAGGCACGCCAGTGACTAACAGGTAACCGGCTTGGGCAGCGGGTTGGATTAGATGATCTCTAATATTTCTTCCAACGCTGACTTTGAAGCATACTAAGCCAGAAGCAAATCAAACCAAGAATTAACCCAGGTTAAAACTCCACCAGTTCAGCGTGCTGGACAAAGTCAGCCGCCTCCGGGCTCTCTTGTTCGCTGTTTTCCCAGGCAATGAATCCCAAACTGCTGCTTTTCCAGTAACACGAGGCAACGTAAACAAACCTAGGTTAATTCCTTCCAGTGAGATTCTTTGTGGCTTGTTTATTCTGTCCCACAATCCAAAGTGCCCTCGATTCCCAAGTTTAGGATAAAGGGGGAAGCGATGCAAAAAAACGGGGCTTGGCACAGGCTGATGGCTCAGGGGCTGTGCAAGATGGGAACTGTTCTCAAAAGAGCTGGGAGGGGGCGGGGGCTGATGGGAACTGGAGTTTTGTCCATCTGGAAGATACTCAGCTAGGGAGGCATCCAGAGGGGATCGGGAAGGGGCAATGGGCAGCGTAGTCCCTGCCATCCAAGGACTTGCCAAGGTGGAAAGCGATGGGCAGGGGAACACCTCCTGTCGACCGGTTGCAAACAGCCACGCTGGGGGCTGATGGGTGGCGTAGTGCGTACCAATCGAGGGACTTGCCAAGGTGGAAAGCGATGGGCACTAGACCACGTCCCATCAACAAAGGGGTTGCAGGGAACCCAGTTGGAGAGACTGATGGGTAGTTTAGTCCATGCCCTCTCAAGGAACGTGGCAAAGGCAGTACAACACGTCCCATCCACAAGAGGACTGCAGAGAGCCAAACTTGGGGCTGATGGGTGGTGTCGTCCGTGCCATTTAAGAGACTTCCCAAGTGGAAACCATTGGACAACCAAACACGTCCCATTAAACAAGGGGTTGCAGGGAGCAAGGCTGGCGGGGCCGATGGGTACTACAGTCCATGCCATCTCAGGACTGGGCAATAGAACACAAAAGGCTTCCAGGGAGCCGGGCGGAGAGGCTGATGGGTGGTGTAGTCCGTGCCACCTCAGAGACTCCCCAAGTGGAAAGCACCGGGCAGTGGAACGTGTCCCATCAAAAAGGGAGTTAGTTGCAGGGAGCCGGGCTGGGGGGGAGGGAGGGGGGCGGCTGATGGGTGATGTAGTCCGTGCCATCTAAGGGACTCCCCAAGCGGAAAGCACCGTGTCCCATCAAAAAGGGAGTTAGTTGCAGGGAGCCGGGCTGGGGGGGAGGGAGGGGGGCGGCTGATGGGTGATGTAGTCCGTGCCATCTAAGGGACTCCCCAAGCGGAAAGCACCGTGTCCCATCAAAAAGGGAGTTAGTTGCAGGGAGCCGGGCTGGGGGGGAGGGAGGGGGGCGGCTGATGGGTGATGTAGTCCGTGCCATCTACGGGACTCCCCAAGCGGAAAGCACCGTGTCCCATCAAAAAGGGAGTTAGTTGCAGGGAGCCGGGCTGGGGGGGAGGGAGGGGGGCGGCTGATGGGTGATGTAGTCCGTGCCATCTAAGGGACTCCCCAAGCACCGGGCAGCGGAACACGTCCCCCATCAACAAGGGAGTGAGTTGCAGGGAGCCGGGCCGATGGGCTTTGTAGTCCTGAACTCCCGCCAACTCCTCCCGCCCACGGCCAGCGGGGACCCGGGGCTGGTTGTGGGGGTGTGGGGTGGGCTGGAAGACCCCCCGGGCGGGCAGACTCACCCACGCGGAAGCCGGAGCCGGTCAGCGTGTCCATGGCGTGGCCGTTCTCGCCGATGAGGGTCATGTTGCTGCCCGGCTTGCAGCTGTCCCGGCAGCGGCCCTTCTGGCAGGTCCGCTCGCAGATGAGCGGGGCGAAGACCACCTTGAAGCGCTCCCGCGCCAGCGCCGCCCGCTCCGAGGGGCCCGGCCCGCCCCGGCCCGCCCAGCCCCGCAGCGCCCGCGGCCCCACGGCCAGCAGCAGCAGCAGCAGCAGCCCCGCCGCGCCCGCCGGGGGCATCTTGGCATCCCGCGCCGCCCCGGCCGGAGGAAGGAGGAGGAGGCGGCAGTGGCGCCCGCTTCTCGCTCTCCGGCCCGCCTGGCGCAGCCAATCTCCGGCCGGGGGCAGGAATCTGGGAGCGCCGCCAGCAGGCGCCGGAGAGGCCGGGCCGGGCCGGCAGGGGGCGCGGGGAAGGAGGGCTGCGGCGGAGGGGCGGAGGGGGGGCGGCGGGACCGAGCCGTCGACGACCACCCCCGCCGCGGGGAGCCGTTCCCCCGCCCTTCCAGTTGCACGGGTGGGTGGGTGGGCAGCCACCACCCCCGCCCCGGGAAGCCGCCCCCCCTCAATTGCACGGGTGGGCGGCCAACCCCCTCCGTCCCGGGAAGCCCCCCCTTCAATTATACGGGTGGGTAGCCACCCGCCCCGCCCCGGGAAGCCGCCCCCCCCTCAATTGCACGGGTGGGCGGCCAAACCCCCCCCGTCCCGGGAAGCCCCCCCTTCAATTATACGGGTGGGTAGCCACCCGCCCCCGGGAAGCCCCCCCCTCAATTGCACGGGTGGGTAGCCACCCGCCCCGCCCCGGGAAGCCGCCCCCCCCTCAATTGCACGGGTGGGCGGCGACCCCCCCCTCGCCCCGGGAAGCCACCCCCACTTCAGTTGCCCCGGGAAGCCGCCGCCCCTCAATTGCACGGGTGGGTGGCTAACCCCCTCCGTCCCGGGAAGCCCCCCCCCTTCAATTACACGGGTGGGCGGCGACCCCCCCTCACCCCGGGAAGCCACCCCCACTTCAGTTGCACGGGTGGGCAGCGGCCCCCCGCGCCCCGGGAAGACCCCCTCCCACTTCAATTGCACGGGTGGGTAGCCACCCTCCCCGCCCCGGGAAGCCCCCCCTCCTTCAATTACACGGGTGGGCGGCGACCCCCCCCCTCACGCCGGAAGCCGCCCCCCTTCAATTGCACCCGCCTGCCTTGGATCCCCCCCTTCCTCCAGCGGGGGTCCGCTTGGGAGGGAGGGGTCGCCCGCGATAGGGAGGAGGAGGAGGGGGTCCCTTCCGGACCCGAAACTTCAGACTTTCTCCCCCAAGTTCGCTCCTGGGGCAAAAGCGCTGCCCATCGTTCCCGGGGGGGGGGGAGTGGGGGGCAAAGCAAGGATAACGGGGGCCGACGGGGCAGGAGTGGAATAGCTGCTCTCATCATCCGTGTTCCTCCGCTGGGTTGGTGGGCGCCACGGGAGCTCAACTTTTTCCAAATTTTTCCAGAGTTCTGGGAAGTTTCAAATGTCTTCCAGCGGTTTAAAATAAAAGTCTGTGCTGTGTTTCTTTCAGAAGTGGGTTTGATTTTAAGGCACACGTGGCTTTGTTCTCTTTCTTTCTCTTTCTCATCGCTCTGTTCATTTCTCGCTTTCTCCATTTATCCCTCTTTCTCTCACCTCTCCCTCTAATCTTCTCCCTCCCTCTTTACATCTAACATATATCTACCTATCCCTCTCTCTCTCTCTCTCTCTCTCTCTTTATCTATCTACCTATCTCTCTATCTCTACCCATCCATCATCTCTATATCTTTAGCTATTATCTCTCTCTCCCTATATCTCTCTCTATCCATCATCCATCTTTCTCTATCTTTACTTATTATCTCTCTTTATCTATCTACCTATCTCTCTATCTCTACCCATCCATCATCTCTCTATATCTTTAGCTATTATCTCTCTCTCCCTATCTCTCTCTATCCATCATCCATCTTTCTCTATCTTTACTTATTATCTCTCTCTTTATCTATCTATTTCTCTATCTCTACCCATCCATCATCTCTCTATATCTTTAGCTATTATCTCTCCCTCCCTATATCTCTCTCTATCCATCATCCATCTTTCTCTATCTTTACTTGTTATCTCTCTCTTTATCTATCTACCCATCTCTCTATCTCTACCCATCCATCATCTCTCTATATCTTTAGCTATTATCTCTCTCTCCCTATATCTCTCTCTATCCATCATCCATCTTTCTCTATCTTTACTTATTATCTATCTACCTATCCCTCTCTCTCTGTCTCTATCTATCTATCTATCTATCTATCTATCTATCTATCTATCTATCTATCTATCTATCTCTATCCATCATCCATCTTTCTCTATCTTTACTTATCTCTCTCTCTCTATCTACCTATCTCTCTATCTCTACCCATCCATCATCTCTCTATATCTTTAGCTATTATCTCTCTCTCCCTATATCTCTCTCTATCCATCATCCATCTTTCTCTATCTTTACTTGTTATCTCTCTCTTTATCTATCTACCCATCTCTCTATCTCTACCCATCCATCATCTCTCTATATCTTTAGCTATTATCTCTCCCTATATCTATCTCTACCCATCTATCATCTATCTCTCTATTATCTCTCTCTCTCTCCACCCATCATCTTATCTCTCTACCTATCATCTCTCGACCTCTCTCTCTTCATCTCTCTCCATCTCTCACACACATCTACCTATCTTAATACATTTATATACTTGCCCAGAGTCACAGGACAGTGAATCTAATGTCACATTCCTTTACTCTGAATTAAACAGAGCTCTTTTTAAGAGGAACTCTTTGACCCCAGATCCAGGTAATCAAGATATGCAAATGTCACCAGAGCAAGCAAAGGCTGCACTGTGTTCTTTTTCGGACCAAAAAAGCCGCGTCAGAGCCGGTCAAGTTTGCAGACGGCTGGGAAACAGAAGAAGAGAGCTCACAGGGATGAACTGTCCTTTGTAAAGAACAACATCCAAATTCCTCCCACGCCTTTTGTTTGAGGCCTTTGCAATTTCCACGCAGCAGCTTCCTCCCAGTTTGGTGCCCTCCAGAAAAGGTAGCAGGGCCCTAACAGCACCAAAGCAGGATTAAAAGTAGTGACACCTCCCCCCCCGCTCCACAATTTCCGTCGCTAAGCGAAACAGTCGTTAAGTGAGTGTTGCCTCATTTTACCCACAGGAATGGATGAATCACTACAGTTCTTAAGTTAGCAACACGCCGGTTAAGTCAGTCTGGCTTCCCCATTGACTGCTTGGCAGAAGGTCACCAAAGGGGACGTGATCCCGGGACACTGCAGCCCTGAATACAGGCCAGTGCTAATTTGGATCACGTGACCCTGGAGAGGCTACAATGGCCGGGTGGAAAACAGTCCCCCCGTCGCTTTTTTCACTGCCGTAACTTTGAACGGTCTCCAAACGTGGCAAGTTTTAAGACTTGCCTTCACTGGCTAGGTTCACACAACGCTCTAGTCTGGATGACAATTTGCTTAAACCGGACCGGGATTACTTAAAAGCGGATAATTGTTTCTATGGGAGCAGCCCATTCTGGGAAGGCACGAACTAAATTCTGTTTTGTTTTGTTTTTTATTTTAATCCCATTTATATCCCGCCCTTCTCCGAAGACTCAGGGCGGCTTACAATCTAAGCACAAATCAAATGTGCTTAGCAATAGCCTTCATTCTATGTATATGCCTGCTTATTAGGGCTTGCACGCCCCCCCCCCCAGCAGCATTATTACAAAGTCAGCTTATTGCCCCCAACAATCTGGCTCCTCATTTTACCTACCTGGGAAGGATGGAAGGCTGAGTCAACCTTGAGCCTGGTGGGACTCGAACCTGCACTAATTGCAGGCAGCTGGTGTTCCTTAAGGAGGCATTAGCCCACTGCTCCACCAAGGCTCTATCTTGGGATTGAGGTCTAGCAGCATGGAGCCTCCCACACTTGGAATGCTCCATCCCAGATTTGATCACCAGGATACAAAAAAAGATGATCAGGGGACTGGAGGCTAAAACATATAAGGAACGGTTGCAGGGATGGGGTAGGTCTAATTTAATGAACTTAAGGACTTAAGGGTGACATGATAGCAGCCTTCCAAATCTCTCAGGGGCTGCCCCAAAGAAGAGGGAGTCAAGCTATTCTCCAAAGCCCCTGAAGGCAGGACAAGAAGCAACGGATGGAAACTAACCAAGGAGAGAAGCAACCTGGAACTAAGGAGGATATTTCTTGGCAGTGAGAACAATTAACCAGTGGAACTCCTTGCCTCCAGAAGCTGTGAATGCTCCAACACTGGAAGTTTTTAAGGAGAGACTGGACAGCCATTTGTCTGAAATGCGTACAGGATCTCTTAGACTAGAAGACCTCCAAGGTCCCTTCCAACTCTTGTTATTAGGTTATTCTGTTAAAAGAGAGTTTAAAATACAGTTAAGATACCGGCCTGGAATATAAGGACCTGCAATTAGATAAAGCTCTCTATAAACAAAAAGTAGTTGTGGCTACATGGCTACCTTTTATCCGTGATTTTGCCAGAAAAAATAAATAAACTCATGCACTAAGTTTATTTGCACTTTCCCCTCCTGCCTTGTAGCAGGAGGGGAAAGGAAAAAAAAACAAGCCTTAGGTTTTATTTTAGGAAGTTGCAACATTCTTATTATAGAAAAACCCGTAAGGTTTTCTTTGGGAAGTTGCAAAATTCTTATTATCTTTGCACCGCTTTCCTCCAAAATTTTATTGTGTAACAGCTTTTATGTTTAGGCCTGCCTGCATCCAAAGGAAGGTTGACTTGGAAAAATATCCGTAATACGTGGGGAAATTGAGGCTCCTGAATTGTTTGCGCCAATCTAGGATCGGAAGTGGGGGGGCGGGCAGACTACCCCTCCTCCTAAGTACTCACAAGCCTTCTGGTGTTGTAGCTGTGGTTGTCAACACTTTTAACTTCCTTCTCCTCTTTGTGATCTGAAGGAACCTCAATTTGTTTCTTCAGCATCTTTCAAGGCACCTTGAATTGTCAGGCATCAAATTCTTCCTCTGTTATTTAAGTTATTAGCGCTTTGGAGGAGGATCCAACTGGTCCTTTAAACAGGGTGGATCAGAAGCTCTCTCACAGCAATGCTTAGCTTTTTTTCCAACACCACAATTGAAAGACTTCAGTTTTTCTTTGTTTGCCTTTTCTGATCGACCAGCTTTCGCAGCCATATGTCACAACGGCAAAGCCACAACTCCCAGGGTACCAATTAGACTGGACTACAGTGCAAGATCCTGATGGTGTAGCTGTGCGATTGTGTGTGTAATCCAGCTATTATGGTACTTAGATAAATGTTTCTCCATATTGTCACCTTTAAGACGGGTGGGCAACAATTCCCAGAATCCCCCAGCCATCATGCTTTAAGATGGGTGGACTTCAAACTCCCAAAATCCCCCAGTCGGCATGCTTTAAGAGAGGTGGACATCAAGTCACCAAGAGTAGATAGCTCTGGGCTATCCAGGAACTTTAAAAATAATAAGATCTGTCGGGCTGCCAAGTTTAATTTGGAACAGGTCCTGGTTGGAATGAACCGTTCCAGAGAACAATGGAAGAAATCTACTTTTGTTTGGGAAGATTTACTTCCAGGAGTGACTGCCACGCCCCTGGTGTGGCTGGTGGAGAAGCAAAAAGGAAAGCTCCAGTCTTGCTTTGAATTTCCACACTTGAAATGGCAGATTTGGCGTTTTCTTAGTGCCCACCTGGCCAGGGGAAAAACAAAAAAACCTAGTCAAGGTTTAGAATGGAATGGAATAGAATTAGAATTAGAATTAGAATTAGAATTAGAATTAGAATTAGAATTAGAATAGAATAGAATAGAATGGAATGGAATGGAATATAGAATGGAGTGGAATATGGAATATGGAATATGGAATATGGAATATGGAATAGAATAGAATAGAATAGAATAGAATAGAATAGAATAGAATAGAATAGAATAGAATAGAATAGAATAGAATAAATAGAATAGAATATACAATGGAATGGAATATAGAATAGAATAGAATATAGAATGGAATGGAAAATAGAATGGAATGGAAAATAGAATAGAATAGAATAGAATAGAATAGAATAGAATAGAATAGAATAGAATAGAATAGAATAGAATAGAATAGAAACCACAGAGTTGGAAGGGACCTCGGAGGTCTTCTAGTCCAACCCCTGCTCAAGCAGGAGACCCTATACCATTTCAGAAAAATGGTTGTCCAATCTCTTCTTAAAAGCCTCCAGTGATGGAGCACCCACAACTTCTGGTGGCAAGCTGTTCCATGGATTAATTGTCCTCACTGTCAGGAAATTCCTCCTTAGTTCCAGGTTGCTTCTCTCCTTGGTTAGTTTCCATCTGTTGCTTCTTGTCCTGCCTTCGGGCGCTTTGGAGAATAGCTTGACTCCCTCTTCTTTGGGGCAGCCCCTGAGAGATTGGAAGACTGCTATCATGTCCCCCCCCCCCGGTCCTTCTCTTCATTAAACTAGTTTGTGAAGTGAATCCACCTTCCCCATCAACTTTGCTTCTCAGAAGGTCCCCAATGGGGGACCTTCACATGACCCTAGGACACTGCGGCCCATCATGAAATGTGAGTCAGTTGCCACGCGTGTGAATTTCGATCGCAGAACCGTGCAGACGCTGCGGCGGTTATCAGTGTGAGCCAGTTGCCAAGAATCTGATTTTTGGTCACGTGACCACGGGGATGCTGCCAAGGTCGTGTGAAAAAACGACGGTCTGTCGCTTTTCCCAGCGCCACTTGTGACTTCAAGCAGTCGCTAGAAGAACGGTTTCAATTCGAGGATCGCCTGTAGCTGATCGGCAAACCCCTGCAGAACAGCCCAGGGAAAACCAACGGAAGCCCCACCATTTCCAACCGAGAAGTGTGGCTTGGGAATTCTGGGAGTTGCACTCCACGGGACCTGAAGTGGACTGCGTTCTGGAGCTGGCGCCTCAATTCCCGCCCCCCCCCCCCGCAGTCGGGAAGTGGCCAAGGAGTTCGGCCTGAAAGGGTTAACTACAGCCAGGCCTGATAACTCTGTGTGTGTGTGTGTGTGTGTGTGTGTGTGTGTGTGTGTGTGTGTGTGTGTGTTTGTATGACAGCCACGGGGAGGAGTCTGTCTGGCATCTGCAAGGAAGCCCCTGCAGCTTTGGGGGGTGGGTGGGGGTGGGTGTGGGTGGAGGGGGTCAGGAGGTCAGGAAAGGCGCGTGCCTCCCTGGCTCCCCCGGGGGAGGGGGCAGAGGAAGGGGCAGGCTGCAAAATGTTAATGCGCCAGGAGGCCTTCCTTGCCCTGCCCTCCCCCCCACACCCCCAGGGAGCAGGGGGCAAGAAGTGCAGAAGGGCTGGCGAAGGGGAAGCGTCTCCCCCCCCCCTTTTGCAGAGACCAACTGCGCAGGGCTCAGACAATGAGCCCAGATGAAATCCCTGAACAAAGAGGAAGGGGTGTGTGTGTGTGTGTGTGCAGGGAAGGGGGGGGCTGGAGGGTCTCTGGTGACCGTCCTGGCCAAACTGCCGTGGCCAAGCGAAGGGCAGGCTTCAAAAGCTGTGTTGAAAACTGTGAATATCTGATGAAAAAGGAGTTCCTCAGATGTGTGATCCTTGCCAGCGAGGCAAGAATCCTTTCTTTCCTTTTTTCCTTTCCTTTCCTTGTTCTCCTTTCTTCCTCCCTCCCTCCCTCCCTCCCTTTCCTCCCTTCTTTCTTTCTTTCTTTCTTTCTTTCTTTCTTTCTTTTCTTTCTTTCTTTCCCCTTTCCCTTCCCTTCCTTTCTTTTCCTTTCCTCTCCCTTCCTTCCATCCCTTCCTCTTTTCCTGTCCCTCCCTTCTCTTCTTCTCCCACACACCCACCCTCCCTTCCGTCCATCCTTCCTTCCTTCCCCTTTTCCTGTCCCTCCTTCATCTTCTCTCCGTCTTTATATATTTGGCGCTTGGGGATCCGACTTGAAGATAGCCAGGCTCAAATCTTGGGAGCACATTCCCACCATCCCAACCATCCCTAAGAGAGGCCCTCCGCCCCCTGAGCATGTACAGATGGCCTGTCTGTGAGGGCTGTGTAGGGCAGGGCCGAGCTAGCACAGCCTTGTCCAGCCGTAGAGAAAAAAGGGCCTCCGTCCTGGCAAAGTAATCCCATGGCTTTTCTGCTCTGGAAAGGAAAAGGTAAAGGTTCCCCCGCACATGCGTGCTAGTCGTTTCCAACTCTAGGGGCCGGTGCTCATCTCCGTTTCAAAGCCAAAGAGCCAGCGCTTGTCCGAGGACGTCTCCGTGGTCACGTGGCCGGCATGACTAGACGCCAAAGGCGCACGGAACGCTGTTACCTTCCCACCGGGGTGGTCCCTATTTTTCTACTTGCATTTTTACGTGCTTTCGAACTGCTAGGTTGGCAGAAGCTGGGACGCGTAACAGGCGCTCGCTCTGCTACGCGGCACTCGGGATTCGACCCGCCAAACTGCAGAAAGGTTGGTTGGAAAGAATGAAAAAAGAAGAGAGGGAAGGAAGGAGAAAGGGAAGGAACGAACGAATGAAGATAGGAAGGACGGAGAAAGAGGGAGAAAGAAAAGGATGGAAGGAAAGAAACTGCCCAGAGTAACCACAATTGTCTTGGCAATTCCTGACTGGCCCAGCAATGTATTAGCCACGATTTGCTGCATAAGCCACAATGGCCTTAGTTTGCTCATTGCCCAAACCCACAAACCAAAGTAACCTTGACTATGGCTGCATCACCTGTTTAGTTGAGGCACAACATATCACAATGCAATTTAGTAAAGGAGTTACATTAAAGCACGCTGGCTGGGGGATTCTGGGAGTTGAAGTTCAACCATCTTAGGAGTTGAACAATGCTCTCTACCAATGGCATAAATGGTATTGTCTGCGCACAGATCCTGCCCCGCTTAATGGCATTTTTACTACCTATAATAATATAGCAGCAGAAAGAGAGGGAAGCTAAGTTCAACCAGTTGTAAAACCTTCAACTTTTCCCCCCTGCTCTTCTACACGGAGCAGCATTAAAACCGGGAACTTCAGGAGCTGGCTTGGCGCCATCACCCAACTTCACAACTGACTGATCTGACGCCTAAGCCGGGCTGACTCATCGCCCAGGAGCCCAGACTGACTCAACGGGTTGCATTCACACAACCAAACCCAGAAGGAGCCAAGATTAAGCTGGCAAGCTGTGCACTGGCACCTGTTTTGTCTTCCACCGGTGGAATTAACCAAGTCTGATGGTTTTAGCTTCTTGCATCCCTCTGCACAAGGGGGCTGAAAGGGTTAATCCCCCCAGCTCTGGTTTCCCCCTCCCCCCCTCCCCCCCTTCCCCTGGTCCACTGAGGCTCTCAGCCTCCCCAGAGTATCAACTTCAATCCTGCTCCCCACCCCCTTTTGTGATGGCGTGTGCCATCTTGTGCCCCCAATCTGCATAATGGCAGGGTCCACGTGCCAGGGCGAGCCTCCATCTGCTGCCCCGGCTCCCACCTCCCAGCCCTGGGGGATTTGCAGCCACGCAGACAGATCAGCCCCTATTGGCTGTTCTGCAGCAGCCATCTGGGGCCTTCAGCTTGCACAAAAGCAGCCCCAGAGCTTTATATGGGGGGCAGACGCCCTTGCCCACACAGGCCAGCTGCATCCAGCCCAGCGGGGACGCCCCAGCCCAGTCGATCAGCCCCACAAGATTCTCAGCCTTGCACGAAGCCCCTAAGTTCACCTCGGAGGGAGCATTCGTGCGGGAGGCGCCGAAGCACCGTGGCAGCAGCGAGGTGGCACTCCCAAAGATCCTAAACCTCCACCTCCTCTTCCACAGATTTTTTTTCCAAGTCTCCCTCTAAAATGCCGCGTGGGTTCCTGGTGAAGAGGACGCACCGAGGAGGGCCCGTCTCGTACCGGATCCGGACTCTGCCGGATGAACACTTCCTGGGCCCTGCAGCCCATCGAAAGCAACCCAAAGTTGGGGGGCTGCCTGAAACCCAGGTCCCCAGCCTGGCACCCCTGCGACTCATCAGCGCCACTCCGCTCTCCAGCTGCCGCGATCGGGGGCACAACGCCGGCTCCCCGGCGCCAGGAGAATCGGCACCCGCTTGTGCCTTGCAGTCTCCTGGTTCTGACTCGACCTGTGCCGGGGCCAAGCCGATGAAGCGGGTCAGCGCGGCGCGAGGGGGCCTAGTCTTGCCGGGCGCCTTCGTCTGTCAGCTGTGCCAGGAATCCTACCCCGGCCCGCTGGCCCTGGCACAACACTGTTGCTCCCGCATCGCCCGGGTTGAGTACCGCTGTCACGAGTGCAACAAAGCCTTCAGCTGCCCGGCTAACCTGGCTTCCCACCGCCGCTGGCACAAGCCTCGGAAAGAGGGGCACCCGGAGGGCACCAAGGAGAACGAGAATCCCAAACCAGCCAGTGAGCCCGGTGCCCTGCTGCACCCCAAGCTCTCGGAGGGGAGTTACGGCTGCCCGCACTGCCCTAAACGCTTCAGACGGAGGGCTTACCTGTCTAAGCACCTGGCACTGCACGACGCCGCTGGGACGGTGCTCTCCGAAAGCCAACCTCTGCACGGGAACCAGGCCCGTCGCCCGGCCTCTTGGCCTCAAAAACCATTTTAATGCCTTCTTTCCCCAAAGACAGCTGGAAGAGACTTTCCACCCATGCGGAGGAGATGCGGCATCTTTGCAAGCTGCCGAGTTTATTTTATTTCCCCCACCCCCACCCGTGACTTTTGCTGGGCAGGTGGTGGGAACGCCATACAGGCAGGATCGCAAGCCCGTTGTGTGTGCCCGGACGACAAAACATCAAGCCTTGTCACTTCTGTCCTTCAGCAGAGCGAAGGGAGAAACCCTGTTTTTTGAAGGGGCGGGTGGAAGGAGATACGGGGGTCTGGATGCAGGAGGTGTCTTCTCTGCACCCCCAAATTAGCTCCCCGCCGATGGAGGGAACAATGCTCAAAACAAGCATTTTTATTTTACTTTTTGCTGCAAAGCTTTCCCCTCTTGGGATAGGGTGGTGAAAGAGGATGCTAATTTACAGGGGAGTTTTTGTAAATGGAAGGTAGAGTAACAAAGACATCATCATCATCATCATCATCATCATCATCATCATCATCATAATAATAATAATAATAATATAATAATAATAATAATAATCTTAAGTCTTTCTTGTGTCTTTTTTCCACGCGTGAAAGGAGCTCGTAGAAATATGAGGGATGCAAAATGCGAGAAAGAAGTTGGTAAGTGGGGAATTTGAAGTGGAAAATAACGTATCGTGGAACGGGAAGGTAGGAGGAGAAAAGGAGATGCTTACTATTCAATCTAGCTTTCTCACCAGCCAGGTCCATTGATAATTATTTCTGCTGAATAGAACAAAATAGAAGGACAGAGTTGAAAGGGACCTTAGAGGTCGTCTAGTCCAACCCCTTGCTAGCTGTACAGTGTCTTTAAAGGTAGCCCCTCGGCTTACAAGAGTTCAGTTAGAGACCGTTGAAAAGTTACAACGGCACCGAAAAATGTGACTTAGGACCGTTTTTTGCAGCATCCCTGTGGTCATTTGATCAAAATTCGGTCGCTTGGCAACTGACTCGTATTAATGATGGGGGCAGTGTCCCAGAGGCACGCGATCCTCTTTTGTGACTTTCTTAACAAGCCAAGTCAAGGGGGGGGGGGGAGAAAGTCAGGTTCACTTAACAACCGTGTTACTAAGTTAACAACTGGCAGCGGTTCACTTAGCAACTGTGGCAATGGAAGCCGTAAAATGGGTCGAAACTCACTTAACAAACGTCTCACTTAACCACAAAAATTTGGGGCTCAGCTGCGGTCCTAAGTTGAGGACTCCCCGGACTTGAAACATCATCCAACTTCTGAAGTTGTAGCCATCCTACACCGGCCTGTCTGGGGAAGAGAAAAAAAAAAAGTAGGGAATTTTGCCGCCTTTTTAAAAAGTTACTCCATCCTTGGGAAATATAGATGGACACAAATCTTTAATGTGTTTTTTTTTAAAATACGTAGGCAGGCACTGATTTTTTTAAAAAAATACCTTGAGTGAGACTGTAATTTCTTAATAATATACAGAGGAAATATATGTATACATACACACACACACACACACACAGAGAGAGAGAGAGAGAGAGAGAGAGAGAGAGAGAGAGAGAGAGAGAGAGAGAGAGAGAGAGAGAGATAAGTAGAGGTAAAGGTTCCCCCGCACATGCATGCTAGTCGTTTACAACTCTAGGGGCCGGTGCTCATCTCCCTTTCAAAGCCAAAGAGCCAGCGCTTGTCCGAGGACGTCTCCGTGGTCATGTGGCTGGCATGACTAGACGCCAAAGGTGCACGGAACGCTGTTACCTTCCCACCGTAGTGGTCCCTATTTTTCTACTTGCATTTTTACGTGCTTTCGAACTGCTAGGTTGGCAGAAGCTGGGACGCGTAACGGGCGCTCACTCTGCTACGCGACACTCGGGATTCAACCCGCCAAACTGCCGACCATCTGATCGACAAGCTCAGCGTCCTAACCCACTGAGCAGTGGGTTTGATAGATAGATAAGATAGATAAGAGATATATAAATGGTTCTCTCATGGCAGGATTTCATTCCCATACTTGTGTAATTGTGAGTTCAGGTGTTTAGCTGCTCTTTCTTGGCAATTACCTTTAAGAAAAATAAGAAGAATGACATCAGGAGTGAGGTTTATGACTCCTTTCCGTGTAGGAATTTGCTTTTAAGGCCCTGTTGGATATTTTCCTCCCTCGCAAAAGTTGGGTGTATTTTTCTAACGGTCAAAAGGGACATAAAATAATAATAATAATAAAAGAGGAACTTCTCTGCCAAATTATTTTGGCAGCGTTTCCCAAACTAGGTGCCAGTTTGCTGATGGGGAAGAGGGAGGGAGGGAAAATCCCTTTGCACATGCTCAGAGTTACTCTTTATTAATTTTACTTGGAAAACTTTCAGGGCTTGGGGTTACATTTTTCGGTACAACGCTCAAGGAATTATACGCCTCTGTCTTGGATACTGTGCTTGAGCTGGTGAATTTTCACATTTTTAAAAAGCGCCCAGGAAATTTTATCCAGACGCTTGGGGGCTGGCACAAGTTCCTTCCCTCTTTTCTTCTTTTTTCAATTGTTATTCAGCCTCCAAAAGATAGCAAGAGCAGTTCCTAGCAACATCTCCACGGATGCTGGGATGTGTTTTTCCCTCCCTCCCTCCCTCTTTTTTTTCATTTCCTTTTCTCTTTTTAATTGTTGTCGTTCACCCTCCAAAGATAGCACGAGCTGATCCCGGCCACATCTCCACGGAGGCTGGGATGTGCGTTTCCCTCCCTTGGTTCTTGGAAGAGTCAGGATTTGTTTTATTTTTAAAGCAAAGTTGATTTTGGGACTGAGGCCTGATACACTTGGCGGGGGGGGGGGGTTAGAAGAAAACCGGGAAGACTTGATCTTGGGTTAGGGGTGGGGTGGGGTTGCACAGCAACAGGAGCAGCAGGCGCCACCCCCAACCCCCCCCAACCTGGACCTGGATCTCTGCCGCAAGAAACGTTTCTTGGACGCTTGAATTGGCCCACTCTGCCATCTTAAAGGCATATACTTAACTCACTTATTTGAACAAGCTGGCCTGGTCTGATGGGTGATGGGTTTTAATTATTGATTTTAACTAATTGATTATATTCGGGCACAATTGTTTAATCTGTTTTTAATTTTCGCATTGTATTTTTTGGTATTTTATTGCCCTGTACACCGCCCTGAGTCCTTCGGGAGAAGGGCGGTATATAAATCAAAATAAATAATAATAAATAATAATATACAGCCCTCTGTCACTAAAGGCAAGGGAGGGAAGGGAGGAGGGAAGAGGGAAGGAAAAAAGAGAGGGAAGGAAAGGAGGAAAAGGAAGGGGGAGGGAGGGAGGAAAGAAAAAGAAAGAAAGAAAGAAAGAAAGAAAGAAAGAAAGAAAGAAAGAAAGAAAGAAAGAAAGAAAGAAAGAAAGAAAGAAAGAAAGAAAGAAAGGAAGGAAGGAATGGAAGGAAGATGGGAGGGAAGAAGGAAAATGAGAGAGGAGGGAAGGGACAGTGGGAAGGAGGGAAGGGAGGGAGGGAGGGAGGGAGGGAAAGAAAGAAAGAAAGAAAGAAAGAAAGAAAGAAAGAAAGAAAGAAAGAAAGAAAGAAAGAAAGAAAGAAAGAAAGAAAAGAAAGAAAGAGGAATGGAAGGAAGATGGGAGGGAAGAAGGAAGGAAAATGAGAGAGGAGGGAAGGGACAGAGTGGGAAGGAAGGAAGGAAGGAAAGAAGGAAGGAAGGAGAGAGGGAGGGAGGGAGGGAAAGAGAGAAGCAAACAAGCTGCAACAAGGTGTGTTGTTTTTAGCAGTGCCCTTCCAGCTTTTAGCCAATCCTGACATTCCGAGAAGTCCAGCCACAGCTGGGCAGGCATCCTAAACCACAGACTTGCTTCCCTCCCACCTCTGCAATCGGTGCAGAATTCCTGGTCAGTAAGAAACGCCTGTAAAAAAAAAAATTCCAGAGCAGTTTTCATCTGCCTGGCGTTTTGCTCCAATTCGCTTCCTTCAGCGGATAAGCAGCCCACGTTTCTCCTTCTTTTTTTTTAAAAAAAAGCTATTGCCAAGTTGGAAAACAAAAGAGGTTTATGTCATGCCCAGATCTTGTCTGCAACTTGCAACTCACAAATAAATAGGATTTCCACGCTGCAAAATCCTTCTCCCAAAGAAGACAGATTAAAAGAAAAATAAACAAAAACCAACGGCTGAAGACACACAAACATTTTGCTAACTGCTGCCCCCCCACCCCCTCCAAAGCTTCACAAAGCATGTGCAAAAAAGAGGGGTGTGTGTGTCTGTCTCTGGGGACAAGGGACAGGTTGCTTCTCCTCCCCCCACCCAGCAAAAGGGGGTGGAAGGCGGTGTGTGTGTGTGTGTGTGTGTGTGTGTGTGTGTCTAACCATCGGAAATCCGAGTAGAAGAGCATTGCCCGTGTGTGTGTGTGTGTGTGTGTGTGTAGGGGGGAGAAGGATACAAGGGGGCACGCGTGGAAAGCCACACAGCAGAAGGTCCGAATACAAGATTAACCCAGTTGGAAGGGGCCTCGGAGGTCATCTAGTCCAACCCCCTGCTGGAAGCAGGAGACCCTAGACCATTTTAGACAAATGGCTGTCCAGGTTTCTTCTAAAAAGCCTCCTCTCCCCCCCCCCCCCAAACACAAATGTCTTTGCCAGAGCTGGGGAAGAGCCAGCTGGCCGAGGAGTCCTCAGCCAAGCCAAAAGGCTGAACCCACTTAATTATATGGCCGAACCCAACCGCTAAGTACACACCGGGCCAGCGAGTCTGAACCAGCCAAGAAGTGAAGGCCGCGGGGGCCTTGAGAAGCAAAAGCCCAGAGAAGGATGCCAAAGCTGAGATACTGAGATTGGGGTGGGGGGTGGGTGGGTTGAGGAGGGGCTCTGGGCCCCAAACAAAAGGAGAAGAGGGAGGGGCGGGGAAGAGACGGGGCTGATGGTCTTTCCAGACGGAGGTCCCGCCGAGGGAATCGATCCTTCGCCAGGTGTTGGTTCGTCCCCGGTTTCCTTTTTCCCCTCCCTGGATTGCACAAGCCGCCCTGCACCCCAATCCTAGGCTCCCCACCCCCCCAAAAAAAGATGAGAAGAGATCCCAAAGTGGAGCTGCGGATGAAGACTTTTATTGCACGAAGAAGGGGGGGGGAAATAATCTGTACATTCGGTTCAAAGGCAGCCCTTGACAAGAGGCTGGACAAGGAATTCACCTCTGCCTTCACTACAGTGAGGAAGGGAAGGGATGGGGAAGGGAAGGGAGGGGGAAGAAGTTGGGGGAGGGAGGGAGAGAGAGAGGAAGGAAGGAAGGAAGGGCAGAGAAAAGAAAAGAACAGAGGAGGAGAAGGAAAAAGGAAGGAAGCAGAAAGGAGAAGAGAGGCAGACAGGAAACAAGGAAGGAATGGAAGGAAGGAAGGAAGGGGGGAGCAGAGAAATAACAAAAGGAGAGGTGAAGGAAGAGCGGGAGGGAGGGAGAGGGAAAGAAGGAAGGAAAGAGCGAAGGGAGGAGTGGGAGGGGAGGGGGAAAGGAAGGAATGGAGGGAGAGAGGAGCAGAGAAAACAGAGGAGAGCCAAACGCAGGAAATAGGAAGAAGAAAGAGAGGAAAGAAGGGAGGAATGACGGAAGGGAGAGGAGGAGGAGAAAAAAAAAAGACAAAAAAAGGACGAGAGGGGGAGGAGAGGGAGAGAAGGAAGGAAACAGCGAAGGAATGAAAGAAGGGGAGGAAGGGAGGGAAGGGAAAGGAAAATAAATAGAAGGGGACGGGGAGAGAAAACAGGGGAGGAGCGAAAGACGGGCGGACTACACAGGATACAGACCCACGAAAGAGCTCCACAAAGCGGCTCCGATCCTAACCAGGTCGGGATGGGAACCGGGAGGAATGGAAAACTAAGTCATGGATAGCACCATTTCGGGGGTGGGGCCGATGCTGGGAGGGCAAAATCAGGGGGAAACCCCCCCCCACCCACCTCACCCCACTCTAAGGAGCCTCTACAGGTTAACGTGTGCAGGTGGAACGAAGGACTGGACAGGACAACTCAAAAAAGATTTTATTTTGGGGGGGGGAGGTGGGGAGAAAGGGGGAGGTTAGTCCTATCACAGCTTTAAAAAAAAAATTCACAGTAAATTGGGCTGGAAGCTGCGCCATCCCAGACAGTGCGGTGGGTGGGCACGAGAAATTGGAAGATAAACGTGGGCTCTCCAGCGACAAAATCCTCGGCAAGAGATGCCCCCCCCCGGGCTTGGAAGCCATTTGCAATTATTGCCATTTGATTGCTTTGCCCTACCCGCCTTTCTTTCCCACGCTGGAGACCCTGGGGAAAAAGCGGGGGGGGGGGGGCTCTTCCCCAGGGCTCGGCGGAGACCCGTGCAAACTCAAAAAATAAAATAAAAAAAATATCCCGTGGCTGAATTTTGCAAAATTCCAAGAACGGTCCCGAGTGCGAGGCAGGCAGGAATCCCAGGTGACCTTCTCCGCCTTCCCTGCCCCCCCCACCGGCAGTAAAGAGAGTTGGGGGAGGGTCTTCGAACCCAAGGTCCAAATTAACACCCAGGACGGGCAAAACCAGACGTCGTTCAAGGATGCGGAGATGGGCAGTCGAAAAAAGCTGACCAGCCACATGGGTCTTTTCTAGTTCAATTATCCACCCCCCCTTCATCTTCGGGAATGAGGCGGGGCCCCCCCACACAAATGGGGAGAGCCCAACTTCTAGACAAATGCAAGGATTTGCAAGTGTGTGTGTGTGTGTGTGTGTGTGTGTGTGTGTGTAGGGGGCGAGGTTTAGAAACAACCGACAATCACCAGCTTCTTCTTGGATGTCCTGGTGGTACCCTTTCCTTAGGGTGAAAGTCAGGTGAGCCGTGCAGGGCTGGGCCACCAGGAAGTGGCCGGCAGTGGGGGGGGTCCCTCATGGGCAGTGGGGGGCAGGTGACCCTCTCCCCAAGATCTGGGTGACCTGGCTGAGTTGGGCCGCGGCCGTCTCCGATGCCTCTTTCAGGCGCCTGGTGTTCTGTTGCAAGGTCTGCATTTCGGCTTGCAGAGCGGCCTTTTCGGCTTTTTCCTGAGGAAGGGGAGGAGAAGGAGAAAAGCAACTCAGAATGGGGGTTTAGGTGGGGAAGGGGCTTCGTCATCACCTTGAGGATAACCTTGGCTACGGGCCGTGTTCAAATCGGGGGTGGGGTGTCAAAGTTGTCATAACTGGGAAAACCACAGACCGAAAAACTGGAGCTAAGGTTGCGTTTGGTTCAACTCAAGGGGTCTTCGCCACTCCTTTGCTTTACGAGCGCTTCCCGAACTTGCAACTTTTAAGATGGGTGGACTGCAACTCCCAGAATTCCCCTGGCAGCACTGGTTTCTGGGAGCTGAAGTCCGCCTGTATTCAAGTTGCAAGTTAGAGAAACACTGCTCTGAAATAAATGAGTTTTTCCTTCCTTCTTTCTCCCTGTCTACTCCCTTCATTTTTTCTCTCTCCTTCCTTCGTTTCTTTCTCTCTCCATCCCTTATTCTACCTCCCTCATTCCTTCTTCCCTTCCCTTTTCCTCTCTCCTTCCTTCCTTACAAAAATGAGAAATAAGTTTTGGAAAATTCACACCCCACTCTCTTTTTTAGGAACTCAACAGACCTGAGGACCAGAAAAACGGTTTCTGCTATCCTTTATGATTATTTTAGTCTGGAATGTCTGTGTGGTTTTATATTTTTGATTGATTTTACAAATACTCCTCAAATTACACCCTTAAGGGAGCTTGCCCATTGCAGTCATTAAGCAAAGCTGGCTGAGGAATTCTGGGAGTTGAAGTCCACAGGTCTTAAAAGTTGGAGACCTCTGCACTATGGGGCATTTTTGCTGAAGACCAGAAGCCGGAATGCTGCTTTTGGGAAAAACATTACAAATTCGGGTCCCATTAACTACAGGATGCTGCAAATGGCTGCAAATGGGAGCCAAACACCCAAAATGTGGTCACGTGATTGCAGAGGAATGGGACCAGCTGCTGGAAGTTTAAAACTGGGTTATAAATACCTTTGGGGGGATGTCCATCGTAACTTTGAACAGTTTCTAAATAAAAACGATTAAAAATAATAATTAATTTGCAAGAGATTCAATCTGTTCGGAAGCAGCCAACCTTTTTGCTGACAGAAAATTAAGAGGGACTTTGGCATCCGAAAAGGTGCCAGAAGGAAAACCGGAACTCATTTCTTGCCACAGTGCGCTAAGTGAATCCCAGCAGTTGTTGTTAACGTTAATAACAACTAGTAACACGGTTGTTAAATGAATCCAGCTTTCCCACTGACTTGGGTGAAAGGTCACGAAAGGAGACAAGTGCGTCCACCGTAAATATGAGCCAGTCGCCAAAGCATCTGAATTTTGATCACGGGGAGGCTGCAAACGGTCGTTAAGTGTGAAAAAATGGCCACCATTTTCAGTGCTGTTGTAACGCTGAACGTTCACTAAACAAATGGATGTTAAGTCGAGGACTATCTGTAGAAAGAAAACAAAGGTCTACAGCCCATGGAAACCAAATTAGTAACAGAATTAATTTGCTGTTGTGATTTAATGCAGGGGTCTGGGGATGTGACTCCGCCTACTTTAATGACATCATCTGGAGGGGATCTATTTTTTTTTAATTTTAATTCCATTTATATCCCGCCCTTCTCCGAAGACTCAGGGCAGCTTACAAGCTTAGCAGTAGCCTTCATTCTATGTAGATGCCTGCTTATTAGGGCTTTCACACAACCCCCAAGCGGCATTATTACAAAGTCCGCTTAATTGCCCCCAACAATCTGGGTCCTCTATCTATCATTTAACACCCTGCCAAAAATTAGCACCAAACATGCAAATCTAGTACTGACCGGGATGGAAATATGATAAACTACAAGCTTCTTCTTCTTCTTCTTTTTTTGAACCACACCCTAAATTTTCTTTCTCCTGGTTTTTCTCTTCCAGAACCGAAATAATCTTATTTCCTGGCAGATTTTTTTGCATGACGTTATTTCTGTTTTTCGCTTGGCTCTTTCTTTCTTTCTTTTGCATTTGAAATCGGATTGAGGTCACTGCTTTTCTTGCCTGCTAGGTTTTTCGGTTTTGTTTCTGTTGAAATGTTTTCCTTGTTTTGGGACGCTGGCCCGTTGGCGGTCTGCCACTCCGGTCGGCTCCCACCGAGGGATTGACTGAGCCAACAAATAAAAAAAGCAGAAGAACTAAAGGCAGACGACGACACCCACCCACCGCAGCTGAAGCAATCTTGGATTAAGGCAGAAGCTGGTGAAAAGAATTTGTGCACTTCCTAAAATTTTATTACACACACACACACACACACACACACACACACACACACACACGGTCGCCATTCTCTTTCTGGGGCAAGCGATGTTTTGCAACCTTAAAAATGGGGTTCAAAATAATCAACCAAAACATTTGAACGGATGATAGCAGAGAATTGTATTTCTCAATCTTAACAACTTTTAAGTTATGTGGACTTCAACTCCCAGAATTCCCCAGCCAGCCAGGAAAGGAGGAAGGGAGGGAGGGAAAAAAGGAGGAAGGAAGGAAGGAAGGAAGGAAGGAAGGAAGGAAGGAAGGAAGGAAGGAAGGAAGGAAGGAGGGAAGGAAGGAAGGAAGGGAAAATTACTCAAGCAGTGCTTCTCAAACTTGCAACTTGAAGACATGTGGACTTCAACTCCCAGAATTCCCCAGCCAGCCAGGAAAGGAGGAAGGGAGGGAGGGAAAAAAGGAGGAAGGAAGGAAGGAAGGAAGGAAGGAAGGAAGGAAGGAAGGAAGGGAAAATTACTCAAGCAGTGCTTCTCAAACTTGCTACTTGAAGACATGTGGACTTCAACTCCCAGAATCCATGCTGGCTGGGGAATTATGGGAGTTGAAGTCCACGTATCTTAAAGTTGCTAAGATCCTGGCATAAACATTGCTTAAATGCTTGAAATTAAAAGCAAAATAAGCAGGGCTAAAATCAGTTTATACCAGCTTTGGGTTCCTCCAACCCGTCCATGCTTCTGCTTTATAGATTTTCATTTGTTTCTTTTTAATTTCTCCCTTCTCTTTTCCCAGGAGCATCGTGACTCCAGCCAGCCACAACTTCCTCTGTTTACCCTGTCTTCTGCCCCCGGGGCCTGTGTTTATTTTGTGAGTCAATTTGTGTGACTCTCCCTCCAAACTCCTTGATATGCCCTTGAGGTGCTTTCGTATCTATCTCCTCTATTTTTTTTTTGCACCAACATTTTATGTAACTCTTTCAGGTTACGCTTCTGTCTTTCTTTTTTAATTCCTGGTGTCTGTCAGCCTTGACAAATTCTTGCAACTGATGACCTTTTTTAATCTATTCTTCTATGCAGCTATTTTAAACTGCCTTGGGCTCAGGTTCAAACATGCAAATGCCATTTGGGATGATGGCACAGGCCAGCGTTTCTCTCATCCCGGGAACTGGAAGGCGAGTGAGCTTCTGAATTCCCTTCTTTAAAGTCCTTTCCACTTTGCTGATCGGCTACAGCAAAGAATAACAGAAGAACACAGTTGGAAGGGACCTTGGAGGTCTTCTAGTCCACCCCTCCCCAGCTCAGGCGGGAGACCCCCATATCATTCCAGACAAGTGGCTGTCCAGTCTCTTCTTCAAAGCCTCCAGTGATGAAGCACCCACCACTTCTGGAGGCAAGGAGTTCCACTGGTTAACTGTCCTCACCGTTAGGAAGTTTCTCCTTAATCCCAGGTTGCTTCTCTCCTTGGCAAAAAAAATAATAATAATCTGATAACCAAAGACAAATGGGGAAGCTGGATGTGCATGCTTCACTTAACAACTGCGGGTGATTCGCTTAACAACCGTGGCAGAAAAAGGTCATCGAATCAGGTACAGCTCAGTTAAAAGCCTCCTTCCTCAGCAGCGGAAATTCTGCTCCCAATTTTGGCCGTAAAGTCGAGGACTACCTGGATCCCAATCTCCTCATTCCAGACCCGGGCCCCTGTGAGTTTGGGTGGGTGGGCCTTCTTTCCTCTGCCTGTGTTTTTCTTCCTCACCTTTTGAAGATCTTCCTGCAGCTCCTTCAGCTTCACCTCCAAGTATAAAACTTTGTCCGCCAGGCTGAGAGCGTGCTGGGACCTGCAACGGTTTGGCAAGGAAAGAGGAACCAGCAACATTAATTGTGAGTCAACCTATGCGTGCACCAACAAGCACACTCCAGGAAATGCATCCTCCCGACAGTGGCGAGCCTTTGGATAGATTTTATTCCCCAATTCTGGGCCAGGGTGTCTTGAAAAGAATTACAGGTGGCCCCCAACTTAAATCTGTCCGTTGAATGACGGTTCGAAGTTACAACGGCACTGCGTAAAGGGATTTACGACCGTTTTTCACACTGACAACCATTGCAACATCCCTGGGGTCACATGGTCAAAATTCAGAGGCCTGGCAACTGACTCATATTTATGACGGTCACAGTATCCTGGGGTGATGTGATCCCCTTTGACGGCCTTCTGACAAGCAAAGTCAATGGGGAAGGGAGATTCACTTCACAGCCGGGTGACTGACTTAACGGCTGCAGTGATTCACTTAAGAACTGTGGCGAGAAAGGTCGTAAAGTGGAGCAAAACCCACTGAACAAATGTCTCACTTAGCAAGGGAAATTTGGGGTTCAATTGTGGTCGTACGTTGAGGACTACCTGTAAGTAAATCATGGGTACCCACCTATGACAACTTTATAACCGGGGACTTCAACTCCCAGAATTCCTGAGCCAAGGTCACGTGACCCCCTTTTGTGACCTTCTGACAAGCAAAGTCAACGGGGAAGCTGGATTCTCTTAACCAACATGTGACCAACTTAGCAACTGCAGCGATTCATTTAACAACGGTGGCAAGAAGGGTTGTAAAATGGGGCAAAATCCACTTAACCAATGTCTCGCTTAGCAACGGAAACCTGGGGCTGAACTGTGGTCGTAATTCGAGGGCTGCCTGTATTATATAAAGCCAAGTGCTGATTTTCAGTCCAATTTCCCCCCCCCCAGAATGCTTAGATTTCCACATGCAGCTGTATGCAGAAAAATATACAATGCAGACTGGCTGCAGACCGCTGTTATATTTGGAAATGAACACCTCTGCCCAGGATTTATTTTTTTTATTGGTGTGAATTTGGTTAATTTAGTAAATAAAAATATTAAAGTTAAGTTGCCCAGCCAGCTGATTTCTGGCAGTTGCAGTCCATTCATCTTGAAGCGCGCTGACGAGGGAGTTGTGGGACCTGAAATCCACCCATCTTAAAGCATCTGGCTGGGGAATTCTGGGAATTAAAGTCCACCCATCTTGAAGCATGCTGAGTAGGGAATTATGGGCTTGAAGTCCACCCCTCTTAAAACATGCTGGCTGGGGAATTCTGGGAGTTGTAGTCCACTCATCCTAAATCAAGGTGGCTGGGGAATTCTGGGAGTTGAAGTCCACCCCTCTTAAATCTGCCAAGATTGAGGAAACGCTGTCCTTGACAGTTTATAGGAAGCGAGGTGGACAAGTTCTCCGTCCCACTTTAATTCTCTCTGTTGTATCTCAAGCTTCACACGTATACACACACATATACACACAGACTCCCTTCTTACTCATCAATGGCTTGTGGCTGATTGGCACATCTCTGGGTCCCGATGCTGCCTTCTCGATTCTCCAGGATATGTTGGCCTGAAGTCACGCAAAAAGGAACAGGTGAGGATGCTGGTTATCAAGGACACAAAGCCCTTTTGCAAACACAAGCAGCCTAAATCCCAATTTCTGGCATTTCCAGGAAGCAGGGAAGAGCTTGGAAAAGTTAGGAGCGACATCAGGGGTCTTCCAACCTGGCCCTTTTGATGACTGGTGGACTTCAACTCCCAGAATTCCTCACCCGTGCCTGGCTGAGGAATTCTGGGAGTTGAAGTCCACCAGTCATCAAAAGGGCCAAGTTGGAAGACCCCTGAGCTACATGGACCGAAGCCTGTGATGCCACCCAGGTGGTGAATTGAAAACCTGCAAGAAAATATTTTTGAGGGATCCAAAAAGAGGTCAGCAGTTCAACCTCGAAGGGTAGATTTTCTCTGATCGAAAATGTCCCCCCCCCCCCACTTGAGGTTGTGTCACAAACGATTGTGCCAGCCCCGGCAGGAAACACTGGTGGCCTTTTTAAAATGTGTGGGCTTCGACTCCCAGAATCCATTGCTGGCTGGGGAATTCTGGGAGTTGCAAGTCCACACGTGTTAAAATGGCTGCAGCTGGGAAACAGTGCCGAGTGGGAAGCTGGATGAAAGGCAGTTTGGACAACGCCACGGATCCTCAATCCGCAGGGATCCACCCAGGAGTGGATCCACTCCTGCCACTCACCTTCGCGGGAGAGAGCCTCCAGGATGTTGTTACAAGCCGATGCCAGATTGGCGATGGAGTCCCACTCGTCTTCCAGAGACTCCCCAGCTTCAGAGAGGACTGTAAGGGGGGGGGGGGAGAGAGGAAAGAAAGATCTTCAGCACCAACGTACTTGGGCTGGGAGGGGCGGGCTGGCCCCAAGACCCCCAAGGAGCTTCCTCCTTTTGAGGAAAGAGAAAGGAAGGAAGAGGAAAGGTGAAATGAAGGAAATTAGGAAGGAAGGGTAAGACAGACAAAGCGCGGGAGGAAGGGAGGAAGGGGAAAATGAAGAGAGGGAGGGAGGGAGGAAGGAAGGAAAGATGGGGAAGGAAGGAAGGAAAAGGAAGAGAAGGAGAAAGAAAGAAAGGGGAAGGAAAAAAGGGAAGAGGAAGAGGAAGAAAGGAAGGGGAAGGAAGGAAGCAGATAAGGGAGAGGAAAAGAGGTAGGAAGGAAGAGGGAAGAGGAAGGAAAAAAGGGAAAAGGAAGAGGAAGAGAGGAAGGAAGCAGAGAAAGGGAAGTAAGAAAGGAAAGAGAAGAGGAAGGAAAGGAAGGGGAATGGGAAGAGGAAGGGGGGGCAAGGAATCAATCCTCAACGTGACCAATTTGGGGAATCCCAACTTCTGCTTAGAACAGCCCCATTTTTGCATGTTGTGCACCCCCTTTTGGCTAGATCAGGGCTAGGCAACCTCGGCTCTTTTATGACTCGTGGACTTCAACTCCCAGAATTCCTGAGTCAGCCACGCTGAGGGGAAAGGGAGAGGTTTCCAAGCTGAGCCATGCCGGCTGAGGAATTCTGGGAGTTGAAGTCCACAAGTCATGAAGGGGCCAAATTTCCCTCATGCTGGCTCAGGAATTCTGGGAGTTGAAGTCCACGAGTCATGAAAGAGCCATAGATCCACCATGCTGGCTGAGGAATTCTGGGAGTTGAAGTCCACGAGTCATAAAAGAGCCGAGGTTGCCTACCCCTGGTCTAGATAGACAGGAAAGCTTAGGCACTTCCTTACTTTTGGTGATGGAGTTCCGCAGCGAAAGCGTCCGGGGCAAAAACTTATTGCTGTCGCTCGCTTCCAGAGGTGGCAAGGTCTTGTCTCCTGGCGGGGAAGATGGGAAGCCTTTGGCCTCCTGAGATCCTAGGCCAGGGGTGTGATGGTTCACAACAGCCTCTCTCAGATGGTCCTGGGAACACAACAAGGGAGAAGGAAGAGGCAGGTGAAGTCTGTCATGGATGGTTTTGCCCAGAGAGAAATTCACCTTTTGGGGAAAATTGCAAAGTTCTGCTCCCGATTGTGCTTGTAAGTTGAGGACTAGCTACGTTGACATTTTGTGACGGTACCAATTGCCTATCAGGGGGAAATAAGCTTCTTTGGACTAGGTTGATTCTCTTGGGTTAGGTGAGGTCTCTCGGGAAGGCAACATTTCCCGCGTTTTCACGGGGTCAGACAAGATGACCTTTGAGGTCCCCCTGGACACCCAACTGTAGGAAATGCTTACCAGATCTCGGTCTAGGAGAGCCTTGGGAGTGGTTGCCAAGATTATATCTGGAGGAGGATTGGACGTAACAGAGAAACCTTTGGGCGGAATCCTGCAAAGGCCAGAAATTTTGGGTTACAGAGGAAGGAATAAGGATTTTTTTTTTAAGTCTGAGAAGGAATCAATCGAGTCAGAATTGCCATCCTCTGACACAGAGGCAACCTGTAAACATGAGAACAGAAACGGTCTCTCCCTGCTTTTCATGACTCAAATTTGGCACCGATGGCAAATTCCAGGGGTGTTTCCGACTGCAGGAAAGGCAAGATGTGAATAATTTTAAAATCTGAAAACACCCACCCACCCCTAAAAAACACGATGAAACATTTCATCCAGCCTACTGCATAACTACATAAAGTGGAGGGGGGGGGGAACCAGCTCCACAAGAAAACCTAGGCTGAAATTCCTTCCAGTTTCATAATTTATTCATTTCATTGTTTGATGACTAATCTGGTTCAGGGATTTCCTAAACAGCTTCCACTTGAATTCTTGGAGAATAGAATAGAATAGAAAGTATACAGTAGAATGAAATGTAGAGTAAAATAGAAAAGAGTAGAATAGAAATACAATAAGAATAGAACAAAATAGAATATAGAATAGAATAAAAACACAATAAGAATGGAATAGAATAGAATAGAATAGAATGAAAATAAATTAGAATAGAATAGAATAATAGGAATAGAATAGAATAGAATAGAATAGAATAGAATAGAATAGAATAGAATAGAATAGAATGAAAATAAATTAGAATAGAATAGAATAGAATAGAATGAAAATAAATTAGAATAGAACAGAATAGAATAGAATAGAATGAAAATAAATTAGAATAGAACAGAATAATAATAGGAATAGAATAGAATAGAATAATAATAGGAATAGAATAGAATAAAAGGAAAATAAATTAGAATAGAATAGAATAATAGCAGGAATAGAATAGAATGAAAATAAATTAGAATAGAATAGAATGAAAATAAATTAGAATAGAATAGAATAGAATAGAATAGAATAGAATAGAATAGAATAGAATAGAATAGAATGAAAATAAATTAGAATAGAACAGAATAATAATAGGAATAGAATAATAATAGGAATAGAATAGAATAGAATAGAATAGAATAGAATAGAATAGAATAGAATAGAATAGAATAGAATAGAATAGAATAGAATAATAGGAATAGAATAAGAATAGAACAGATGGAAAATAAATTAGAATAGAATAGAATAATAATAGGAATAGAGTAATAATAGGAATAGAATAGAATAATAATAGGAATAGAATAATAATAGGAATAGATGGAAAATAAATTAGAATAGAATGGAATGGAATGGACTAGACTAGACTAGAATAACACAGGACAGGACAGGACAGAACAGAATATAGAATAGGAATGGAATGGGAATAGGAATAGAATAACAGAGTTGGAAAGGACCTTGGGAGGCCTTCTAGTTTTTAACAGAGACTGGACAGCCATTTGTCTGAAAGAGCACACGGTTCCCTCCTTCAGCAGGGGGGCTGGACTAGAAGACCTCCAGGATCCCTTCCAGCTCCGTTCCATTCCATTTGTGACTCAGGTTTCGGGCTTCCTTACGGGTGGGAAGCATCCGGGGTCTGGTCGCTGTGGCTCTGCAGGAACTCGGTCCTCTCTTCGGCCAGGTGGTGAGGCGCCCCGTCCTGCAGGGACAAGGAATGCAGGAGTTGAAAGGGGGCCGGGCTGAAGACCCCCTCGCTGGCTGGCCGGCTGAGCTCCGTCTCTCCCAGCGGGGGCTCGCTCCTCCGCTTCTCCTGCAGCGACTTCTGATAGAGCTCGGAGAAGCTCCTGTCCAAAGAGAGGCAAAAGGAGGGAGGGTCAGGCAGGGGGAGAACACTTGGAAAATGTCTGGAGCGTTTCCAAAAGAGCCCAGGACCACCCACCATCGGACTCGTTATAAGGGGTTGGACTAGAGGACCTCTGAGGTCCCTTCCGGCGCCGTGATTCCACCTTCTGTGTGCTAAAAGGTTTAGCCTTTTGGGTAAACCCCTCTCCCCGCTCGCCCACAAGGGAGCCCCACCCGATGGGTAAGTCCTCGGCTTACAAGAGTTCACTTAGTGAGCATTCGGAGTTACAACGGGACTTGAAAAAAGGGACTTGGGACCATGTTTCACCACGACGACCCTTGCAGTATCCCCCCCCCAGGATCACGTGAGCAAAAATTCAGATGATGGGCAACTGTGGTTCATATATGTGACAGTCGCAGTGTCCCGGTGTCCTTGATGAATTTTGAGCTTGGTTGTTTTCGTACAGATGTTTCAGGGTCCAAGTATGTAGTGGGGTTTGTGGAGAGGAGGATGAGGAGGAGGAAGAGGAGGAGGAGGAAGAAGAAGAGGAGGAGGAAGAGGAGGAAGAAGAGGAGGAGAAGGAGGAAGAGGAGGAAGAAGAGGAGGAGGAGGAGGAAGAGGAGGAAGAAGAGGAGGAGGAGGACTGTGAGGCCCTTGGTGCTCTCTGAGCTGGGTGGTTTTCCTGCAGACGTTTCCTGACCCAACTAGGTAACATCATCAGTGCTAGAAGGGAGAGAGGTTGGAGGAGGAGGAGGAGGAGGAAGAGGAGGATGATTGTGGGGTCCTTGGTGCTCTCTGAGCTTGGTGGTTTTCTTACATGATCCAACTAGGTAACATCATCAGGGCTAGAAGGCAGTGACGAGGTGGAGGTGGAGGAGGAAGAGGAGGAGGAGGAGGAAGAGGACTGTGTGGCCCTTGGTCCTCTCTGAGCTTGGTGGTTTTCTTACAGACGTTTCATTACCCAAAGTGCCCATCAGTGCACTGATGATGTCACTTAGTTTGGTAATGAAATGTCTAGAAGGAAACAACCAAGCTCGGAGTGCCAGAATTATGATGCTCAGAGCGGCAATACCCAAGATAAAAGTCTAGAAGTGGTTTTTTTTGGGGGGGGGGAAATCCACCCTGATCGAGGTAAGCCAACGTAAAGCCAGTGGAAAACCTGATCCCATTTGATACATATCAGTGTGGGAGGCTCCCAAACCTCCTTGCGAAAACAGATCCCTGTCATTTGGCAAAGATTATAAACTTCTCCAGCTTGGGGGGGGGGGGGGGGGAAAGAGATAAAATGTAACACCCAGAGGCAAGTTGGGCAGGACGGCAAGTTTTGTAGTCTTGACTGTCAGGATTGTCGTCCCACAGAATTGGAAGATGCCCAATTAAGGAACACCGGAGCAGGGTGAACGCAGGAGAAGTGCCCAGGAGCGCCCCGGGCATAATGATTGACATGGATCTGCTTACCTTCTGGGTCTTCCATTCTCGTCCGGAGGAACGACCGTGATGGTGACTTTTTTCGCTGTGCGCAGGAGTTCGGCAGTCTGGGGGGGCGTCAAGCCGGGCATGGCCCTCTCGCACACACGCACCAGGCGGGCCCCTGGCTGGAGCCCGGCTTTTTCCGCAAAGGTGAAGCGTTCCACTTCGGTTACAAACCCTTCGTGGTCCATTTGGAAACCCAGCTGGCCGACGCCATTCCGTAAGAGGGTCAGTTCCCGGGTCTCGCACCCGCGGGTCACCAACTGCCAGAAGAAAGCAGCCGGGGGGGGAGGGGGAAGAAAGATGAGTGACTTTCAGGGATGGCACAAAAAAACCTTTAGCAAATGGCTCTGTGGTTTTGGGCATAGCAGTGAGTGAGTTGGACTAAGAAGTGGGAGGCTCTGAGTTCTAGTCCTCCCTTACGCTAAGAAGCCCTGAGGTGACTTTAGGCCAGCGTTTCCCAATCCCAGCAAATGCGTGGACTTCAACTCCCAGAATTCCCCAGCCAGCAAGAGAGTTGAAATCCACATATTGCGAAACATTATGTCGTGTGAACTTCAACTCCCAGAATTCCCCAGCCAGCAAGAGAGTTGAAACCCACATATTGCAAAACTTTATCTTGGGTAAACTTCAACTCCCAGAATTCCCAAGGCAGCAAGGCTGGCTAGGGAATTCTAGGAGTTGAAGTCCATAAAACATAAAGTTGCCAAGATTGAGAAACTATTGCTTTACACCATTCATCTCTGAGGCCGCTCAACTCTTCACAGTTGTTGTGGTGAGGGAAATATGTACACTGACTTGATTAAAAGCAACAAAAGTGGGAACATGTAAATCTTTGCATTTTAAACATTTGTATGGGTTCTTTAAGGTAAAGGTTTCCCCGCACATGCATGCTAGTCGTTTCCGACTCTAGGGGCCGGTGCTCATCTCCGTTTCAAAGCCGAAGAGCCAGCGTTTGTCCGAGGACGTCTCCGTGGTCATGTGGCCGGCACGACTAGACGCCAAAGGCGCACGGAACACTGTTACCTTCCCACCGGAGTGGTCCCTGTTTTTCCACTTGCATTTTTACGTGCTTTCGAACGGCTAGGTTGGCAGAAGCTGGGACGAGTAACAGGCGCTCACTCTGCTACGCGGCACTCGGGATTCGAACCGCCAAACTCAGTGGGTTAGGATGCTGAGCTTGTCGATCAGAAGGTCGGCAGTTTGGCGGGTCGAATCCCAAGTACCGCGTAACAGAGTGAGCGCCCGTTACTTGTCCCACTGCGACCGTCGTAAATACGAGACAGTGGCCAAGGGTCTCAATTTTGATCATATGGCCACGGGGACGATCGTAAGAGTAAAAGCCGGCCTTAAGTCCCTTTTTTCAATGCCAAATGGTCACTAAAGGAACTGTTGTAAGTCGAGGACTGCCTGTACACACCAGTTTGCCTCTGAACATGTGGAGAGTGCAACGCCCACCCAACAGGAAGAAGAGTAAGCCCACCCAGGTCTGAAATCCCCAAAGCAGCAACATTTTGCACTCGCAATAAGAATTCCCGGAAAAAGAAGCCAAGGAGCCAAAAATCCTACTTGAAGCCGATGAACGATATCCCGAATGTCGGACGCTTGGCCCTCGTCCACACGCATGCAAATATAATCCCCCGTCTCATAATAAAGGTCCAAGGTGCAACTCTCCAAAAAAGTCCAGGCCAGGATGTCCCGGCACGAGCAGTTAAAAACCACTCTCTTCTTGCGGGCATCAATGAGGACTAGAAACTCCGACGAGATGCCCAGCAGGCATCGGAGCTCCGACAGCTTGCTGTTGGGTTCTTTGCTCCCGTCCCGGGCCCAGACGCCCCACACCAAAGCCCCCGCGCTGTGGGCCTCGGCCCCCTTGGGAACTTTGGACTTTTCCCGCTTCTTGGCCGCCGGCAAAGTGATCAGCGGTCGGCGGGAGGTGGAAGACTCCAAGGTGCTGGTGGTGACGTGGTTGAGCGCCAGGTCGCGGAGGTACTCCTGGCGCGTCCGGGTGGCCATGGCGTGGAACTTGCCCGAGCGTTCGGCGGCGTTTTCCGCGTTGATCACCTTGGCGAGGAGGAGGGCACGGAAAGCCGGGCCCTTCATGAAACAGTTCTCGGCGGGAATGGAAGGGCCGAAGTGCGGGATGTCCTCGGTGCAGCTGACAGCCACGCTGGACGGAGAGAAGGAAGACGGTCTGCTTACGGCCTCTCCGGGGGATTGTCACACCACCGCATTGAGACCCGTTTGAGTTCCGGCTCACAATGATGAAAACCACACAGATTAAGTCAGGGGTCTTCAAACCTGGCCCTTTTAGGACTTGTGGATTTCAACTCCCAGAGTTCCTCAGCACACGCCTGGCTGAGGAATTCTGGGAGTTGAAGTCCACAAGTCCTGAAAGTGTCAGGTTTGACAACCCCTGGAGTATTAGTGCCTATTGTACAGATGGAAACACTGAGGCAGACATTGCCTGGGGTAAATTTAGAGTAGAGTAGAGTAGTATACAATAATAATAATAGATTAGAACAGAACAGAATGGAATAGAATAGAGTACAGAGTAGAATACAGTAGAATAGAACAGAACAACAACAACAACAATAATAATAGAATAGAATGCAGAATAGAATAGAATAGAATACAGAATGGAATGGAATAGAATAGAATTACGGGATAGAATAGAATAGAATAGAATAGAATAGAATAGAATAGAATAGAATAGAATAGAATAGAATAGAATTATGGGATAGGATAGAATAGAATAGTGGAATGAATAGAATAGAATTATGGGATAGAATAGTGCAGTGTTTTTCAACCACTGTTCCGCGGCACACTAGTGTGCCACGAGATGTTGCCTGGTGTGCCGTGGGAAAAATTGAAAAGTAATTATAAAATACTTTATTTGTGTTTATTTGATTCCTATTCAAGAGAATTACTTTATATATAGTCAATATAGGCACAGAGTTAAATTTTTTAACATTTTCTAATGGTGGAGTGCCTCGTGATTTTTTTCATGAAACAAGTGTGCCTTTGGCCAAAAAAGGTTGAAAAACACTGGAATAGTGGAATGAAATAATAGAATAGAATAGAATAGAATAGAATAGAATAGAATAGAATAGAATAGAATAGAATAGAATAAAATAGAATAGAATAGATGGTTATGGGAATTAATAGAATAGAATAGAATAGAATAGAATAGAATAGAATAGAATAGAATAGAATAGAATAGAATAGTATAGAATAGAATAGATGGTTATGGGAATTAATAGAATAGAATAGAATAGAATAGAATAGAATAGAATAGAATAGAATAGAATAGAATAAAATAGAATAGAATAGATGGTTATGGGAATTAATAGAATAGAATAGAATAGAATAGAATAGAATAGAATGGAATAGAATAGAATAGAATAGAATAGAATAGAATAGAATAGAATAGAATAGAATAGAATAGATGGTTATGGGAATTAATAGAATAGAATAGAATAGAATAGAGAACAGGTACAAACGTAAAGAGACGAAAAGGAATAACAAATAGAACTGCCTGGTGGAATTTCATGGCTGTTCCTGCAGTGCCCCCTAGTGGTCTGCAGGAACAGAGACTGCAAAAGACAAATGAGAGGCTTTTTTAAAAAAATCTGATTGGCTTTGGTTTGATTTTGATTGGTTTGATTGGCTGGCTGGACCCTTAGAATGTAGAATAATAGATTGGACGGGACCCTGGAGGTCTTCCAGTCCAACTGCCTGCTCAAGCAGGAGACCCTACACCATTTCAGACAAGTGGCTGTCCAGTCTCTTCTTCAAATCCTTGAGTGATGAAGCACCCACAACTTCTGGTGGCAAGCTGTTCCACTGGTTAATTGTCCTCACTGTCCTCTCCTTAATTCCAGGTTGCTTCTCTCCTTGAATACCCTCCATCCATTGCTTCTTGTCCTGCCTTCAGGTGCTTTGGAGAACAGGTTGACCCCCCCTCTTCTTTGTGGCAACCCCTGAAAAACTGGAATATTGCCATCATATTCCTGGTCCTTCTTTTCACTAGACTAGACATATCCAGTTCCAGCAACCGTTCCTTATATGTTTTAGCCTCCAGTCCCCTGATCATCTTTGCTGCTCTTCTCTGCACTCTTTCCAGTGCCTCAACATCTTTTTTACATCGTGGCGACCAAAACCGGACGCAGCATTCCAAGTGTGGCCTTACCAAGGCCTAGTAAAGTGGTATTAACGCTTCACGTGATCTTGATTCTGTCCCTCTGTTAAGGTAGCCTAGGATTGCATTGGCTTTTTTGGCAGCTGCAGAAGGGACCTGGAGATCTTTTAGTCCAACCCCTTGCCCAAGGCAGGAGTGATTATACCATCCTGGACAAAGTAAGGAGAAACTTCCTAAACTATGGAGAAATTTCCTAACAGTGAGAACAATTAACCAGTGGAACGTCTTGCCTTCGGAAGTTGTGCGTGCTCCATCACTGGAGGTTTTTAAGAAGAGACTGAACATCCATTGTACCGGTTGTCCTGCTTGAGCAAGGGGTTGGACTAGAGGACCTCCAAGGTCCCTTCCAACTCTGCAATTCTGTTAAATGGTTGTCCAAGCTCTTCTGCAAAAACCTCCCGGGATGGAGGTAAGGCAGTTCTTTGTTTAAATAAGACCTAAAGAAATAACACAAAAAGCGAGTACCGTCGATCAGTTCGCCTTTTGAGAAACATTAATTTTCTAAGAGAATCAAGGACGCTTCTCCAGCTGTGTACATGCATGAAAGGATTTCTAGTCCACATTAAGAAAGCATTCTTAAGAACAGACACATTTTTGAAGAAGAAGAAGAAAAAAAAAGCTCTCGAGAAATTCCCTTCTGGTATGATCTATACAAAGAGCTCCTTTCATGCACAAAATGACCACAGAGGGAAAATGCGCGTATTTTCCAAAACACAGCTTTTCTCACTCAAGGAAATACAGCAAAATTCAACGTATTTAGGACATAAACGCACTTTTCATAAATGGCTGGCCATGTTAAAAAGCACCACGAGCTTTTGGGTGACCCAGAACGGGGCACTTCAGACCTTTCAGTTGTGGCCTGATTTGGTTTGAATCATTTTTTTTTTCCCCCGCTGCGAAGTTCGTGCAGACTGAAGTCTCAAAACCCCCAAATCTTATCCTTTCTGTGCGTAATGGAAGCAAAACAGATCAGAGGAAACCGGAACTTTCTCAGGCCACTGAAACTATTAAAAAAAAAATAAAATAACCACAGACAAGATGCAAAATTATACCGATAGGAAATAGGCGACGTGTAAAACAGTTCCCCCCCCCGCCCTTCATCGCTCGCAGAACCTGATTCAGTTTTCATAGAATTCTAATTTTCCATTTGATTGTTTACAGTATATCCCGCCTTTACTGTTTTTTATAAATCACTCAAAGCAGGGAATACTGTAGATCCCAGACACCTTCTTCCTCCTAATTTTCCCCAGAACAACAACTCTGTGGGGTGGGCTCGGCTGAGAAAGAAAGATTGGCCCAAAGCCGCCCAGCTTGATTTCATGGCAAAATCAGGACTTGAACCCACAACCTCTTGCTTTTTAGTCTGGTGTCTCAACCACTAGACCAGGGGTCTCCAAACTCGGCCAATTTAAAACTTGTGCACTTCAACTCCCAGAATTCTCCAGCGAAGAATTCTGGGAGTTGAAGTCCACAAGTCTTAAACTGACCCAAGTTTGCAGACCCCTGCACTAGATCAAACTGGTTCTCTTTTATTTATGTTATTTCATGGTCACATGACCCAAACGTGGCAACGGGCATGTATTTATGACCATTGCAGAGCCCCAGGGCCACGTGATCCCCATTTGCGTCCTTCCCACCTGGGGGAAGCAGTCAGTGGAGGAACCCAATTTCGCTTAACGACGATTCACTAATAGCCGCAGTGATTGACTGAACAAATGTGACAATAAGGCAGTAACACAGGTTGCAACTTACTTCACAGCCATCTTGCTTAGCAATGGATCACCACTGTGGTTGTTTTAAGTCGAGGGCTACTTGTAAACCCTAATTTATTTATCGAACAGGATTTTTGGGCTAATCAAATAACGGCAATCATTGCAAGGCAAACGAGGACGCATGATTGCAAATCGAAACCTTAAATCTGAAGGGGTTTTGAACCTGCGGCTCTCTTATCAACTGCGCACTTCAGACCCAAGTCTGTTGGGTTTTTGGGTTGCTGTTTTGTTTTTTTTTAAAAAACCACCTTTTGACAAAAATAAAGGCACAGTCATTTCCCATAAGCGCAGAAGTCAGGGTGCAAACAACTTATGAATCATGGTAAAAACCACACAGCACATTTTAAGCGAGAGACCAACTCGTGCGTGCAAAATTTTCCGACACATCACATGCAAAGGTGTGAATCTCTGCGAGAAATGTGTGGCTTTTTTTTGTTATCGAAAGCATAAAAGAAAACAAAAGCTAGTGCAGTCTAGTTTAATGAAAAGAAGGACCAGGGGTGACGTGATAGCAGTGCTCTGATATTTGAGGGGCTGCCGCAAAGAAGAGGAAGGGGGTCCCACTATCCTCCACAGCCCCCGAGGGCAGGACAAGAAGCAACGGGTGGAAACAAATCACGGAGAGAAGCAACATTTCCTGACCATGAGAACAACTGACCAGGACAGTGGAACAGCTTGCCACCAGAAGCTGTGGGTGCTTCATCCCTGGAAGTTTTTTAAGAAGAGACTGGACAACCATTTGTCTGAAGTGATATAGGGTTTCTTGCCTGAGCAGGGGGTTGGACTAGAAGACCTCCAAGGTCCCTTCCAACTGTTATTCTGCTAATTTCATAATCTTTATTGTGGGATTGTAAGGGGTTGCATCAAGATCACACATCTGCAGAGGTGCCTCAATGACACCTTTAAGAAAAGGCTGCTGATTTCGCTGCCCCGTCCCAGACACCTAATCTTTCTGTCATTAATTAATTGAATGAAATGGCCTCTTTTTTAAAAAAAAATGGGTTGCATTTCCCATCACAGTGAAAAATAAATAAATAGCAACAGGAAAAATACTGAACTGAAGCATTGTTAGGATGACTGAGAGATTAGTATGAACAGAGGAAGCTGTTAATAAGTCACATGAAGACAAAGCCACAATCTCATTTAGTCCATTTCAGAATTGTTTAAAGGAAAAAGTGACTTCTATAGTGTTTGGGGGGGGGGAAAGGAAGAATAAAAATAAAAATAAAGGCGAACGAAATATAATAAACATTCTTCAGACCTAGGGAAGAGAAAAGTGTGAGAAATCAAAACTCAAGATAATTCCACCTTGATTTTTTTTTTTGGTATAAGATGGTGTCCTAACGGACCACCACTTTAAGAATGAGCCAGCCGTGTGCTGCAGCTGCCAAAAAAGCCAATCCGATCCTAGGTTTCATCAACGGAGGGGTAATATCAAATTCGCAAGATCTGACAGCACTCCTTTATACTGCACTGGTTGAGTGCACACTTGGAATACTATGTCCAGTTTTGGTCATCCTAATACAAAAATGGTGTTGAGACTCCAGAAAGGATGCAGAGAAGGGCAAAAAAGATGATTAGGGGGCTGGAGGCTAAAACATACGAAGAACGGTTGCAGGAATTGGGTATGTCTAGTTTAATAAAGGGACACGGTGGCTCAGTGGGTTAGGATGCTGAGCTTGTCGATCAGAAGGTCGACAGTTTGGTCGGTCGAATCCCGAGTGCCGCGTAGCAGAGTGAGCGCCTGTTACTCGTCCCAGCTTCTGCCAACCTAGCAGTTCGAAAGCACGTAAAACTGCAAGTAGAAAAATAGGGACCACTACGGTGGGAAGGTAACACCGTTCCGCGAACCTTTGGCATCTAGTCATGCCGGCCACATGACCACGGAGACGTCCTCGGACAAGCGCTGGCTCTTCGGCTTTGAAACGGAGATGAGCACCGGCCACTAGAGTCGGAAACGACTAGCACGCGTGTGCGGGGGAACCTTTACCTTTACCTTTAGTTTAATGAAAAGGACTAAGGGGGACATGGTAGCAGTCTTCCAGTATTTGAGGGGCTGCCATAAAGAAGAGGAGGGGGTCAATGTTGACTCAGCCTTCCATCCTTCCGAGGTAGGTAAAATGAGGACCCAGATTGTTGGGGGCAATAAGCTGACTTTGTAATAATACCGCTTCGGGGAGGGGGAGCGAAAGCCCTAATAAGCAGGCATGTACATAGAATGAAGGCTATTGCTAAGCACATTGATTTGTGCTTAAATTGTAAGCCGCCCTGAGTCTTCGGAGAAGGGCGGGATATAAATGGGATTAAAATAAAAATAAAATAAAAAAATAAATTTATTTTCCAAAACACCAGAGGGCAGGACAAGAAACAATGGATGGAAACTAATCAAGGAGAGAAGCAACCTGGAATTAAGGAGGAATTTCATGACAGGGAGAACAATTAATCAATACAACAGCTGGCTTCCTGGAGTTGTGAGTATGTGGGTCAGGGGCACAATGGTAAGGGTATAAAAGGGTATCGGGCAATGCACAAGGCACAGGTCGGAGAAGTGTACAAGAGTTCTACTGCAACCAATTTTGGTCAGCATACTACAAAAAAGATGTTGAGAGTTTGGAAAAAATTCAGAGAAGAGCAACTAAGGTGATCCAAGGCCTGGAGACTAAAACGTACGAAGAACGGCTACGGGACTTGGGTTTGGCTAGTCTAAAGAAAAGAAGAAATAGGGGAGACATGATACAGTCTTCCAGTATTTGAGGGGCTGCCACAAAGAGGAGACGGTCAAATTATTCTCCAAAGCAGCAGAAGGAAGGACAAGAAACAATGGTTGGAAACTGACCATAGAGAGAAGCAATCTGGAATTAAGGAGAAACTTCCTGACAGTGAGGACAATTAACCAGTGGAACAGCTTGCCACCAGAAATCATGGGTGCTCCATCACTGGAAATTTTGAAGAAGAGGCAAGACACTCACATGTCTGAGATGGTAGGGGCTGGACTAGAAGACCTCCAAGGTCCCTTCCAGCTTTATTCTAGTCTAAATAAGTTATGGAGAGGTCAAATGTGTGATGTATTCTAGTTCCTGCTAATTAAGCCCAGAAATTTTTTTTAAAAAGCAGGATGTGAAAGCAAATTTCGACACTACGAAGTGAAGGCAGCCTGGCTAAATTTATTTCCCCCCCGGAAATCGCGTTGATGTTATTCACACTTCAAACGCGTCTGCAAACAAATTGCTAAGCCAAGATGAGGTCAGCTTTACCGGAAGGTAAATGAGGAGTTCTTAAACTCTTAAACTAACTCACTGGTTTCAGCACAATGGCAGTTTGTCAGAAAAATCTCAGTTTGCAGGGGACCTCTTGGTGACCACACCATAATTAAAACTCTTTGATGTCAGGGCAATCAAGGGGAAAAAAAACACTCCAAGGGCTGTAATAATCAGAAGTACTATGAAAAGGTAGGATGGATTTGTCAGCCTTCACCCCCCCCCTCCCCTCACCTGTAGGTGGTATGGTCCGTGGAGGAACTGTGTACTCTAACCACAATGAAAACATGCTGGAACTGGGAACGGACCAAGCGGGGTGTGAAGGGGAGGGCTCCCGGCTCTTGGAAGATGATGGTGACAATGTCATTGCCAATATGTCGCTTCCTCAACAGCTGAAAGAAAAGAATTAAGGGGGAGAGGATGTCAAACCACCGGCGGTACTGGGGCTGAAATACTTATCAGCCTCCTCATCTGTCCAATTAGATATTTCCTCAGATTCCTATGACTGTCAGGACCCACCCCAAACCACGTCTTAGGAAGACAAAACTCTTGGAGCCAAATCTTAGTCCAAAAGGAATCTTTACTATGACATGCTTGGTTGTAGGAATACAAGACAGGACTTAATATTGTTCTACAAACTAAACCCTTATAAAGAGTTCTCGGTTCAACCCCCCCTTAACCCCATTTGGTCAGTCCCCCATCATTTACCTCGTATCATCCCTCTCGTGGGAAAAAGGAACTTAGGATCTTTTATGTTTTTTGCTCTCTTCCTTGACACAAGCCAGATGCTACCTGCCCTAACCCCCCCCTTTTGTTCCCCCAGTTCAAAAGGCTTCTCTTTTCCTTTGAAATGCCTAATACAGGCTCAGTACACATTCGTTCCCTCCTCCTCGGGAGATGGCAGAATCCAGGAACAACGTTTATAAACATACATTTATGAATATGATATAAATGGATTCTGACAATGACTATCACTTGTTGTTGTATCTTGATTTATGTTGATTGCTTTAGTATTCTTGCTTCAATACATCTACTCTATTCTATTCTATTCTGTTATTCTATTTTACTCAACTCTACTCTATTCCATTCCACTACTTCTATTCCTGTTCTACTCTGTTCTGTTGTTCTACTCTACTTATTCTGTTCTATTCTACTCTACTCTACTCTTATTCTATTCTACTCTAAAGTAAAGGTAAAGGTAAAGATTCCCCCGCACATGTGCGCTAGTCGTTTCCGACTCTAGGGGCCGGTGCTCATCTCCGTTTCCAAGCCAAAGAGCCAGCGCTTGTCCGAGGACGTCTCCGCCGGCATGACTAGACGCCAAAGGCGCACGGAACGCTGTTACCTTCCCACCGGAGTGGTCCCTATTTTTCTACTTGTGTTTTTACGTACTTTCGAACTGCTAGGTTGGCAGAAGCTGGGACTCTACTCTACTCTACTCTACTCTACTCTACTCTTATTCTATTCTATTCTACTCTTATTCTATTCTACTCTCTTATTCTATTCTACTCTTATTCTACTCTACTCTTATTCTACTCTTATTCTACTCTACTCTACTCTACTCTATTCTATTCTATTCCAAGGAACTGAAAAAAGTGATTTATGTCCGTATATCCCCATGGTCATGTGATCAAAATTGGAACTCTCGGCAACTGTCATGAATTTATGACAGTTTCACTGCCCTGCAGGTCAAGTGTCCCCCTTTGACCACCTTCTGACAAGCAAAGTCAATGGGGAAAGCCAGATCCACTTAACAACCGTCTTACTAATTTAACAACGGCCAACCATTCACGTAACAACTGCGGCGAGAAAGATCGTAAAATGGGGCCAAACTCACTGAACAGCTGTCTCGCTTAGCAACAGAAATGTTGGGCTCCATTGTGGTCGTAAGTTGAGGACTACCTGGCCTTTGAATCCCTGATCTACCTGACGACAGCCCGACATTTTCAGCTGACGTTCCCAGACTATCCGAGAAAGCGTGTCCCCCTCGCTCCACGTCTTGGATGGGGAACTTATCACACACACACACACACACACACACACACACACACACACACAAGTCTCGGCTCACCTGCTGGCGGTTGTTTGGCGTGTAGGGCAACAGGGTAGAGACGTGGAACATAATCTCATAGTCCTGATATGTGGTATAGAGAGAGTGGGTCCCCGTCGAGTCGTCTGCAAGGGGGGGGGGCAAGGGAAAGAAAACATTGTTTTGGCCACTTTAAACACAGCCTGCTTTAAGGAGAATTGGACAGGCGCGAAGAATCAGAGCCGTCCGCCAGACTGCAGCAGAGAAGATTTATTCAAGCTCCCGCACAAGAATCTAGCGACAATTAATGGTCAGCACGAAATTGGCGCGCGGTAAGGGTCGACAGAATTCGGGGGGGATCTGGACTTGCATCCTTTGTGGCAACGTAAGAATGTTAAGCTGATGACTCCTTTAACCCCGCCCCTCCCCAGCTCTTCTCCTACAGAACTGAGCTCAGGACTCCTTCAAATGGGGAGGCGGGAGCTGTTTTGGGTAAAATCCCCTCCCTCCCCTTAGCGCAACCTGCTGTGTTAATTCTACTTGAAGGTAAAGCTACCTTTACAGAATCTTGCCAAGTCTGAAACTAGGCTCTCTTCTGTTGCACGGCTGAGGGCTCTGCCGTCTCTTATCTGACCGCTCCTGAGCAATGTTTCTTTGCTCTGTCTCCCAAGGTCTTCCCCCCATATCCTTGCACACCCACTGAACTCTTTCCATGGATGTAGATTCCCCCGCCCCTTCTTTACAGCTTGAGAAACTTCTGAGCCTCTTACCTTGCCTGTTACACAGCTGAGGGCTACGCTGTCTCTTATCTGACTGTTCCTGAGCAATGTTTCTTTGCTCTGTCTCCCAAGGTCTTCCCCACACACCATTACACATACCTGCAGACAATGACTCTTTCCATACGTCTATCCCCCTCCCCCACCCCTTTTGACAGCCTGAAAAATTAGGGAGGGTCCCCTCTGAGCTCTTTTCTACGTGCCTTGTGCAGCTGAAGGCTACGCCGTCTCTTATCCCTTCGTCCCACCTGTCAAGGCCTTTTGCACACACCTTTTTACACCCTACCAAAGCACATCACGGAATTCATTTTTAGTACTGACCGAGCATCCCTTTGTTCCAGGGATGTGATTGTGCGCGCAACACTGGGCCTGGGTTTGTGCAAACGTGCATTGGGGCCTCTCTACACCCACTTGCAGAAGCTGATCACCCCCTAGGCTTACTCTTGTTGTCCAGCTGTGCACGGTACTTGTCAAAGCCGAGCAAGCGGACCCGTTCGCCCAGAAGGTTCAGGAAGTCTTCAAAGGTGGGTCCACCCTTCTCGTTATTGTACATGTCCTCCTCCGAGCCTTGCTTTTCGCGGCAATACAGGATCCCCACTTTGCGCTGGAAGCTGAGCTGCAAGAATCGAAGAACCAAAACAAAAGCTGGTACAGAAGACCAGAAGCAACGGATGGAAACTCATCAAGGAGAGAAGCAACCTAGAACTAAGGAGAAACTTCCTGACAGTGAGAACAATTAACCAGTGGAACAACCTGCCTCCAGAGGTGGTGAATGCTCCAACACTGGAGGTTTTTAAGCAGAGACTGGGCAGCCATTTGCCTGAAATGGTATAAGGTTTCCTGCCTGAGCAGGGGGATGGACTAGATGACCTCCAAGGTCCCTTCCAGCTCTCTTCTGATTGATACCTATTTTCCAAGCCACCTGAAGGCTGGACAAGAAGCAATGAATGGGAACTCATCAAGGAGAGAAGCAACCTAGAACTAAGGAGAAACTTCCTGACAGTGAGGACAATTAACCAGAGGAACAGCTTGCCACTAGAGGTTGTGGGCTGCTCCATCACTGGAGGGCTTTAAGACTAAAACTCACTCTCTTGGTGATTCATCCATCCAGTTTTTGTGCCTAAGGCAGGACTAGAACTCCTGTTTTTCAGCATGATGTCTTAACCCAGGGGTGTCAAACTGCCGGCTCGCGGAAGCCGTGCCATTCCCATTGCCAAGGTTGCCTAAAAGGTAAAGGTTCCCCCGCACATGCATGCTAGTCGTTTCCGACTCTAGGGGCCGGTGCTCATCTCCGTTTCCAAGCCGAAGAGCCAGCGCTTGTCCGAGGATGTCTCCGTGGTCATGTGGCCGGCATGACTAACGCTGTTACCTTCCCACCGGAGTGGTCCCTATTTTTCTACTTGCGTTTTTACGTGCTTTCAAACTGTTAGGTTGGCAGAAGCTGGGATGAGTAACAGGCGCTCACTCTGCTACGCGGCACTCGGGATTCGACCCGCCAAACTGCCGACCTTCTGATCGACAAGCTCAGCGTCCTAACCCACTGAGCCACACCGTGTCCCTTAAGGTTGCCTACCCCTGCACTAAACCAAATGAACATTTTGCAGTGTTTGGCAATCAGACGACCACATTTTATAGGATGTTTCTCCCAAAAAACCAGTATTTACTGGTTGTTTTTTTTAGCAAAACAGCAAACCACTGCTTCCCTTAACGAACCCCCCACACACACACAACACACACAAACACAAATTTGTAAAATTGGGTTGGCGACGTCGGTTACCCTATTTACCACAGTCACGACTTACGACCGTAACGGCCAGGCTCCACTGTGGCCGTTAACTCTTGAGGATGACCCGTACTAGGCCTTCCAACCTACCCCTTGCTCGTCCAACTTCAGCAACGTCTCGGGCACTTTTGGGGAGCTGGAAGCGAGTCGGAGACACTGCAGGTTGAGCTCCGGCATGAGGTGATCCAGCAGCTTCTTGGGGGGGACGCCTCGGGGAGAGCCATGGCGAGCAGTGAGAGGCAGACCATCCTCCAAAATGGATCCACGCAGGGTCCGCAGCTGGGAGGGAAGGGAACGAGGTCAAAAAGCGGGGAGGGAAAGATGTTGAGAATAACAAAGTTGGAAGGGACCTTGGAGGTCTCCTAGTCCAGCCCCATGCTCAAGCGGGAGACTCTATACCAGGGGTAGAGGCAAACTGGGCTCTTTTATGACTCCTGGACTTCAACTCCCAGAATTCCTGAGCCAGCATGGGGGAACTATGGCCCCTTCATGACTCGTGGACTTCAACTCCCAGAATTCCTGAGCCAGCATGGCTCAGCTTGGAAACCTCTCCCTTTCCCCTCAGCGTGGCTGGCTCAGGAATTCTGGGAGTTGAAGTCCATGAGTCATAAAGGAGCCATAGTTCCCCTATGCTAGCTCAGGAATTGTGGGAGTTGAAGTCCACATCTCTTAAACCAGGGGTAGGCAACCTTGGCTCTTTTATGACTCGTGGACTTCAACTCCCAGAATTCCTGAGCCGGTATGGCTCAGCTTGGAAACCTCTCCCTTTCCCCTCAGCGTGGCAGGCTGAGGAATTCTGGGAGTTGAAGTCCAGGAGTCATAAAGGTTGCCCACCCCTGCTCTATACCATCTCAGACAGATGCCTATCCAATCTCTTCTTGAAAGCCTCCAGTGATGGAGAATCCACAACTTCTGGTGGCAAGCCGTTCCACTGGTCAATTGTTCTGTCAGGAAATTATTCTTTAGTTCCAGGTTGCTTCTCTCCTTGATTAGTTTCCATCCGTTGCTTCTTGTCCTGCCTTCGGGTGCTTTGGAGAATAGGGTTCACCCCCTCCCTCTTTCTTGTGGCAGTCCCTCAAATATTGGGACGCTGCTATCCTGTCACCCCTAGTCCTTTTCCTTTTTTCATAACAGAATAACGAGAGTTGGAAGGGACCTTGGAGGTCTTCTAGTCCAACCCCCTGGCCCACGCAGGAGACCCCATAACATTTCAGACAGATGGCTGTCTTATCTCTTTTTGAAAACCTCCTGTGTTGGAGCGCCTGTGACTTCTGGAGGCAAGTCGTTCCACTGATTAATTGTTCGGTCAGTGGTCAGAATGCAGAATTGCAGGTGAATTCGGCCCACAGCCAGCAGTTCGATCCTGACCAGCTCAAGGTTGACTCAGCCTTCTGTCTTTCCAAAATGAAGACCCGGATTGTTGGGGGCAAATATGCTGACTCTGTAAACTGCTTAGAGGGCTGTAAAGCACCGTGAAGTGGTATATATATGTCTAAGTGCTATCGCCCTCCCTTCCTTCCTTCCTTCCTTCCTTCCCTTCCCGCCTGCCTTCACAGTGGTTAGAATGTAGTATTTTAAGGTTGATTCTGCCTATTGCCAGGAGTTCGATCCTGACCAGCTCAAGGCTGACCCTCCAAGGTCGGTAAAATGAGGACCCAGATTGTGGGGGGCAAATATGTTGACTCTGTAAACCATTTAGAGAGGGCTGTAAAGCACCGTGAAGCGGTATATAAGTCAAAGTGCAACTGCTATTCGTTCCATTGCTGTTGTAACTTCAAACAGTCACTAAACAAGGCGAGGGCTGTCTCTGTGCACAATTTGCGCATGCGAGACCCATGCTCACCTGGCTTGTGCGAATGATAAGACGGTAATTGTACTGAGGGCCTGCGCTTCCTTCCTTCTCTTCGCGACGGAGGGAAACGGCCACAGCACCCAGCTGATCATCCACCCCGAAGAAATTTTGGTGTTCTGGGGAAAACAGCAGAAGGAGTCGTATTATTTATTTAAGGCAACACAAAAGGAAGACGACAAAAAAAAAAAACAACAACACAAAAACACAGCCTTGAATACGCCATTGTATTTCGTGCCAAGGTTCTCCTTTTTCACTGGCCTGGGGGACTAAGCCAAAAATATTTGAAAGAGGAAACGCAGTATTTTTTTATTTTTTTTAAAAAAGGAAATGAGGAAATGGTAATATTATAGTATCGCCCTGCACCACAGGAAGTCGAGACAGTTTACAGCAAAAAAATAATAATAATAATATCTAAAAGGAAAGATAACACAATGATGCCTTCCACTCTCTTTGGTCATGTTTTCTCAACCTTGGTCATTTTAACACGCAACGGACTTCAGCTCCCAGAATTCCCCAGCCAACTACGGGGAATGGCTGGGGAATTCTGGGAGTTGAAGTTCCTGCGTCTTAAAAGTCCCGCGTTTCCCTGAAAACAAGACCCAATTGGAAAATAAGCCGTAACTTGAACTTTTTCAGGATGCTGCACCCGAAAAACAAACCCCAGTTAAGACGGTCAGCCAGATGGATGCATTTAGTATTGTATATAAGACCTAACTGGAAAATAAGTCCTAGTGTGTCTTTTAGAGCAAAAATTAATATAAGACTTGGTCTTATTTTCAGGGAAATACAGTACAGTCAAGGTTGAGAGACACTGTTTTATAAATATATTATGAATACTCAAATCTGTATTGCATGCGGATATGTACGTGGATATTGGATTTGCACACCAGCCCAGGCTAAGCTAAAATGGGAGTTTGGGATCTAAGGCCATTGAATTACAGATAATCCTTGACTTACCGCCACAGCTGAACTCCAAATTTCCACTGCTAAGCCAGATAGTTGTTTTAAGAGTCCCAACCCATTTTACGACCTTTCTTGCCACCGTTGTTAAGAGAATCCCTGCAGCTGCTCAGTTAGCAAGACGGTTGTTAAAGTGAATTTGGCTTCCCTCATGGACTTTGCTCGTCAGAAGGTCGCAAAAGGGGATCACGTGACACACACACACACACGGGACGGTGCGACCGTCATAAATATGAGTCAATTGCCAAAGCGTCCGGATTTTGATCGCCTGGCCCTGGGGATGCTGCAACGGTCGTAAGTGTGAAAAACGGTCACAAGCCACTGTTTTCCCCAGTGGCTCTGTAACTGTGAGTAGCCACTAAATAAACGTTTGCGAGTCAAGGAGTCCCCTTTGAGCATCTTTTTAATCTCGCTGTCAAATGCCCTTTTAAAATATTTGTGTTAATTGTGTTTCTCGTTAACCTGGATGTTTTGGTTTTTTTTTCCAGGGGAAAAGCAGGTAGGAAAATTGTCGATCCAATTCCTAAAACAAGGAAAGGCCACAACTCGGGGCCCCAGCCCCACCCTGCCAGAAGACAGAGCCCCCAAATCCCTTTTTTTGCAAACACGGTGAGTCTTGTCGTACTCAATCTGGTCTCCTTCCGTAGTACTGGCGTGCTTTATTTCCAAAGAGGTGGCTGAGAAAAGCCTCGCCAACTTTCACCAGATTTACACCCTCTTCTTTTGCTTGCAAAGTTCACCGATTTGGGGTGGTGTGTCTGTGTGTGTGTGTGTGTGTGTGTGTGTGTGTGAGAGAGAGAGAGAGAGAGAGAGAGAGAGAGAGAGAGAGAGAGAGAGAGAGAGAGAGAGAGAGAGAGGCCACCTCAATGAACTTCAAGGCACTTTAGGCTTGTTCATTTAACTCCGATGCAGAGATGACGCAGAGTCAGCCACGGGGCGGCTTCTGGGAGAAGCGGTCATGTGAAAGGGAAACAAGCCCGGGCAAAAACAAAGGCTATTTTAGCTTCTATTTTAAAACCACGGGAAGGATCCAGTCAGAGGCGTCTTAGCCATAGAGACATCAAAGAGCTCCATCCTGGGAATGAATGGCTAATCAAATGAAGAGTGGAACACTTTGATGTCCCAAATGATTCTGCATCGGAAGATTAAACCTAACGGAGGGCTAACCGGAAACAGCTCCTGGACTAAAGTCGAACCCAGAGATTTCTTCAAGCACCCCAAATACGGCTTTTCTACGTCTGGGTGGTCCTCGACCTACGACCGCTGTTGGAATCGCTCTTCCCGTCGCTAATCAAAGCAGTTGTTCGCTGGGATGACTTTACGACATTTCCCACGGTTGTTAAATAAACCACTGCCGTTGTTAAGGGCAGCTGTTACGTGAATCCGGCTCCCCCCCCCCCGCTTCGACTTGGCTCCTTGGAAGCCAGTTGGGAAGGAAGGTTGAAAATTTCAGATCACATGACCACGGGGATTTTGCAACAGGTGTAAGCGCCCGAGCAAGTCGTAAAACACTTTTTCCAACACTGTTGTAACTTAGGACGATCGCTAAACGAACGGTCGCAAGCCGAGGACTACCCGTGTTCCAACTTTGTAGTGAAATTGCAGCTCACTGCGCATTTTCCCTCTGCTCTCCTCCCCCTCCTTCTCCCGGACGCCCCTCGTTCACCTTTGCCGTAAAAATGCTTCCGGTAGTAACAGGCTCCGAGGTCGGCGTACTCAATGGCGTGCACGACTCGGCTGCTCCTCTGCCCGTAACTTTCACGGGGTTCCTCCAACACCGATACGGCCATGTTTGGACAGTGGAAGCCCGCTGGCAGCCCCCGGTGTTGGCCTAGCCCTCGTTCGACTTCCCCTCCGGCTTCCACCCGAAAGGCAGAGCAGCTCAGCACCAGCGTGCCCCCTCCCTCCTCTTCGATCCCGTCTTCCAGAATCAGCGTCACGTCTGCTGCGCGGGGCTGGGAAGCCGCCGAGGCGCCCGTGGTGACGTTGACCTGCCGGGCCGCGTCCTGGGCCCCCACACCAGGCTCAAAGAGGATACTTTGGACGTCGTAATGGGCCAGGTGGCGGCCCCACACCGGCGTGGCCGCCTCCGATGTGGGAAGGGATACGCCGGTCTCCGCTAACGGGGTGCTACCCCTCTCTGATTCCCACACATCCGAGGACGCCAGTCCCAGCAGGAGCAGGGGGTCGCGGAAACGCCGTGCGGTGGGACTGCCCGCCCGGGACTCCTCGTGGCTGTGTGCCCGGGCTCGAGGGGGCGCCATGCTCTTTGAAGGCATGAGGGGGCTGCTGCTGTTTCGCTGGAACCCCGTCCCGGAGGCTGCAGCCACCGGCAAGGGTGAGCCGGGAGTCCCTGTGGCGACCGCCAGCTCCCCTTCGCTCAGGGTCACGTCGCTGTTACTGCGGTGCATGAGACCACTGCGCTGCGGCGACCTCAGCGGTGGTCCGCAGTGGCCCGCCAGCGGGCCCTCGCCCACCTGAGGCTTGGGGGCCCGGAAGTTGTCGAAGGAGAAGGAGGTGAGCGGCGGGCGGTTGGAGTGGCGTCGCATCTTACGAACGAAGAGGTCGTCCGACTGCATCGCCCCGAACGGCGTGCGGTGCGTGTGCTCAGGATTCCAGATCCCGCCCTTGTCTCCGATTGGAGGGAAGGCCCCACTGCCGTTCTGGCTTGCCAGCCAAGCGAGGACTTCCAAGACAGCCAGCGGTGGTCAAGTGGACAGAGAAAGGCAACACGCTCCCCATGGGGAGATGCCGGCCAACGGTTTGGAAGAGGAGCAATTCCTGGAGCTGATGTCCACTCCGTAGTTCAGGGTCAGCGTGCTGCAGCCAGGGAGGTCTCAAAAGCCGGGATGGGGCAGGAGTGGCACCACATCATCTTGGAATTGTTTCTTGGATTAGAAAAGAGACCATGAAATGTTAGAACTGCCTTTGGGACAATCAGGCACTGTGCATCAAAATAAGCGAGGAAGCCACCTGACATGGTTAAAAATACAGGCAGTCCTCAACTAACGGCCGCGATGGAGCCCCAAATTTCGGTTGCTAAGCCAGACATTTGCTCAGTGAATTTTGCCCCATGTTACGACCTTTCTTGCCACACGTTAAGCAAATCACTGCAGTTGTTAAGTTAGAAACACGGTTGTTAAGTGGCTTCCCCATTGCTTGTCAGAAGGTTTGCAAAAGGGGATGATCACGTGGCCACGGGACACCGTCATAAATATGAGTCAGTTGCCAAGTGCCTGAATACTGGTCATGCGACCACAGGGATGCTACAACGGCTGTACATGTGAAAACTGTCATGATATATATGTTTACATCCTGTGATATATATATATATATATATATATATATATATATATATATATATATATATATATATATATATATATATATATATATATATATATATATATATATATATATATATATATATATTAATATATACACATAGTAACTATATGGTACATATTGTTTCATTCGGGTATTTTGCAAATGTCATCTGGAGTTGCAAGTCCTAAACTAAGAGTCCCTGGTTTCTAGTCCTCATGGTGCTGGTTGAATTCAAGGGTGCGCAAAACCACGTGATATCAACTGTTCCATGTAGTCTGCTCTCATTGGCAAAATCCTTCCAAGCTTTCAGGGCCAACTTTTTTCCGTTTTTTGTTCCAGCGATAACTTACTTATCAAAACATTTAACAGAATAAATAGCTACATAAAAGAAAAAGCAGGCAGAATAATAGTGGATACAGAATAAAACATTGGTACAGGCAGTCCTTCACTTATGACACTTCGAAGTTTACAAAGGACAGCCCCCACCACCAAAATATAAAGATATTTACAACCCAGTTCTCAAGGTTGCATCTCCCCTGTGGTTCTGTGGCTGTATTTTGAGTGCTTGGCTGGCACTTACATCCGTTTGCACCATCCCACATTCAAATGGGCCTGATTTACAGGGCTTTTGCCAAAGGGGGAAAAAAACAACAACCCGGGGCATTTATTTCTAAGTTTTCAGCAAAAATAAATAAACAAATAAAAATCCCCACAGCCCTATACTGAACGAGCTCGCTTCATGACGGTTGTGACATTGGGTCCGATCACACGGCATCCCACTTTACGATCATCACAACTTGCAGGATCCGCTGCGGTCATAATTCAAGGACTCCTGTAATTAAAAAACGGCAGTCGCCCTACGAATCTTAAAATGCCAACGTTTCTTTGCTTCATTACGACCAACCCGCTTATCCACCCTGGCCTAGTTTGACAAGACTGAGGATTCAGACTAGAAAAAGGCGTATGACTGGATTGAATTGTTGTCCGTTCAGCCTGATACGACTTGCTGGCAGCAGCTTGGGGGGGGGGAAGGCTTTTTATTACCCTTAATTCCCCCCCCCCCTTTAAGCAGGAAATGCTGGGAACTGTGTCCGCACAACCTGTGGACTTTTTCCTTGCAAAATCTCCCTTTTGCACGTCCTGGGATAGCCCTGAATTTGGCTACTTTCACTAGCATCTTAACAGAAGAAAATAACAGCGTTGGAAGGGACCTCGGAGGTCTTCTAGTCCAACCCCCTGCTCAAGCAGGAGATCCTGTACCATTCTGGACAAATGGCTGTCTAATCTCTTCTTAGTTGTGTTAGCACCCACAACTTAGCACCTACAGCTTCTGGAAGCAAGTTGTTCCGCTGATTTAATTGTTCTCACCATCAGGAAATTTTTCCTGAATTCCAAGTTGCTTCCCCTCTTTTGATTAATTTCCATCCATTGTTTCATGTCTTGCCTTCTGGTGCTTTGGAAAACAAACTGACCCCCCTCTTTTTTTGTGGCAGAGATTGGCACACTGCTATCATGTCACCCCTAGTCCTTGTTTTCATTAAATTAGGTAAAGGTAAAGGTTCCCCCGCATATGTGTGCTAGTCGTTTCCGACTCTAGGGGCCGGTGCTCATCTCCGTTTCAAAGCCGAAGAGCCAGCGCTTGTCCGAGGACGTCTCCGTGGTCATGTGGCCGGCATGACTAGACGCCAAAGGCTCACGGAACGCTGTTACCTTCCCACCGTGGTGGTCCCTATTTTTCTACTTGCCTTTTTACGTGCTTTCGAACTGCTAGGTTGGCAGAAGCTGGGACGAGTAACAGGCGCTCACTCTGTTACGTGGCACTCGGGATTCGACCCGTCAAACTGCCGACCTTCCGATCGACAAGCTCAGCATCCCAACCCATTGAGCCACCAAGTCCCTTCTTCATTAAATTAGACATACCCAAATCCAGCAACCGCTCTTTGTACGTTTTATTCTGCAGCCCCCTGATCATCTTTGTTGCTCTTCTCTGCCCCCTCTTTCCAGAGTCTCAACATCTCTTTTTTTTTTTAATAATCGTGGCAACCCAAACTGGCTGCGATATTCCAAGCGCGGCCTTACCAAGGCCTTGTAAAGCGGCATCAACACTACATACCGTTTCCCATAATGATTGGCGTTTGAGTCAAGGATGGAAGTGGGGGGGGGGCGAAGAGAGACAGACAGAATGCAAGGGGGAAAAAAAAGGAAGATGTGTCTGGGAATTGCAAGAATCACACTGTGCCGACCACGTTAAGTGGGCTGTGAGCAAGCCACCCCGGGGGCAGAACGTCTTGCTCTCCTCCTCCTCCTCCACCACGGCAGAGGAAGTGCAAAAAAAAAACCAACAACAACAACACACTTCTGCAAACCATCAAAGGGAAAAAAGCCGTGATGCAAGCAGAACGAACCTCAGAGCTGGAGGGCACTGCGATTAAAGATGACCCAGAAAAACAGAAATCAGTGCAAGGAAATGGAAATGGGTTTTCAAAAGGGAGTCGGGGAGGGGGGGGGAAAGAGATATCCCCCCCCTCAAAAAAAAAAAGTCGCATGCAAGGAACAACTGGTTGGGATGAAGCTCTGCTTCTTTGGTTTCCATATGGCCAGAGATAAAGGAGAAAGGAAAACGTAACTCTGGTTGGAAGCACTTCAAAAGCCAGGGAAAATTTACTCTTTACTATTGCTAGGATTTTCAATGTTAGTAAATTTATGGTGCGGAATTCAACTCCCAGAATTCTGGGAGTTGAAGCCCACCCATCTCAAAGCATGCCGGCTGGGGAATTCTGGGAGTCGAGGTCCACCCATCTCAAAGCATGCCGGCTGAGAAATTCTGGGAGTTGTGGTCCACCCATCTAAAAGCACACTGGCTGGGGAATTCTGGGAGTTGAGGTCCACCCATCTTAAAGCATGCCAGCTGGGGAATTCTGGGAGTTGGGGTCCATCCATCTTAAAGCATGCCGGCTGGGGAATTCTGGGAGTCGAAGTCCACCCATCTCAAAGCATGCCGGCTGGGGAACTCTGGGATTTGAAGCCCACCCACCTTAAAGCATGCCGGCTGGGGAATTCTGGGAGCTGAAGCCTAACCATCTTAAAGCATGCTGGCAATTCTAGTAGTTGAAGCCCATTCATCTTAAACATGCTGGCTGGGGCATTCTGGGAGTTGAAGCCCACCTATCTTAAAGTTGCCAAAGTTGAGAAACACGGGTCTAAAGTGAACACAATTTCTTCCAGCAGTGAGCTCGAACTGGGCAACGAAGAACCGCTGGGTCTCTTTTTTCAGGCCTTCTCTCCCCAGAGATGACCCATGCTTTGAGGTCCAGGTGAGAAACCTGCTTTCCTGCAGGGCTGTTGTTCTGCCCCCTTTCCAAATGGTAAATTCCACACCCGCAGTGTGCAATCGTTCTAGATTACGACCTGGGTTGCTTATGAAACAGGAAACGGGGGGTCAAAGGCGATGGAGGTTAGTCCTCGACTTACAACCATCGAGCCTAAAATTTCTGTTGCTAAGCAAGACAAGTCAAAGCGAGTTTTGCCCCATTTTACCCCATGTCCTACCTACATATGTGGAGAATCACAGCAGTCGTTAGCAACCAGAGCCGCTAAGTGGATCCGGCTTCCCCATCAATTTTGCTTGTCGGAAGTTCGCAAAAGGGGATCCTGTGATCCCGGGACGCGGCGGCCGTCACAAATAGGATCCAGTTGCCGAGCACCTGGATTTTGATTACTTGAGCATGGGGCGGGGATGCTGCAACGGCCGTTAAGGGTGAAGTCACTTTTTCCAGCGTAATTTTGAACGGTCACTAAACAAATCGGTGGCTAAGTCAAGGATTACTCCACAAATGCTTTCAATTCTCCCCTGCCTGCGTACAGAGGTAGGCTTATTGTGCAGTTTTGCCGAATAAAAGCGGTGTTTCCACTGCCATTCTCCCATCCTTGACTTTCCAACTTAAGAAAATAGGGGGGACCCCCCCCCTTCCTGAAATTGGCGTATCTAGTCTTTTTGAAGAAAATTGTAAAAAATCATGGCTTATTAGAAGATCCTGCCGGGCTGCCGATCCTCCCCCTCCCCCCCCCCCCCGATCTTCCCAAAATAATCCTGAATGGCCTTGATTTAGAACTTGCGACGTTCCCGTGCACAAAATGCCACATTTGTTGGTGTTGAAAAAACGACAATAAGAGGCGTGAGCGAAGAAGGGAAAAGTTTTTTTTCCTGCCCTTTAGAGAAGGGAAAGTGATTCAGACAGCGGCCTCGGATTCACTTTACGTCCTGGTGAGTAGCTTAACAAACGCCGCCGTTCGCTTAACAAAGGTGGCAATAAAGGTCGTGAAATGGGGCAAAGCTCCTGTAAAAACAACGGTCTCATTTAGCGACAGAAACGCTGGGCTCCCTGCGACGGACCCTCCAACATTGGAAGACTTTTAGCTGCCTGCAGCGTCAATTTATCGCCCCTCGACGGGTTGCAAGTCCCACGGTTCCCTAGCTGTCGAAGTCGATGGCTGGGGATGATGATGGGAGCTGGGTTGAGATGGGCTCAACTGTGGCCGTAAATTGAGGACTACCTGTACGAAGAGGACGGGAAGGGGGAAGGGTATGTCCACTCCTCTGACCCTGGAGACTGATCCATGAGCAGAGGTAAACTGAGTCACCCACTTGGGAGTTTCCCTAACCCCCTCCCGCTGTTTGGGAGGAAGGCCATTTGGTGATAGGCTGGTGGGGGGGGAGGGCAGAGGGGCGGTTGGGAACAGAAAAAGACCTCGGGAGAGGAAGCACGGATGTCGAATGAGAAACGGGACTAGGCCAGAGAGCACAAGGAAGACGGCACACGCTAGACACGACAAAGATTGCGTTCGGGTGGACGCGGAGAACGGAGCGGGCCAATCCCACCGCTGCGATTTTCCTGTCCAGCAAACGGGGGTGGCTGTCAAACCCTCGTGTCGACAAGAGAGAGAGAGAGAGAGAGACTTCCCCTTCTTAGAATAGAATGACGGAGCTGGAAGGGACCTTGGAGGTCATCTAGTCCAACCCCCCCACCCCCAAGCAGGAGACCCTACGACGCCATTTCGGATAGATGGCTGTCCAGTCTCTTCTTGACAAGCTTCCACCGCATCCGGTGGCAAGCCGTTCCACTGGTTAACTGTTCTCGCTGTCGGGAAGTTTCTCCTTATTTCTAGGTCGAGTCTGTCTCCTGGATTAGTTTCCACCCGGTTGTTCCTTGTCCAGCCTTCCGGTGCTTTGGAAAACAGGTGGGCCACCACCACCCCCTCCTCCCTGGGGCAGCCCCTCCAAAATTGGAAGACTGCTGTCGTGTCTCCCCTTCGCTTCACTAGGCTCTCTTCCCGTCCATGGACCGCCCCCCCAACAATTTGTTCGCAATTTGTTAGGATTAGCTCTTTCCTCCCCCCCCCACTCTACATGCAAAATTTGGGTAAGGGGAGAACAGGCGGTGGTCCAAGATGGCCTTGGCTGTTGACACACGGCTCCGCTTCCTGTTTTGCAGAGGAAATACAAGAAGCGGAAGTCCGAACTCCCGGCGTGTTTCTTCCTCTTAGCTGACCCTCCTCCCTTCCCCCCCCCCGAGACAAAAGCCGTCCACGTAACATCCTCAGGAAAGAGATCGGCTTTGGCCGCAACACTTCTCAACACCCACACAAGCAGTAGCTGGGAGTTGCGTACCTGCACCGCACGTCCCCCTTGTGCAGCCGAGCAAAAAGTCCTCCCCCCCCCCAAGATAAGTCCCCTGGCTCTTTTTCGAAGACCCCCCCCCTCCTTGCATGCACACGGCGCTCTGGAGCAGCAATGCGCACCGGGTGGGTGGGGTCCCTGTCCTTTGCAACTGGGTGCCAGTTTGGTCATTCCTTTGGCAGCTGGATTTCTAGCTGCGATGAATGGAGGCTTTCTCCTCCTGGAGGGGCAGGTCAATGGGAGCAAGTGCCATTCGGGCTGCGTCAGCTTCCAGGCGGCTCGCAGACGGACAGGCAGGCATTGAAAGCAAGCCGGCATCCCTGCGGGGACCGAACGATACAGACGGTCCTTGACTAACGGCCACAACGGAGCCCATTTATGTTGCTAAGCGAGACATTTGTGAGGCGGGCTTGCCTCCCCCCGCCCTTCGATGACTTTTCTCTGCCGGAAACCTTAAAAATAACTAGTAACTCTCACCGTCCATTTAGAGCTTCAGGTTACCCTTGTGCAATTTTTGCAGTAGCAGCATCAAAAAATGGTTTGCACTGGCTTCTCCTGGGAAAATCATTTCGCCTTGGGATCTCTTGGTGGTCTCGCATCCAAATTCTCTTCCTGGATGCACATTCCCCATCTCATATTTTGAGAAATATCTACCAGCCCCCCCTCCCCTCTTTTTAAACAAGCTGAGCCTTGGGCTTGAGGCAGCTGGGCCCAGCTATCCCCATTTGCATTATGGATTCTCCCGGGTGACGTTCACACAGGACACTAAACCAGGTTAAAAATAAATCTAGTGGTTGCATTTATTCGACAGGCTAAGCCTGGTTAGAGAAACCGTACTTAAATTCTCAGGGTGGCTTAGCGCGCCATGCCAACGGACTTACAGGCATTCGTTTAGCGATTATTCTAAGTTAGAACACCATTGAAAAAGGTGACTTATGACCAGTCCTCACACTTATGACCGTCGCAGCGTTCCCCGCAATCACGTGATCGAAACCCAGGCATTTGGCAACCAGAATTTATGAGCAACGGCTGCAGCCTTCTGGGGTCATGTGATCGCCATTCGCAACCGTTCTAGCTGGCTTCCAAAAATCAAAGTCAACGGGGGGGGGGGGGAGAGTCAGGTTTGCTTAAGGACGGCCCGATTCACTTAATGACTGCTCAGCAAACATGACCAAAAGGGTCGCAAATTAACAAACTGCCCTGCTTAGCAATGGAAATTCTGATCCCGATTGTGTCTGAATGTTGAGGGTTCCCAACGCTTCTTCAAGCCACTCTGCAAACCTAGGAAAGAGGTTCCTACAACAACCGGGTTAAGGAGGCTGTGTGAATACAGCCATCGGTGGAGAGAATCCTAATTTCATCTACTTGCAATTGGTTGCTTTTGGCCCAGAGCGAGACCACACTTGCAGATCCTTCTTTGAACACGCAGCGTCCTTTCGCATGTCCTCCGTGCCCCCCAATGTTGTGAAGGGATGCCCTGTGGCCGAAGCCTAACAGAAAGAGGACCCCAATAATTTGTGCCTGCCTTTGCCAACCCCTTCGCATAACCACACTGCCTGCCATGGCAATGCCTGAAGATTAAACCAGGCAATGCAAATTTAAATCTCTTTCCACGGGAAGCCAAACGTGCATTTGATTAGCCAGGATCTGAAATGAGAGCTTAGGGTCACGCGGCATCTCCCCGCAGAAGCAAAGGCAGTCGTAAGATTCTCAAGGACATTTAACAGAATTCCAGACTTGGAAGGGACCTTGGAGGTCTTCCAGTCCAGCCCGCCCTACTCAAGCGGGAATGTACCCTTCCAGACAACAGTTTTATTCCGAACCACAAGGACTAGAACCTTTACTTGCCTTGAAGACCCTAAAAAAATCTTAAATTGTTCATTTTTTGGTCGCCCTCCCAACGGATGTTTGCTTTTCCAAACAATTTTGGGATGCAAATAGCTCAAACTTATTATTTTAATGTGGCTACTTAAAGAGTTGTGGATTCTGTCGGATGGTTTGAATTGAATTCGGGACACTTTTGGTGAGGGTTTACTGCTCTGAATCTTTGCAGGCTGGCTTTCCAAGGGGGGGGGAAAGGGGGGGAGGATGTTGAATAGAATAATAAAGGAGCCTGAATTTTGCTGGGAAAAAGATCCCCGATTCTTCAGGATTGCAAAAGAGCTGCCAGCGCGCTTTAATTTAGCTCTGCTGTCCTCACCTAATTGGGAAGGATGCTTGCAACAATCGCCCCCAATTTACGCCAGTGTCTTTGCAACCTGGGGGGGGGGGAGAAGATGGGCGGACTTCAACTCCCAGAATCCCCCAGCCAGCAACCACATATGCAAATGCTTCTTTGCACACAGTGTCATCGTTTGTTTTTTTGCATCTCCTCCGTGCAGGAGGCAGGTGACCCATGACACCCCCCGCCCCCCCAAAATACTGTAAAGGGACCCCAACTCTCATCGTCTGTCATCACGCGCCAACGCTGTCTGGGGAATTCTGGGAGCTGAAGTCCACCCATCTTCACCCTGCCAAGGTTGGAGAAACACTTACTATAGGCTTGCACACAAAAAAAAGGGTGGGGGAGGTCAAAAATCACACCTCTTAGATAGACAAACTGAACAAGGGCAACGCAAAGCTGCACAAGACAATCCCCTCCCTTATAGAGGGGGGGCACGTTTTACGGCCACAGAGCTTCAACCCCTCCTGATGTTTCCATCTTCTCGAAATGACACCCCCACACACACACACACACCCCATTGCAGCCAGGCGCTGCTAACCAGGTTTTTCCAGGCACCGCCGGGAGAGAAGCCATGATATCCAAAAGCAAGCTCCCGTCTTCCTCAGCCAGATGCCCTGCAGATGTGCTGGCCTTGAACCGCTCCTTGCATCTGCTGCCAGCGGACCCAGGGATGGGAATCGGAGTCCGCCCGGTGGCAGCCAAGGACGGGCCGTCCTTCCCTTCCACCCACCTCTCCTTTTCCCGGCGGGGCGGGGGCGGGGGGATGCTTTTGCTCAACATCTGGACCGCATGCTGCGGCTGAGAAAATGAGCTCCCAGAAGCCTACCTCGCCGGGTTGGCGTGCATCTTAAACGCAGAGGAGGAGGAAGAGGAAGCCAGGCAGGGAACCCCACCAATTATCAGAAACACATACGTACACGTGTGTGTGTGTGTGTGTGAGAGAGAGAGAGAGAGAGAGAGAGAGAGAGAGAGAGAGACCTCCTTTCTTTCAAAAAGCCCCCCCCATCCCTCCGGAAGCCAAAGGGCCCCTAGACTCAGCAGAAGCACTCTGCACATGCTCTTGCTCCACTCGGCCTCCGGTCCGGCTAGCAGTGCAGCCGGGCAAAGCTGGAAGGGGATAGGTAGATAGATAGATAGATAGATAGATAGATAGATAGATAGATAGATAGATAGATAGATAGATAGATAGATAGATAGATAGATAGATAGATAGATAGATAGATAGATAGATAGATAGATAGATAGGTAGATAGGTAGGTAGGTAGGTAGGCAGGCAGGCAGGCAGGCAGATAGATAGATAGGTAGGTAGATAGGTAGGTAGATAGATAGATGATAGACAGACAGATAGATAGATGATAGATAGATAGATGATAAATAGATAGAAGATGATAGATAGATATAATAATAATAATAATTATTATTAATAATAATAATAATGATAATAATTCGGATTTTTTTGCTCCTTTTTTGGAGTGGGGGGGCACACAATAGCAGCGGAGAGACCCGGGCATCCCTCCGGGGCGCGCAAAAAAAAAAAAAATGCCAGAGTCCGGGAGCGCGCGGGGTCTGCTGCCCGCTTTCTTGGCTGAAAGGGCGCGCGCCTCCACGCGCGCTCCCGACGCCTCCCCCCCCCCCCCGACCAACAGCAGCAGCAGCAGCAGCAGCGGCGGCGGCTGTCACGTTGCAAGCAGCCTCTGGCCAGATGGGGGGAAGCGCCTCTCCCGGGAAGTGGGGGGGGGGGAGAGGCCGCCGCCGATGCTCGTGCCCGGGCGGGAGCGGGTGGCGGAAGCGCCCGGGGAAGGGGGGGAAAGCGGACTCGTCGTCCTCCTCCTCCTGCCCGCGTCTGCACGGAGCGTCTGAATGGAGGAGGCGCTCGGCTTTTGCAAAAAAAAAAAAAAGGCAGCCCCGCTTTTGCAAAGGGGGTCCCCGTCTCCTTGCCTCTGTGTGTGTGTGTGTGTGTGTGTGTGTGTGTGTGTGTTGCCCCCCCCCCGCCTGCACGTGCGGGATGCGTGTCGGAGGAGCTGCCCAGCCTTACCTCTCCGGGTCCGGCAGGCTTGCAGCAGCAGCAACGACGACGGCAGCACCAGCCAACTCGAGCGGGGCGCTGCCTTCTCCTCCGCCGCCGCCGCCGCCGCTTCTTGCCCCGCGTGGAGTCTCGGCGTCGGCTCCCTGCGGCCCAGGCGCTGGCCCCGCCCTCCCCTCCCTCCTCCGACCGGGGGCGGGGAGACCCAGGCGGGGGAAGGAAGCGGGGAAAGGGGGGGGGCGCCGGGCGGCGTCAGCAGCAGCACCGCGGGGGGGGGGGAAGAAGAGCGGAGGCGGAGGGAAGCTGGGTTTCCTGGAGGTGAAGGGGGGGGGGTGGTAAGGAGGAAGGAAGGGCAGCCAGTAAAAGAGGAGACGGGCCTCTGAACGTGTGCAGAGCGCACGGCGGGACTCCCCTTTTGCAAGGGGGGGAGGGAGGCCCGGGGGCAGGGAGGAAGGAAGAGCAGCCAGCAAAGAGATGGGTCTCTGGACATGTGCAGAGCGCTAGGCAGGACTCCCCTTTTGCAAAGGGAGGGGATAGGAAGATCAGCCAGCAAACAGGAGATGGGTCTCTGGACATGTGCAGAGCGCATGGCGGGACTCCTTTTGCAAGGGGGGGAGGGAGGCCCGGGGGCAGGGAGGAAGGAAGATCAGCCAGCAAAGAGGAGATGGGTCTCTGGACATGTGCAGAGTGCATGGCGGGACTCCTTTTGCAAGGGGGGGAGGGAGGCCCGGGGGCAGGGAGGAAGGAAGATCAGCCAGCAAAGAGGAGATGGGTCTCTGGACATGTGCAGAGCGCATGGCGGGACTCCTTTTGCAAGGGGGGGAGGGAGGCCCGGGGGCAGGGAGGAAGGAAGATCAGCCAGCAAAGAGGAGATGGGTCTCTGGACATGTGCAGAGCGCATGGCGGGACTCCTTTTGCAAGGGGGGGAGGGAGGCCCGGGGGCAGGGAGGAAGGAAGATCAGCCAGCAAAGAGGAGATGGGTCTCTGGACATGTGCAGAGTGCATGGCGGGACTCCTTTTGCAAGGGGGGGAGGGAGGCCCGGGGGCAGGGAGGAAGGAAGATCAGCCAGCAAAGAGGAGATGGGTCTCTGGACATGTGCAGAGTGCATGGCGGGACTCCTTTTGCAAGGGGGGGAGGGAGGCCCGGGGGCAGGGAGGAAGGAAGATCAGCCAGCAAACAGGAGATGGGTCTCTGGACATGTGCAGAGCGCATGGCGGGACTCCTTTTGCAAGGGAGGGAGGGAGGCCCGGGGGCAGGGAGGAAGGAAGATCAGCCAGCAAAGAGGAGATGGGTCTCTGGACATGTGCAGAGTGCATGGCGGGACTCCTTTTGCAAGGGGGGGAGGGAGGCCCGGGGGCAGGGAGGAAGGAAGATCAGCCAGCAAAGAGGAGATGGGTCTCTGGACATGTGCAGAGCGCATGGCGGGACTCCTTTTGCAAGGGGGGGAGGGAGGCCCGGGGGCAGGGAGGAAGGAAGATCAGCCAGCAAAGAGGAGATGGGTCTCTGGACATGTGCAGAGTGCATGGCGGGACTCCTTTTGCAAGGGGGGGAGGGAGGCCCGGGGGCAGGGAGGAAGGAAGATCAGCCAGCAAAGAGGAGATGGGTCTCTGGACATGTGCAGAGTGCATGGCGGGACTCCTTTTGCAAGGGGGGGAGGGAGGCCCGGGGGCAGGGAGGAAGGAAGATCAGCCAGCAAAGAGGAGATGGGTCTCTGGACATGTGCAGAGCGCATGGCGGGACTCCTTTTGCAAGGGAGGGAGGGAGGCCCGGGGGCAGGGAGGAAGGAAGATCAGCCAGCAAAGAGGAGATGGGTCTCTGGACATGTGCAGAGCGCATGGCGGGACTCCTTTTGCAAGGGAGGGAGGGAGGCCCGGGGGCAGGGAGGAAGGAAGATCAGCCAGCAAAGAGGAGATGGGTCTCTGGACATGTGCAGAGCGCATGGCAGGACTCCTTTTGCAATGGGGGGGGAAGGAAGAGCAGCCAGTAAAAGGGGAGACGAGCCTCTGGACATGTGCAGAGCGCTAGGCAGGACTCCTTTTGCAAAGGGAGGGGACAGGAAGATCAGCCAGCAAAGAGGAGATGGGTCTCTGGACATGTGCAGAGTGCATGGCGGGACTCCTTTTGCAAGGGGGGGGAGGGAGGCCCGGGGGCAGGGAGGAAGGAAGATCAGCCAGCAAAGAGGAGATGGGTCTCTGGACATGTGCAGAGCGCACGGCGGGACTCCTTTTGCAAGGGGGGGAGGGAGGCCCGGGGGCAGGGAGGAAGGAAGGTCAGCCTGCAGAGGAGATGGGTCTCTGGACATGTGCAAAGCGCATGGCGGGACTCCTTTTGCAAGGGAGGGAGGGAGGCCCGGGGACAGGGAGGAAGGAAGATCAGCCTGCAGAGGAGATGGGTCTCTGGACATGTGCAAAGCGCATGGCGGGACTCCTTTTGCAAGGGAGGGAGGGAGGCCCGGGGACAGGGAGGAAGGAAGATCAGCCAGCAAAGAGGAGATGGGTCTCTGGACATGTGCAGAGCGCATGGCAGGACTCCTTTTGCAAGGTGGGGGGAAGGAAGAGCAGCCAGTAAAAGGGGAGACGAGCCTCTGAACGTGTGCAGAGCGTTAAGCAGGACTCCCTTTTGCAAAGGGGGGAAGCCTGGGACAGGAAGGAAGATCAGCCAGCAAACAGGAGACGGGTCTCTGGACATGTGCAGAGCGCATGGCAGGACTCCTTTTGCAATGGGGGGGAGGAAGAGCAGCCAGTAAAAGGGGAGACGAGCCTCTGAACGTGTGCAAAGCGCTAGGCAGGACTCCCTTTTGCAAAGGGAGGGGACAGGAAGAGCAGCCAGCGAACAGGAGATGGGTCTCTGGACATGTGCAGAGCGCATGGCAGGACTCCTTTTGCAATGGGGGGAGAGGGAGGAAGGAAGATCAGCCAGCAAAGAGGAGATGGGTCTCTGGACATGTGCAGAGTGCATGGCGGGACTCCTTTTGCAAGGGGGGGGAGGGAGGCCCGGGGGCAGGGAGGAAGGAAGATCAGCCAGCAAACAGGAGATGGGTCTCTGGACATGTGCAGAGCGCATGGCAGGACTCCTTTTGCAATGGGGGGGGGAAGGAAGAGCAGCCAGTAAAAGGGGAGACGAGCCTCTGAACGTGTGCAGAGCGTTAAGCAGGACTCCCTTTTGCAAAGGGGGGAAGCCTGGGACAGGAAGGAAGATCAGCCAGTAAACAGGAGATGGGTCTCTGAACGTGTGCAGAGCGTTTGGCAGCCCCCCCAGCCCTCCTTTATGCAAGGAGTGCCCTTTTTTTTAAAGGGGGGCTAAGACAGGCAGGAGAGGAAAGGCTGGCTCTTTGCAAACTTGAATGCCCTGTGCCTTTTTATATTTGGGGGGTGGGCATCTTTGCAGGAAGAAGGATGATGGGGAGGGAAGTGCAAACTTGCACCCACTTTAGTGGGAAACGCAGTGGACCAGGCATCACCCCGCACCCAGTGCGCCCTGAAGACAAATGGGAATCAGCACAGGAAAACTCCTTGGATTTTTGAATGCCCTCTCTTGGCGGTGAACCGGGGTCTTCATTAATCAGAGAGATAATTTAAAATGTTCCCCCCCTCCCTCCTTTTAATACTGCTCAAATGAAATCTTGGGAAATCTTTGCATTTCCAATAGCCGGAAGAACTTGGCATCTGATCGGGAGGCCGAGTTCACACCTTTGGGCTGAATTGCATTTTTGGTTTTTGCAAGAAGTAGCGTTCACACAACCCCTTGAACCACCGTGGTTTTGTAAGACACACAAGAGATGGGCATCCAATGCAGGTGGGATCCTTTCCCAAAATTCTGGGAAGGTGACGTCCTTCGTTCCGAGACTCTTTTTATCTCTGAGCGACATTAAAATTTCAAATTCGTTACCTTTTGTCTGACTGCACCGGAGAGAACCAAGGAAGAATCTCAAAAGACATTTAAGAATGAGAAAAATAAAAAGAACCGGACCTATCGCGCCACGACTTCCTTTCCGATTCTTTTTTTTTTCCCCGCTTCCCTTCCAAAGTCATTCCTGACAACCTAGTACCCTTTCCCACTTTTTCCAAATAACGATAGCCCACCAGTCAGAGAATGTCGGCTGGTGGCCCCCAGGGGGAGGGCCTTCTCTGTGGGCACCCCGGCTTTATGGAATCAGATGCCGGTTGAGCTCCGGATGGCACCGGACCTTCGCTCCTTCCGACGCGGGCTAAAGACCCATTTATTTGAACAAGCCAGCCTGGTCTGATGGGGGATGTGTTGGGGTTTTTATTGTGGATTTTTTTATTACCATCTATTGTTTTAGTTCGGGCTCCTATTTAATTCTTTTTTAATTTTTGTATTCTGTATTTTTATATGTGCCCTGTTCACCGCCCTGAGTCCTTCGGGAGAAGGGCGGTATACAAATATAATAAATATAAATAAATAAATAAATAAATAAATAAATAAATAAATAAATAAATAAAATATACCGCTCCACGGTGCTTTCCAGCCTTCTCTAACCAGTTCACAGAGTCAGCCTTTTGCCGCCCCCCCGTCCCCCCCCCCCTTGCAACAATCTGGCTCCTCATTTTACCGACCTCAGAAGGCTGAGTCAACCTTGAGTCGGTCAGGATTGAACCCCTGGCTGTGGGCAGAGTTAGCCTGCAATGCTGCATTCTAACCGGAAGGAAGGAAGGAAGGAAGGAAAGAGGGAGGGAGGAAGGAAGGAAACGATGGAAGGAAACGAAAAGGAAGGAAGGGCAAATGGCAATAGCATTTACACTTATATACCGCTTACAGCCCTTCTCTAAGCGCTTTACACAATCTTTCCTCCCTGTCGAGGTTAATCAGCTGCTCTTGATTTTTTTTCCCCTTTTCCTCCCAGAATTTTTTAAATTTCCCCACCAAACCACCCCCCCCTCCCAATCCAAGATCTTGGGAGAGAAGACGGGGTAGAAAAACAAAACAAAAAAACAAATTATCATCGTTATTATTAATCCCAAGGGATGACAAGAGCAGAGAAAGAAAAAAAAAAAGGGAGGGGAAGCCTTTTGAGCATCACTCAGTTTAAGGACACAGAGCGAGCCAGCAAGGCGGGGGTCCTTGTGATTTTTTTTGGGTGAGGGGAGGGGGGAGCCTGCCCCTGCAGGCGAGTGGAAGATTTTTTTGGGGGGGGTGGGGGTGGGTGGGGAGAATATGGTAGTAGAAGTAGAAGAAGGGAGGTGCAAATGGAAGAAATCGCAGGCAAGGCAGAAAATAGCCTGTATTGCTTTGTCCTTCGTCTCGCAGACAAAAAAAAAGATGGATCAGGTTGGTTGGTGTGGAAATGGTGTGTGTGTGTGTGTGTGTGTGTGTGTGTGACTTGGGGGGCGGGGAGAAGCCAGGAAGAGTCAAACGGGACCAGCCCGTAGTTCTGTATGACGTCACGAGTGTGTGTTTCCCCCCACCCACCCCCAGCTTCTTAATTCAGTACTGGTGATCTAGAAGGGGCTGTCCGGCCGCGGGGCTGTCCTCGTCCTCTCGCTGCGGGCCCCATTCAGCCACTAGAGGGTCAGTCTCGGGGAGCACACAGTCTTCTTGGGGGGCAGCGGAGGGGGGCTCCAGAGGCAGCGGGCTGGGGGCAGCCTCAGGGACTGGTCCTGGGACGGGAGCCTGCAGGAGAAAGGGAGAGAAGGCATGGGGTTACATACGCTGACGAGAGGGAGATTACACCCCAAAATGAAAGGACACTTTGATCCCCCACAAGGGAGGAATGGCTGCAAAAGTCGATGGAGCTAGCAGAGATGGCTGAACTGACTGATTACCTGGAAACCACTTCTGGGAATCGGAATGGAATGGAATGGAATGGAATGGAATGGAATGGAATGGAATAGAATAGAATAGAATAGAATAGAATAGAATAGAATAGAATAGAATAGAATAGAATAGAATAGAATAGAATAGAATAGAATAGAATAGAATAGAATAGAATAGAATAGAATAGAATAGAATAGAATAAGAGATGAATGGAATGGAATAGGATAGGATAGCATAGGATAGAATAGAATAGAATAGAATAGAATAGAATAGAATAGAATAGAATAGAATAGAATAGAATAGAATAGAATAGAATAGAATAGAATAGAATAGAATAGAATAGAATAGAAGATGAATGGGATAGGATAGGATAGGATAGGATAGGATAGGATAGGATAGGATAGGATAGCATAGGATAGGATAGCATAGGATAGGATAGGATAGCATAGAATAGAATAGAATAAGAGATGAATGGAATAGGATAGGATAGGATAGCATAGGATAGAACAGAATAGAATAGAATAGAATAAGAGATGAATGGAATGGAACAGAACAGAATAGAACAGAATTAGAATAGTAGAACAGAATAGAATAGAATAGAATAGAATGTAAAATATAGAACAGAATAGGAATATAAGAACAGAGCAGAATAGAATAGAAATAATAGAACAGAATAGAATATCACTTATATACCACATCACCCTCTCTAAGCAGTTTACAGAGTCAGCCTATTGCCCCCCCCCAAACAATCTGGGCCCTCATTTTACCGACCTCAAAAGGCCGGGAAGCTGAGTCAACCTTGAGCCGGGTCAGAATCGAACTGCCGGCAGTGGGCAGAATTAGCCTGCAACACTGCATTCTACCCGGTGCGCCACCACAGCTCTAACCCCCCCCCCCCGATTAAACGATGGGAAAAGTGTCTAGGACTTAAGCTCTGCTCAGCTTTTCCCGACATTTCAGGACTCCAGTTGAAGTGCCACATTCCTGCCAGTTTATGCTTGCGTCCTCTCGGGGGTGGCGGACAAAGAGTCACGTGGCCTTTTGTACGTGGGAGTCCATGTGAACCAAGACAGGAGGAATTGGATAAAAAGTGTGTGTGTGTGTGTGTGTGTGTGTTTGTGATTCCATACCTGAGGCTTGGGGCTCCCTCCCATGCTGAGTGTCCCCAAGGTGGCAACAGCATTAGACGCTACTGAAGGGTTGTCCTTTGAGTGGGGTGGTGGAGTTGCAGGTGGGAATTCGCTCTCGCTGCCCCCTAACCCGTTGAGTCCTTTGCGGGCCGGCAGGCTCCACTTGCTGCAGAGACCCTCGTAGACAAAGGGGGAAAGAGTCCCGAGGCTGGGGCGGAGGGGCAGAGGGGTCCGTCCTGTGCCCTCAGCCACGGACGCCGAGGAGCCGGCGCAGGAAAGCTGGCTCCCCAAGAAATGTGGGCCCGGCGGCCACGACGCAATGGGGGTCGGCGCGGGAGGTCCGTCGGTCGGGCTTAGCTGGGGCTGGACCAGCCAGCTCTGGCTCGGAAGAGGAAGGCCGGGATCGGATTCTGCGGAGAGAAGAAGGCGGCAGGCGTCAACACGGCGAACATCGGATGTTCTTGCTTGACAAGAGATGAAGAAGTAGCCGTGTCCTATGCTAAACTTGTGTGTTGCTTTAAGACAGGGGTCTTCAAACTTGGCCCTTTTATGACTCATGGACTTCAACCCCCAGAATTCCTCAGCCTGGCACGCAGGCTGAGGAATTATGGGAGTTGAAGTCCACAAGTCATAAAAAGGTCAAGTTTGAAGAACCCTGCTTTAAGAGATTGGGTTTAAGGTTGGGAGGGGGGACGAGGAGGATTGCGCCTTCAAGGCCATCTGAAACTAAAGACGATAAGACCTTGGCGGGTTTCCTAACAGAAGGGAAACTGATTCTTTAAATTAATTGGAGAATGTGATTAGTGACAAAATTAGAAAGGCGGAGAATTGTGTTTTTAAAATATTATGCAAGGGGGGGTGGAGATTTCAGATTCCAGCTTTCTTCGAGCAAGCTTTTTTTCCTTTTGCTTGAAATCAGGGCTGTCCGAGCTTGGCAACTTTAAAGACTGGTGGACTTCAACTCCCAGAATCCCCCAGCCAGCACATGCTGGCTGGGGAATTCTGGGAGTTGAAGTCCACCGGTCTTTAAAGTTGCCAAGCTCGGACAGCCCTGCTTTCAAACAAGCCGAGTCAATTCTTCCAACCAGCCTGGCGGTCTCCGAAAGGCAGGCATTCTTCCTTACCTGCCTGAGTTTGGGCAGCTGTGGCCCCCGGCTCGGCGGGGTTCGCAGCTGCCGGCCCAGCATGGTGAGCCGTGCTCCCGGGTCCCTGTGCGCTGTGCCCGGGGGGGTTATTGCTGAGAGAGGAGCCCCCACCACAGTCGGAATCCTCAATGTTGCCTCCGCTGTTGCAGCCCGCTCCGCAGCCTTTTTGCAACCTGCAAGGCGAGGGGAGAAAAAAAAGGGGCTGAACGCTCCCCAAAGCTACTTGGCTTGCAAACAGGCACTCCCCCCCCAAAAAAAACAATCATTGGAAAAAAGCTACGTGCGAGGACGGCCCTTCTAAAGCAGGGGTCCGTGGAACGGCATGCCAGCAACCGGTCGGCACAAACAAGCAAAGCCCCATTGACAAGACGCGGGCGGTCTTGTCAATGTTATCTGGGAGGAGTTTGATTCTGTGACCCCTGATGAAGTGGACAGGATTATGGGGAAGCTGAGTTCCACCACATGTTTATTGGACCCGTGCCCTTCTTGGCTGGTTTATGCAGCTAGGGAGAGGACACGAGGCTGGCTCCAGGCGGTTATATCTGCTTCTTTGAGCGAGGGTTATTTCCCCACCATCTTGAAGGAGGCGGTGGTGAGACCTCTCCTCAAGAAGCCTGCCTTGGACCCAGCTGTATTGAACAACTTTCGTCCAGTCTCCAACCTTCGCTTTCTTGCGAAGGTTGTTGAGAGTGTGGTGGCGCATCAGCTCCCTCTGGTCCTGGATGAAGCGGATTATCTGGACCCTTACCAATCGGGTTTCAGGCCTGGGTACAGCACGGAGACGGCATTGGTCGCTCTGGTGAATGATCTCTGGAGGGCTCGGGATAGGGGGTATTCCTCTGTCCTAGTCCTATTAGACCTCTCGGCGGCTTTCGATACCATCGACCATGGTATCCTGCTGCGGCGTCTCAGGGGATTGGGAGTGGGAGGCACGGTTTTTCAGTGGTTCTCCTCCTATCTCCTGGGACGCTCGCAGTCGGTGTTGGCAGGGGGGCAGAGGTCGACCCCTAGGACTCTCGCTTGTGGAGTTCCTCAGGGGTCGGTCCTCTCGCCTCTCCTGTTCAACATCTATATGAAACCGCTGGGTGAGATCATTCGTGGTTTTGGAGTTGGGTATCATCAATATGCTGATGATACCCAACTTTTTATTTCGACCCCAAACCACCCCAGTGATGCCCTCGCTGTGATGTCCCGTTGCCTGGAGGCGGTTCGGGTCTGGATGGGGAGGAACAGACTTCAACTCAACCCTGACAAGACTGAGTGGCTGTACATTCCGGCTTCCCGGGACACCTGGGATGTTCCATCTCTTTCTATGGGGGGTGAGCTTTTGCCCCCTGTGGATAGGGCTCGCAACTTGGGAGTCCTCCTAGATTCACGACTCACTTTGGAGGATCATATAGTGGCCGTGACTAGGGGGGCTTTTGCCCAGGTTCGCCTGGTGCGCCAGTTGCAGCCCTATCTGGACCGGGAGGCCTTATGTACGGTCACTCATGCGCTCGTGACCTCTCGCCTAGACTACTGTAATGCTCTCTACATGGGACTTCCCTTGAAGACTACTCGGAGGCTCCAACTGGTACAGAATGCGGCCGCGAGAGTTGTCTTGGGAGTTTCCCGGTACTCCCATGTTACACCTTTGCTCCGTGAGCTGCATTGGTTACCAGTTGTCTTCCGGGTAAAGTTCAAGGTTTTGGTTATGATCTTTAAGTCCCTACATGGCATGGGTCCGCGATACCTCGAGGACCACCTGCTGCCGGCGTCGACTCCCCTCCGCCCTGTGCGCGCCCACAGAGAGGGCCTCCTCAGGGTGCCTCCTGTCAAGGAATGTCGACTGGTGGCCCCCAGGGGGAGGGCCTTCTCTGTGGGTGCTCCGGCGTTATGGAACCAACTGCCGGTTGAGCTCCGGATGGCATCAGACCTCCGATCCTTCCGTCGCGGGTTGAAGACCCATTTATTTGAACTAGCGGGTCTGGCCTGATGGGGGTACATGGGTTTTTATAGGCTTGTTTTATTATTCTTGTTTTAACTTGGGCCTTGATTTAATTGTCTTTTAATGTTTGTATTGTTATTTATATTTACGCCCTGTGAACCGCCCTGAGTCCCTCTGGGAGAAGGGCGGTATAAAAATCTCAATAAATTAAATTAAATTAAATCCGCGGGATGCAGGCAGCACACAAAACCACGTGCCCTTCCGGTCCGCGGAAAAACCTTTCCCCACAGAACCGGTCCTTGGTGTCCAAAAGGTTGGGGGTCTCTCTCCTATGGCCCCTCACCCCCCCTCCTGCTAAAAGCCAAAGACAGAGGCGTCTCTGGCCTTTCCAGAGAAGGCAATGGAGACACAGACCCCAGGATTTTGCAAAGCTTCCGACTGCACACCAATTTTAGCCAGCAAACCATGACCGGATCTGTGGCTGGCCAAATGTTTTCCCTTCCTGCAGGAGCAACGCCGTTAAGTCCTGAACGGCAGCTGAGCCCGGGAGAGCAGGGCTTGGTCTATTCCCTGCCTTTCCCAACTCCCAGCCTCACCTCTCCCAGCTCCGAATGAACCAGCTGGAGATGTTGTGCAAGCTGACGGGGCCGCCCCAGAGCGAGCGCAGCTGAGGGTGGCTGCCGGCGTAAGACGTGGTCAGCGGGGAAACGTAGATGGGGTAACCGATCGGCTGGTCGCAGGAGGAGTTGATCATGTTGCGCAGCGCCTGCTTGGCGTTCTGGATGCTGCCACGTTCCGGGTTGCGGTTCCGGAGGAAGACCAGCTCCTGCTGCTGTCCAGCCCACAGGCCTCGCACGCATTCCCTGTTCACCTGGGCCGGAGAACAGAAGGATGGATGGAGAGAAAGAGAGAGAGATGATAGAGGGGGATAGATAGATGGATGGATAGAGAGAGAGAGAGAGAGACAGACAGACAGACAAAGAGAGAGAGATGACAGAGATATTAGATGATAGGAGTGGGTAGAGAAAGATGATATGATAGAGAGCAGAGAGAGAGAGAGAGAGAGAGAGAGATGATAGATGACAGAAAGGGGATAGATACAGAGAAATAGATAGATAGATAGATAGATAGATAGATAGATAGATAGATAGATAGATAGATAGATAGATAGATAGATAGATAAAGAGATGACAGAGCAGATAGATAGATAGATATAGATACACAGAGAGAGATGATAGAGAGATAGAGACAGACAAAGAGAGAGAGATAACAGAGATATTAGATGACAGAGAGGAGTGGGTAGAGAAAGATGATATGATAGAGAGCAAATAGATAGAGATGATATGATAGATGATAGAGAAAGGGGATAGATAGATCAGATAGATAGATAGATAGATAGATAGATAGATAGATAGATAGATAGATAGATAGATAGATAGATAGATAGATAGATGGATGGATGGATGGATGATAAAGAGACAGAGAGAGAGAGAGACAGGCAGGCAGGCAGGCAGATAAAGAGAGATGACAGAGAGCAGATAGATATAGATGGATACACACAGAGATAATAGATAGATAGATAGATGATATGATAGATTATAGAAAGAAAGGGGATGGATAGATAGATAGACAGATACAGAGAAAGAGATAGAGATGATAGACAGACAGACAGACAGAGATAGAGAGATGGAGCAGGACACCCAGTTGGGGTGCAAGGAAGGCCTCCCCTTCCCCGCCACGTCTGGGGAAAAGCGCCTTTGACAATTCTCCGCCTGTCTCGCTTTGCCCTACCTTGATGACCCGGAAGCCCAGGTATCGCTTGTTGAGCATGATGATCTTGTACTCATCGCTGGCGTCGTCCATCACGTGGCGAAGGGCCAGCAGGGCGGGCGTGTTGGTGAGGATGGCGCTGCGCCAAGCGGGGTCCCCCTCGTGGGAGATCACCATTTTCTCCTTGTTGGACTTAATGGCATCGTACAGCACCGCCGGGTCGTCGTATTCGTCCGGGGAAGTGAAGTGGTCCTGGCAAAGGAGGAGGAGGAGGAGGGGACGGATTTCAAGTCCCACAATCCTCAGCTGGACCCCTGCTAGCTGAGGAACTCTGGGAGTCCATAAGCTGCCAGGCATTTTGTTGGATTTGAAACCCACGCCCCTCCCCCCACCCCCGCCAAAAAAAGCATTCCTTTTTTTTCAACTATGTCTGAATCCCAGCAGTTTTCTTGGCAAAATTTTTCTGATGGGAGTTTGCCATTGCCTCCTTCCTAGGGCTGAAAGAGTGGCTGGCCCAAGGTCACACATTTGGCTTTGGGCCTAAGGCAGCACTAGAACTCGCCGTCTCCTGGCAATTGGTCCAAAGTCACCCAGCCGGCTTTCCTGCCTAAAGTGGGACTGGAACTCACCGTCTCCTGGTGATTGACCCAAGATCACCCAGCTGCCTTTCATGCTTAAGGCGGGACTAGAACTCTCTCCTGGTGACTGGCCTAAAGACACCCAGCTGGCTTTCATACTTCAAGCAGAACTAGAACTCCCAGTCTCCTCCTGATTGGCTCAAAGTCATCCAGTTGGCTTTCAGGCCTAAGGCGGCACTAGACTTCATCGCCTCCTGGCGATTGGCCCAAAGTCACCCAGCTGGCTTTGTGCCTAGAGCAGGACTAGAACTCACGGTCTCCCATTATCTAGCCAGATGTCTCGAGCGTTTCTACTTCCCTCCAGACCAGGCAACTGGAGGGGGGGGGGGCTTTGCAGCTCGCCAGTGACCCCCCCCGCCAGAGTAAAAAGAATGGGAAATGGCTGGGTTTACCTGATGCAGCTTCAGAGACATGCGCACGCCAGGCGCTACCACCTGGTGCAAAAGGTCCATGTCGGCAAAGACCCACTCGTCCCGGGGCGACGTGATCCGGAAGTCGCCCTTGAACAGGGCATGCAGACCATAAAGGAAGGGCTCCAGGCTATTAAGAGAAGGAAATATTTAGCCCGGGCCTCTCCAACCTTGGCATCTTTTAAGACTGGTGGACTTCAACTCCCAGAATTCCTCAGCCAGCCATGCTGGCTGAGGAATTCTGGGAGCTGAAGTCCACCAGTGTTAAAATGGCCAAGGTTGGACAGACAGACAGACAGACACACACACACACCCGATTTAGCCTCTGGCTACACAAAGGCGATCCAAAGCTGTGGGGACCTGGTAGTGGTGTGGTGTTATTTTTCTTGCAGACCTTCCCTGACCCAACTGGGTAACATCATCATGCACAGCGAACCCCGTTTCCTACTAACACTGATGGTGTAACCGAGGTGGGCAAACGAAAGAACCCCACTAAGAGAGCACCAGTAATCCAGCCTGAGCTGCCAATAGTCCCTCTGAGCTTGGGGTGTATTTTTTTTTCCTTGCAGACGTTTCGTGACCACACTAGATCCCGTCATCAGGGTTGCACTGCACTGACGCCCCGATTCGTGTGAACGGCTGGTAAAAAAGTCGTTTTAACAACTGCCTTGCGCTCATTCGGCCTCTCAGCATAAGACACCTCTGGAACCGCTGGATTAACCACCAGCCTCTAGCTTTCCTGGTAAAATGGCCGGGGACGATGGGAGCGGTAGTCCAAGCCTATCTCGAGGGAGCCCATTCCCGTCGCCATTAACCCACTGGCCTTCTTGGAAAGTCCTGCGAGGTCAACGCCGGCTTGCTTCGGCTTTGCAGCCGGGGAGGAGAAGCGAGGGCGTTGGGGGTGGGGTGGGGGGCTCCTCTCACCTGGCCGACATGCTGTGGGAGGCAGTTCCCAGGGCTCTGCGGCCCAGAATGCAAAGCCCGAAGCAGAGGGTGACCAAGCGGGAATTCCACTCCCGGTCCACGGCCTGCAAGGGGAGGAAGATGACAAGTGGAGGGGGGGGTGTCACTCGTGGGAAATTGGGAGGGACCGTCAAGATCCCCCCCCCCCGGCCAGCTGTACGGCCCCACCTCTCGCTGACTCACTTTCTCCCGCCGCCCGGCACAGTACTGGACCCAGTCGAGGTAGATGTTGCAGAAGGAAGCCAGCGAGATGCCCGCCATGCGGTGGTCGTAGTCCTCGTCGATGTTGAGGTTGAAGGTGGGGTCGCTGTCGGCATAGTTGAGGGCGGTGCAGGGCCGGAGGGCTTCCTGGATGCCTTCGTTCCCCATCCACTCCTCCAGCTTGGGAGAGCAGGTGACGTAATAGATGATGCTCTGCAGGGAGGGGAAATGGGCCAGGGAAGGGGAGGGACGGGGGGAGGGGAGGAAGGAAGGAAGGGAAGGGAAGAAGGAAGAGAAGGGGAAGGAGGGAGGGAAGGGGAGGGAGGGAAGGAAGGAAAGAGGAGGAAAGAGAAAGAAGAGGGAGGGAAGGGGAGAGGAGGGGAAGAAGGAAGAGAAGGAGAGGAAGGGAGGGAAGGAGAGAGGGAAGGAAGGGAGAGAGGGAAGAAGAAAGGAAGGGGAAAGGAGGGAAGGAGGAGGAATGAGAAAGGAGAGGGAGGGAAGGGGAGAGGAGGGGAGGGGAAGGAAAGAAGGAAGGGGAAGAAGGGAAGGGGAGGGGAGGGAGGGAAGGAAGGAAGGGGAAAGGAGGGAAGGAAAGAGGGGGAAGGAGAAAGGAGAGGGAGGGAAGGGGAAAGGAGGGGGAGGGAGGGAGGAAAGAAGGGAAGGGAAGAAGGAAGAGGAGGGAGGGAGGGAAAGAAGGGAGAGAGGGAAGAAGAAAGGAAGGGGAAAGGAGGGAAGGAAGGAGGAGGAATGAGAAGGGAGAGGGAGGGAAGGGAAGGGGAGGGAAGAGGAAAGGAAGGAAGGAAGAAGGAGAAAGGAGAGGGAGGGAGGGAAGGAAGGAGAGGGAAGAGGAAAGGAAGGAAGGAAGGAAGGAAGGGAGAGGAGAAGAAAGGAATGTGAACAGGAAGAGAAAGGTGAAAGGTTAAACGCTGACATATTAAACACCGCCAATCGCAGGAAGCTAAACAAACAAGAGTTGCAACAACACAATGGTTGAGTTTGTGTTAAGCTCAAATCCCCCCCCCCCCGAAACCTCCGGAGGCTTCAAACAAGTTCTTCTCTCTCTCTCTCTCTCTCTCTCTCTCTCTCTCTCTCTCTCTCTCTCTCTCTCTCTCTCTCTCTCTCTCTCTCTCTCTCTCTCCCCTCTCCCTCTCCCTCTCCCTCTCCCTCTCCAGCTGCTGTGTAAAAATCCAATTTTCCTTATCAACCTGGCCAAACAACCCAAGGCTGGCTGGGATTAGGGGTTTTTTCCGAAGGAGGGAAGGGGCAGATCCGTTGTGGCGCGTGGGGACTTTTCATTTCCACTGGAAGCCTAAAAGCTGCCATAGCTGGTGGAAGAGGAGTCAAAGGGAAGGCGGGCAAAACTTCGGGGTTTTGTGCAATTGGCGTTCGTGGGTGACCCCCAGCCTTCTCTGGACCCCAAAGTCGCGATTCCAGATGAGCCGTTATAAGGAACAAGCAAGGTTGACCTCCGAGATACGCTGAGCTCGGGGAAGGGGGGGAGAACGTCGGAGTTGGAAGACTAGCCAGCCCATCAAAACCCACCCTCGGCTGGATCCAGGAGAGAAGCCACCTTAGAACTAAGGAGGAATTTCCCCACAAAAGCGAGAACAATGAATCAGTGGAACGGCTTGCCCCCAGAAGCGGTGGGTGCCGGAGGTTTTTAAGAAGAGGTCGGACAAACGTGTGTCTGGAATGGGATAGGGTCTCCTGCTTGAGCAGGGGGGCTGGACTAGAAGACCTCCAGGGTCCCTTCCAACTCTGTTCTCCTGTAATTCTGTAAGGGTCTTCTGCTTGAGCAGGGGGGGTGGACTAGAAGACCTCCAGGGACCCTTCCAGCTCTATTCTATTCTATTCCTTCCTTCCTTGTCTGAGATGATATAGGTTCTCCCGCTTGAGCAGAGGTTTTTAACAAGAGGTCGGACAAACGTTTGTCTGGAATGGGATAGGGTCTCCTGCTTGAGCAGGGGGGCTGGACTAGAAGACCTCCAGGGTCCCTTCCAACTCTGTTCTCCTGTAATTCTGTAAGGGTCTTCTGCTTGAGCAAGGGGGGTGGACTAGAAGACCTCCAAGGTCCCTTCCAGCTCTATTTCTATTTCTAATTCTAATTCTAATTAATTCTAATTCTAATTCTAATTCTAATTCTAATTCTATTCTATTATTCTATTCTATTCTATTCTATTATTTCATTCCCTTTCTTCCTTCCTTCCTTCCTTCCTTCCTTGTCCGAGATGATATAGGTTCTCCTGCTTGAGCAGGGGGGGTGGACTAGAAGACCTCCAGGGACCCTTCCAGCTCTATTCTATTTCTATTTCTAATTAATTCTAATTCTAATTCTAATTCTAATTCTAATTCTAATTCTAATTCTATTCTATTCTATTCTATTCTATTCTATTCTATTCTATTCTATTCTATTCTATTCTATTTCGTTCCCTTTCTTGCTTCCTTCCTTCCTTCCTTGTCTGAGATGATATAGGTTCTCCCGCTTGAGCAGGGGGCTGGACTAGAAGACCTCCGAGGTCCCTTCCAACGCTGTTCTTCTATTATACTATTCCGGGCTATGCTGATTCCCCGGGGCCGATCTCCCCAAAACCGCAAAGAGAAAGATCCGGTGTGTGTGTGTGTGTGTGTGTGTGTGTGTGTGTGTGTGTGTGTGTCTGCGCTGGACAAGTCCCCGCGGTCGAGGTTCCCACCTTCACGTAGTAAGTGATGAGGATCTTCCGCAGGTCGAACACCTGGAGCATGGAGGCGGCATTGTTGTCGCTGATGCTGTAGCCCTCCAGGACGTACTTGGTGGCGGCTACTTCCCAGGCGAGCCAGCGCTGCCCGAAGGCCGCGTTGAAGCTCAGCATGCGGGGAAGATGGCCGGGCTCACAGCAGCAGCAGGCTTCGTCCTCTTCCACGCCTTCCGTGATGGCCTCCACCTCCCGCTGCTGGCAGTAGGTTCCTGGAAACACGCAAAGCCCATGGGCTAAAACCTCCTGCAGCCAAGAGGGCTCCGGGCCCATTTGCACCACTCGGCCGAACCTCCCAGTGGCTTCAACGACCCTCTCAAAGAAGGCAAACGACCAGCGCTCTTGCGAGGAGTGTATCAATCCTTCCACTCCCCGCCATCCGGGCAGAGCTGAAGAAGCTTCTTGGAGGAGAAGCGAAACGTCTTCAAACAAAAAACTAGAAAGTCCAGTTGCCTCCTGACAAAAAAGCACCTTTGGGACAACCCTGACCTGGGCAATCTCCACGGACATTTTCGGGATGAAAGTTTGGGCTCAGGGAGAATCCCGGAACTTTGAAAGCCCTAGGACAATGTTTGTCAACCTTGGCAACTTAAAAGATGGGTGGGCTTCCACACCCAGGATTCCCCAGCCAGCATGCTTTGAAGATGGGTGGATTTGAACTCCCAGAATGCTCAAGCCAGCATGCTTTAAGATGGGAGGACTTCAACTCCCAGGATTCCCCAGCCAGCATGCTTTAAAATGGGTGGACTTCAACTCCCAGAATTCCCCAGCCAGCATGCTTTAAGATGGGTGGACCTCAACTCCCAGGATTCCCCACCCAACATGCTTTAAAATAAGTGGACCTCAACTCCCAGGATTCCCCAGCCAGCATGCTTTAAAATGGGTGGACCTCCTCCCAGGATTCCCCAGCCAGTATGCTTTAAGATGGGAGGACTTCAACTCCCAGGATTCCCCAGCCAGCATGTTTTAAGATGGGAGGACCTCAACTCCCAGGATTCCCCAGCCAGTATGCTTTAAGATGGTTGGATTTGAACTCCCAGAATTCCCCAGCCAGCATGCTTTAAAATGGGTGGACCTCAGGTCCCAGAATTCCCCAGCCGGCATGCTTCAGGATAGGTGGATTTGAACTCCCAGTATCCCCCACCCTGATTGTCTGGCAAAAGCATGCTGGGAGTGTTAGATGATTAGTGCCAGCCATGGCAGTTCCCCAAAAAGGTCATCAGATGGGAGCAAAGAGGCTTCTTTGGGGTCAGGGGTCCCCGGTCCCTGCAGCCCCATTGGCGAGAGAGTTTTATGGTCAGGGAGGGACCAAGACCCCCCATAAATACCTCTGCACGAGGGGCTGCTCTTTGTTCTAGTTCTCCAGTTCTAGTTCTCCAGTTCTATCTCTACTCCTAACCTCTAGTTTAGTCATGTAATGCTAGCTTGTTTTCTTTTCTTTTATTTCTCTCTCACATGCAGGCATGAATGCTTTCATGCCAAGTATTTCTTTCTCTTTGATCTATCATGAATAAAGCTAATATGATTGCATCTCTGCGTGATGCCTTTACTTGGAAGCACCTTTAACGATTCATCGTGAGATCACCTCACAGGGAGTTGAAGTCCACACATCTTAAAATTGCTAAGGTTGAGAAACGCTGCGCTAGGAAGTTGGGAAAAGTTAGGATGAGGGAACAGAATTCTTTTCGAGAACAGGTGGAACGCTACCAATCCAGGCCACCTTCGATTTAGGAGCGGGACCTTGCCTCGTCTTCGGCTTTTCTAGCTTCCCAAAGAGATGCCGTTTGGCTACCTGGTTATGCCCGCCCGACCTCGGCCTCCTTCTCGACTCACCGCGGAATTCGAGGCCTCGCAGCTGGAAGGTGACCAGGCCGTTGCCGATCTCGATGAGGTGGACGAGGCTGTTCAGGTAGTCCGAGGCCAGGATGAAGCAGTCGCCCGTGGTGTAATTGCCCCAGCGTCCCAACAGCAGGTCTCCGCAGAGGGTGTGCTGCAGCGAGCGGGTCAGATGCTCGTAAAAGATGGAGTTGAGATTATTGTCGTCGGCACCTGCAGGGTGGCAGAACCAGGTGAGGGCTGGGTCAAGCGTGCTGGAGAAAGGAGCAACCAGCTTTATTTCCTCGGGAACATCCGCAGGTAATGCTCAACCTTTTTATTTTTATTTTTTATTATTATATAAAACTTTTATTCATAAAACATGAAAGTCAGTCAACTGAACACTCAAATTGACTGGCACTAATGGTTGACACGGGTTGCTGCCAGCATCCTAGGTTATCAACCAGGTATCTCCTTAAAATGTAAGACACATCATCATCATCATCATCATTATTATTATTAATTATTATTATTTATTCATTAAACATGAAACTCAGTCAACTGAACACTCAAATTGACTGGCACTAATGGTTGACACGAGTTGCTGCCAGCATCCTAGGTTATCAACCAGGTATCTCCTTAAAATGTAAGACATAACAACATCATCATCATTATTATTATTATTATTATTATTATTTATTCATTAAACATGAACCTCATTCAACTGAACACTCAAACTGACTGGCACTAATGGTTGACACGTGCTGCTGCCAGCATCCTAGGTATCAACCAGGTATCTCCTTAAAATGTAAGATGTAATAATAACATTATTTATTATCATCATCATCATCATCTTTTATTCATTAAACATGAAACTCAGTCAACTGAACACTCAAATTGGCTGGGACTAATGGTTGACACGGGTTGCTGCCAGCATCCTAGGTATCAACCAGGTATCTCCTTAAAATGTAAGATGTTCCGAGTAGCACATTTTTTGTAGCTTTGCTGGAGTTATTGCAGGACGCTGCAATTTCTTGATGTATTTTGCAAACTTTTTGGACATGGTTCCCAGTGCCCCGATGACAATGGGTGTCACTGTTACGCGTTTCACCCATAATCGCACAGTTTCGATGGCCAGGTCGCGGTCTTTCGTAATTTTTTTCAGTTCTTTTTCTTCGACTCTGGCATCTCCTGGTACAGCGATATCAATCAACTGTACGCTTCGGTTCTCTATGACTGCGATATCTGGCGCGTTGTGTTCCAAATGGCGATCTGTCTGTATTCGGAAGTCCCACAAGATCTTCACCCTCTCCTTCTCATCATCATCATCATTATTAGTATTATTAAAGTTGGAAGGGACCTTAGAGGTCATCTAGTCCAACCCTCTGCTCAGGCAGGAAACCCTATACCATTTCAGACAAGTGGCTGTCCAGTCTCTTCTTAAAAACTTCCAGTTTTGGAGCATTCACAGCTTCTGGAGGCAGGTAGTTCCACTGGTGAATTGTTCTCACTGTCAGGAAATTTCTCCTTAGTTCCAGGTTGCTTCTCTCCTTGATTAGTTTCCATCCGTTGCTCCTTGTCCTGCCTTTGGGCGCTTTGGAGAATAGCTTGACTCCCTCTTCTTTTGGGGCAGCCCCTTTTGAAGTCACAAAAGCACTGAAAAAAGTGCCAGCCCACGTTTATGGCCATCTGTGGCATCCCACGAAATAGGTGTCACGTGCCCGCAGGAGGGATAGCCCTGGGAACTTCGGAAGCGAGTCGTAAATGCTTTTCGAGGGGGGGTGGTGTCTGTTGTAACTTCACACCATCATTAAGCCAACGGTCGTGAGTCGAGGATTACGTGCACCCATCTCTTCCCTTGCAAGATCGCTCACTGTATGGGCTGTCTGGTAACCTGGGGGTCCCCAATCCCCGAGCTGTGGATTGGCACCGGGCCGTGGCATGCCAGCAACAGGGGCCACGCAAACAAGCAAAGCCCCATCAGTAGACGATGGAGGCAGCACATGAAACCACAGCCCCTCCGGTCTGTGGAAAAACTGCTCTCCACGAAACGGGTCCCTGGTGCAAATAAAGGTTGAGGACCATTGTGGTAACCTACCGGGGTTGCGGTCAAGCTGTGTAGCCAGGCGGGTGTTTGAATGATCCACCCTCTTGGTGCTGGGAAAAAGGAAAGAAGCAAATGAGATCCGGAATAGGCAGGGACCAAGCCCCAAACACATTCGCTATAATATCATCATCATCATTATTTTAGAATGTAGAACATGGAATTACAGGCTTGAAGGGACCTTGGAGATCTGAAAACTTGACGATTGGGGTATTCTGGCACTTGTGGTCTAGACTGCTTAAATTTGCTAGGATTGAGAAAAACACTTCTAAGTTAAAAGCAAAGGGAATGAAAAAAATAATAAAATAAAATAAAAATGCAGATTGTTTGATAAGGTTCGCCTATGGATAAGGTTTGCCTATTACCCAGCAAAATCAATACAACTCAGGAAGCAGCGCTTCCTGTTACTGCCTTTATTAAAATGATTCGTTAATTGATTAGCCCATAGGCCTGATCAAAATACAGAGTTCCAAACATAGTGGATATTAGTAAAATCCTATCTAAAAGTTTTTTAAAAAATGAAATTGCAGTAAAATACAATAATTTAACAGACAAGTAAAATAAGATGAAAATTACTATTTCAGCATCACCCCCTACGGTCTAACCCAATCCGTCCCACATATGTCAATCTTAGCCGAACCATTTTTTTTAACTCAAGTACTTTGCCGTGATTAAAATGATAAAACTATAATCGTAGGGGGGAAAAAGCGGTTTTCTAAGCATTGGAGGATGATCCCGTCTACCATCGGAGTGCAATCGCTGCTATGAGAACCCCCTTTTTCCCCCAGCACCTCTTTGAGGGAGCATTAAAGCAAATTAATTGGCTCTGGGGGCTTTTTATGTTCTCCACTCACTTGTAATCGCGCTCCCAAAATTTGACAGGGCGTGCGTAAGACATGATGAAGACGGCGCTGCCGAGCAAAGGGTTGAGAGGAGTAGAAAACAGTGCGGAGAGAACAGCCTGCAGGAAAAGCATGGCTGAATCTGGAGAGAGAGGGGTTAAGGACACATCAAACGTACCAGAGAGTGTCAGCTTTCATTTCCAAAATTCTCTGTTACGGGGAAGGAAGGAAGGAAGGACCTGGAGGAAGATTTGCACCCAGGACAGCCTTTAGATCAGCGCCTCCCAACCTTAAGAACTTTAAGGTGGGTGGACTTAATTCTTCACGGCTGGCTTGAGGAATTCTGGGAGTTGAGGTTCACCCATCTTTTTTCTCTCTTTTCTTTTTTTTTATTAGTTTATAATACAAAATACCAAAATACAAAAGAAAACAGTAGGAGAATAAGAGAGGGGGAAGGGAATAGCGTAGGGCAGAGGGAGAAGAGAAAAGAAAAAAAAGGCAGTAGAATAACGCAATAGCATCCAACCTCAACTTTTTACTTTTAACGTAGCAATAGAAACTAACCATTTCTTTAACAACAAGCCTATCTAATAAGTGAAACCCAAAATCAAAGTTTCATTTTTTTCCCTCCAGAAATCCAGAAGTGGTTTCCAAGTAGAAACAAAAGTGTGTGTGTGTGTGTGTGTGTGTGTGTGTGTGTGTTTCTTTAATCAAAGCAGTCAATTTAGCCATCTCTGCTAACTCCCATCAACTTTTGCAGCCGGATCTCCAACCATCTTAAAGTTAACCAAGGCTGGGAAACTCTGGGTTTAGGTAAAAGCAAGCTGAGACTGGGACAGAACTGTAACTGGAGAAATAAATTTAAAAAATAAAATAAAATGACATCCTGCCTTCAAAATTTCTTGAGGCCCTGAGTTCCACAGGTTAACAAATAATAACAATAACAATAATCTTAATAAAAACAATAACAACAAAGCTGGAAGGGGACCTTGGAGGTCATCTAGTCCAACCCCCTGCTCAGGCAGGAAACCCTATACCCTTTCAGACAAATGGCTGTCCAGTCTCTTCTTAGAAACCTCCAGTGTTGGTGCACTCACAGCTTCTGGAGGCAGGCTGTGAATAATAAATAATAATAAAGTTGGAAGGGGACCTTGGAGGTCATCTAGTCCTACCCCCCGCTCAGGCAGGGAACCCTATATACCATTTCAGACAAATGGCTGTCCAATCTCTTCTTAAAAACTTCCGGCGTTGGAGGAGGAAGCTTTTTCGGTTTTGGCATGGGAAGACAAATTCCTTTCTCTTTCCTTCCCCCATCTCAGCAAAGGATACGTGGCACGGCGAAGGGCTGGGCAAAGGCATGGAAGGCGGAGCCCCAGGTGATCTGCCATGGGGCGATGTAGGTAAGGACGAACCGAAGCTTGTACAAAAGATCCCACAGCTGGGGGAAAAAACCGATCCAAATCATAGAGAGGGTAGGAAAAAAAAAAGAGTTTAGGGCAAACCGAGCGGATTCAAAAGCATCAAATCGATGGCTTCTGCAAACCAATCCGATCCGTTTGGGAGACATTCCTGGTCTCTGCTCCCCTGCGTTGAAAGCGAGCCCGGTTTTTAAATTGAAAGCAGCCAGTCCTCATTGAGGTGGACCTTCCCAGCCTCTCTTCCCTTCAAGAGGAGGGCAGATTTTCAAAAGAAAGCTAAGACGAACCTTCTCCGCCCTTCTCATCTCGATACGTCGGCTCCCCCAATCCATTCTTTACCTGCTAGAAGGAAGGGGGGGAAAAAGGGGGGGGGGAGAAGAGGCCCCCAAAGCAGCAACGCACCTTGCTGAAGAGAATCGACACGATGAAGTAGTCGGTGAGGAAACCCTCCGAATATTGTTTGTAGTCAAACTGAAAGAAGAGGACGGTGAAGCCCAGGGTGACGTACTGCTGCGGGGGGCAACAGAAGGAACTCCGCAGAAGTTTCATGCCGGCCACGGTGAGGAGAAGAGCTCGGCAGCTGGGGTCGGATTGGGAGCAGAGAGAGAAAAGAAAGTAAGAATTATGGCCAATCTCTCTCTCTCTCTCTCTCTAAAAAAAAGAATGCAGGATCGAACTCCTGTCAGTTGGCAGAGTTAGCCTGCAATACAGGAATTCTAACAACTGCACCACCATGGTAATTAAAGAATATAGAATATAGAATATAGAATGTAGAATGTAGAATATGGAATAGAATAGAATAGAATAGAATAGAATAGAATAGAATAGAATAGAATAGAATAGAATAGAATAGAATAGAATAGAATAGAATAGAATAGAATAGAATAGAATAGAATTAATTAGAATTGGAATGAAATGGAATGGGAATGGGAATGGGAATAGAAGAGAAGAGAAGAGAAGAGAAGAGAAGAGAAGAGAAGAGAAGAGAAGAGAATTGGAATTGGAATTGGAATTGGAATTGGAATTGGAATAGAATGGAAATAGGAATAGGAATAGAATAGAAAATAGAATAGAACAGAACAGAATAGAATTAATTAGAATTAGAATGGAATGGAATACAAAATAGAAAACAGAAGAGAAGAGAAGAGAAATGCAACAGCACTTAGACTTATATACGGCTTCATGATGCTTCACAGGCCTCTCTAAGTGCCCCCTCAACAATCTGGGCCCTCCTTTTCCCGACCTCGGAAAGGATGGAAGGCTGAGTCGACCTTGAGCAGATCAGGATCGAACTGCTGACAGCGGGCGGAGTTTAGCCTGCCATGCTGCCTTCTCACCACTGTGCCCCCACCATAAGCTCTACTACCCCTTTTGCCTGTATGCTGTGACGTTGCAAAAGGATAGAAGTATCCCTATGCTGTGTGAACCCTGCCTCCCTTGGGCGTTGCGTGATGCGGTATCGTAAGCTCTGCCTCCTTTGTTCCTCCTCTGTACGTGTGGCGTGACGTCACGGGAGGTACCAACCCTTCCCCCCACCAGCGGGACTGCGGGTCTGCCGGGAGGGGGGAGGGACTTACGGAACGCAGAGCTTCTCCTGCCGGGAGCTGCTGACCCAGTGGGCATCGATGGTCAGGGCGTTCAGCACCACAGCTGGGTAGATGACGTACTTCTCGACGCACTGCAGCCAGGCGTACACTTTCTCAAACCACATCAACTCAGCAGCGCCTGGAAGGATGGGAGAGGGAAGGAGAGGAGCAAAGAGAAAAGGACCGAGACCACCGCGCTGCCCCCATTTCCATCCCAAAGGGTCCCGGATAACCCCCTTGAGAGAAGATCAAAAGCCCAGGGATTCTGCAACCTCCTAATCGGGTCTACAGCTGCTCTAATCTGCAGACTAGCCCACCGTTTCTCAAGCTTGGTGAACTTTGACGATGGGTGGACGTCAGCTCCCAGAATTCCCCAGCCGGATGGGTGGACTTCCATTCCCAGAATTCCCCAGCTGGCATGTTTTAAGATGGATGAATTGAACTCCAAAAATTCCCCAGCTGGCATCCTTTGAGATGGGTGGACTTTAACTCCCAGAATTCCCCAGCTGGCATGCTTTTAAGATGGGTGGACCCCAACTCCCAGAATTCCCCAGCCAGCTTGGTTTCAGATGGGTGGACTCCAACTCCCAGAATTCCCCCGCCGGCATGCTTTTAAGATGGGTGGACTTCAACTCCCAGAATTCCCCAGCCAGTGTGCTTTTAGATGGGTGGACCCCAACTCCCAGAATTCCCCCGCCGGCATGCTTTAAGATGGGTGAATTTTAACTCCCAGAATTCCCCATCTGGCATGGTTTAAGATGGGGGGACTTCAACTCCCAGAATTCCCCCGCCGGCATGCTTTAAGATGGGTGGAGCTCAACTCCCAGAATTCCCCCGCCGGCATGCTTTAAGATGGGTGGACTTTAACTCCCAGAATTCCCCAGCCCAACTGCTGCCTTCACTTTCAACCAGCATGCCTCGTGGTCGGGGATGAGGGGAAGTGTAGTAGAGCCCAGAGCCTCTGTTCATTTCCCTCCAGGCTCGGACTTACTGCGGACTTCAAACTGGCTGTATTCCCGCGGTTTGAGGACAGGCTGTGAGAGGCAAAACCACGGCAGCTGCTTCCGGAGTTGGGGCAGGAGGTAGTGGGTGACAAAACCGACCAGCCCTGCCAGGGCATAGAGCACGTAGCCCAGGACAGACTGAGGAGGAGAAACAGAAAGGTTACAGGGGGTCCCCGACTTACGACTGCCCATTTAGCCCAGAGATCACCCTGTGTCGACCCAAATATGGGTCTTTTTTCTTCTACACACACGCACACACACACACACACATAAAAATATAAATATAAAAGGTAAAGATTCCTCCGCACATGCGTGCTAGTCGTTTCCGACTCTAGGGGCCGGTGCTCATCTCCGTTTCAAAGCCGAAGAGCCAGCGCTTGTCCGAGGACGTCTCCGTGGTCATGTGGCCGGCATGACTAGACGCCAAAGGCTCACGGAACGCTGTTACCTTCCCACCGGAGTGGTCCCTGTTTTTCTACTTGCATTTTTACGTGCTTTCGAACTGCTGGGTTGGCAGAAGCTGGGACGAGTAACAGGCGCTCACTCTGCTACGCGGCACTCGGGATTCAACCCGCCAAACTGCCGACCTTCTGATCGACAAGCTCAGCGTCCTAACCCACTGAGCCACCGCGTCCCTTACATACATACATATATATATATACATATATATACATACATACATACACATACACAAACACTCACACTCAAACATACACTCTTAATAATTTAAAAAAAACGAATCCCAGGCATATTTACTTAAAGTATAAAATCTTTGAACACCGGGATGGATAAAAAACAGTTATTTATTGCTAAAAGATCATAATAAGCAATAAAAAGTAACTCTTTAAAGTATATCTACTTTAAACAGTTAGTAGATATACTTTAAACAGTTACTTTTTATTGCTTATTATGATCTTTTAGCAATAAATAACTGTTTTTTATCCATCCCGGTGTTCAAAGATTTTATACTTTAATTAAGTATACATATATATATGATAAAAGTTCTGAATTTGCGAGGGTCTGTCATTGACAGCCCAATGGAGGCTTATTTCTGAACTGCCCTCGTAAAATCTAAAACCCAAGCTCCAAGCATTCTCTATTATTTCAGAACTGTAGTAAGCCAAGGACGACCTGAGCAGCGTTTCCCCCGTGCCCACAAGCCAAGCTGCTACCCGCTGCCCACCCCACGGCCCTCCTTCCTTCCCCCGCTGCCTCCCCTCGTCCTCGTCTCACGTACCTCAAGAGCGATGAAGACGGTGCTGGCACTGATGGCGAAGGTCAGCACCGCGATGATGAGGCACATGACAAGGTCCGAGTGAAGGATCTCGCGCTGGGTCGGGCGGAAAGACCAAAAGAGGAGCGTTGAGAAGCAGGCGAGGAGAGGCCAGAAGCTCTGGGTTCGGAATGTACCTTCTC